>NW_003852625.1:1322897-1345234 GCF_000181295.1 Otolemur garnettii
CCGGGTCGGCTTCGAACCCACCACCTTAGGTGTATGTGGCTGGCGTCTTAGCTGCTTGAGCCACAGGCGCCGAGCCCTAAGAGAGAAATTTATAGCATTGCAAGCCTTCCTCAAGAGAACAGAAAGAGAGGAAGCCAACAACTTAATGGGTTATCTTGAGCAATTGGAAAAGGAAGAAGATTCCAACCCAAAACCCAGCAAAAGAAAAGAAATAACCAAAATTAGTGCAGAATTAAACGAAATTGAAAACAAAAGAATCATTCAGAAGATCAACGAAACAAAAAGTTAGGTTTTTGAAAAGATTAATAAAATTGATAAATCTTTGGCCAACCTAACCAGAAACAGAAAAGTAAAATCTCTAATATCGTCTATCAGAAACAATAAAGGAGAAATAACAACAGAAAACTCAGAAATTAAAAAAATTCTCAATAATTACTACAAAACTCTTTTCTCAGAACTATGAAAATCTGAAGGAAATGGACCAATACCTGGAAGCATGCCACCTTCCTAGACTCAACCAGAAAGAATTAGAAAATTTGAATAGACCTGTGAAATAGTATCAACTATTCGAAATCTCCAAAAAAGAAAAGTCTAGGACCAGATAGCTTCACATCTGAATTCTATCAACCCTTTAAAGAATTCTATCTGAATTCTATCAACCCTATCAACTAAAACTAAAAGGAACTAGTACCTATATTATACAACCTTTAAGCATAGAAAAAGAAGGAATACTTCCCAATACATTCTATGAAGCAAATATCATCCTGATCCCCAAACCAGGAAAGCATCCAACAAACAAAATTATAGACCAATATCATTAATGAATATTGACGCGAAAATATTCAATAAGATCTTAGCAAACAGAATCCAACAACACATCAAAAAAATTATACACCATGATCAAGTTGGTTTTATTCCAGGGTTACAGGGTTCAGCATACATAAATCTATAAATATAATACATAACATAAATAAAAACAAAGACTATATGATTCTATCATTTGATGCAGAAAAAGCTTTTGATAACATCCAGCATCCTTTCATGATCAGAACACTTAAGAAAATAGACATAGACGGGACATTCTTAAACTAATAGTGGCCATCTACAACAAACCCACAGCCAATACCATATTGAATGGAGTAAAACTGAAAACATTTCCATTCAGATCAGGAATGAGGCAAGGATGCCCATTGTCTCCACTACTATTCAACATAGTAATGGAAGTCTCAGCCATTGCAATCAGGCAAGAGGAGGAGATCAAGGGTCAGAGGAGGAAAAACTCTCACTCTTAGTAGAAGTTATGATCCTATACCTGGAAAATCCCAGGTACTCAACTACAAAACTCTTAGAAGTGATCAAGAAATACAGCAGTGTCTCAGGATACAAAATCAATACTTACAAATCAGTAGCTTTTATGTATGCCAACAATAGTCAAGCAGAAAATATAGTCAAGGACTCTATTCCTTTTACAGTAGTGCCAAAGAAGATGAAACATCTGGGAATTTACCTAACAAAGGACATGAAAGATCTCTACAAAGAGAATTATGAAACTCTGAGAAAAGAAATAGCTGAAGATGTTAACAAATGGAAAAACATACCACACTTGTGGCTGGGAAGAATCAACATTGTTAAAATGTCCATACTACCCACAGCAATCTACAAATTTAATGCAATCCCTATTAAAGCACCACTGCCATACTTTAAAGAGCTTGAAAAAATCGTGCTTTGTTTTACATGGAATCAGAAAAACTTCGAATAACCAATACATTACTCAGAAATAAGAATAAATCAGTAGGTATCACTTTACCAGACTTCAGGCTAAACTATAAACCTCTAGTGATCAAACAGCACGGGACTGGCACAAAAACAGAGAGGTAAATTTATGGAACGGAATAGAAAACCAAGAGATGAACCCAGCTACTTATCATCATTTGATCTTTGACAAGCCTATCAAAAACATTCAGTGGGAGAAAGACTCCCTATTTAACAAATGGTGCTGTGTGAACTGGCTGGTGACCTATAGAAGACTGAAACTGGAACCCCACCTTTCACCATTAACAAAAATTGATTCTCATTGGATAAAAGATTTAAAGTTAAGACATAAAACTATAAAAATACTAGAAGAGAGTATAGGGAAAAACTTGAAGAAATATGCCTGGGAGAATATTTTATAAGGAGGACCCCCCCCAGACAATTGAAGCAACACCAAAAATACATTACTGGGATCTGATCAAACTAAAAAGCTTTTGCACAGCCAAGAGCACAGTAAGTAAAGCAAATAGACAACCTTCAGAATGGGAGAAGATTTTTGCAGGCTATGCTTCCAGCAAAGGTCTGATAAATAGAATATACAGAGAACTCAAACTAATCAATGAGTAAAAAACAAATAACCCCGGGCGGTGCCTGTGGCTCAAAGGGGTAGGGCGCCGGCCCCATATGCCAGAGGTGGTGGGTTCAAACCCAGCCCTGGCCAAAAACTGCAAAAAAACAAAACAAAACAAAAAAAAAAACAAATAACCCATTTCTATGTGGACAAGAGACTTGAACAGAAACTTTTCTTTTGAAGACAGGTGCATGGCATACAAAATATAAGAAAATGCTCTTCATCTTTAATCATCAGAGAAATGAAAATTAAAACCACTTTGAGATATCATCTAAATACGGTACAATTAGCCCACATCACAAAATCCCAAAACTATAGATGTTGGCATGGATGTGGAGAGAAGGGAACACTTCTACACTACTGGTGGGAATGCAAGCTAAAATAACCTTTTTGAAAAGAAGTTTGGAGAATACTCAAGGAACTAAAAGTAGATGCGCAATTCCTCTACTAGGTAGATACCCAGATGATCAAAAATTATTTTGCAACAAAGACATTTGCACCAGGATTTTTACTGCAGCCCAATTCATTATTGCCATGATGTGGAAACAGCCCAAGTGCTCATCGACTCATGAATGGATTAACAAATTGTGGTATGTGTACACCATGAAATACTATGCAGCCATAAAAAGATGGAGACTTCAAATATTTTCTGTCTACCTGGATGGAGCTGGAACATATTCTTTTTAGTAAAGTATCTCAAGAATGGAAGAAGAAGTATTCAGTGTACTCAATACTACTAAGAAATCAATATGTAATCACCTAAACATGCATACAAATGGTAAAACATAACCATACTCCAGAAAGTAGAAGGGCAGAGAAGAGAGATGGGAGGACATTTGGGGAGACCTCACCTAATGTGCATGATATAATGGTACATTTCAAAACTATTAAGAAATGAGTATAGTTGTCTTACTACAATAAGTAAGTAAGCGAGGTGATGGATGTTTTAATCAGTTCAATGTAAGCATTTCACATTGTGTATGAAATCAGTTCACTGAACCCCATAAATGCAAATGCATCAATGTACACAGTTATGATTTAATAAAAAAAATACTGAAAGAAAACTAAAGTGTCAACCTAGAATTTTGTGCGAGCAAAAATAGCCTTCAAAAATGAAGGTGAAATTAAAGATTCTTTTTTTTTTGAGACAGAGCCTCAAGCTGTCCCCCTGGGTAGAGTGCTGTGCCATCACAGCTCACAGCAACCTCCAACTCCTGGGCGCAAGCAATTCTCCTGCCTCCACCTCCCAAGTAGCTGGGACTACAGATGCCCACCACAACACCTGGCTATTCTTTTTTCTTTCTGGTTGCAGCCATCATTGTTGTTTGGCGGGTCCGGGCTGGATTCGAACCTGCCACCTTAGGTGTATGTGGCTGGTGCCTTAGCCACTTGAGCCACAGGTGCCGAGCTGAAATTAAAGATTTTTGAGACACACAAAAGCTAAACGCATTTAACAAAACTAGACTAGTAATAAAAGTAATGTTAGAGTCTCAGTTTTAAGTAGAAGAAAAATGATATATGTGGAAATATGGATCTACACAAAACAATAATGGCACTGGAGATGGTAACTAAGGGGGTAAACACATAAAAGTCATTACCCTGATTATTTAAATGTCTTTAAGAAATAACTTTAAAGTAAAATAAGAACAATATGCTGTGGGCTATGTAACATATATAGTAGTAAAATGAATGAAAATACCATAGGCAAGGAGGAAAGAAATGTAAGTACACTGTTAGAAGATTTTTATATAATACATGAAATGGCATAATTGTACTTGAAAATAGATTGTGATAAGCTAAATATTATACTTTAACCCCTAACACAACCACTAACATAACAAAACATTGTAACTAATAAGCCCACAAAAGAGGTATAAACAGGAATTTCAATATATAATTCAAAAGATGTCAGAAAAAGAAGAAAAATGGATTTAAAAAAAGATAGGATAGAAAGAAAACATATGTACATTACAGCAAAGTTGTAGATTTAAATTCAAAATCTAGTTAATTACAAAATATAAATGATTTTTAACACAGAAATTAAATGGAAGATTGTCAGATTAAATGGAAAGGAAGATATGGCCATATGCTAACTACAAGACATGTACTTTCTTTAAAGAACACAAAAAAGTTAAAAATCAAAAGATGAGGGGAAAGGCTCAGTGCCTGTAGCTCAGCGGCTAGGGTGCCAGCCACAAACACTGAGGCTGGTGGGTTTGAACCCGGCCCGGGCCAGCTAAACAACATTGACAACTACAACAATAACAACAATAAAAAACAGCTGGGCATTGTGGCAGGCACCTGTAGTCCCAGCTACATGGGAGGCTGAGGCAATAGAATGGCTTGAGCCCAAGAGTTTGAGGTTGCAGTAAGCTATGACGTCACAGCACTCTACCAAGGGCGATGTAGTGAGATGCTGTCTCAAAAAAAAAAAAAAGTGGGAAAAAACGTATCACGCTAACACGAAACAAAAGAAAACTGCAGTGACTGTATCAACATCAAAAGAATTTACTTCAGACCAAAGAATAATATTAGGAATTCAAAAAATAGTTATTTCATAATAACAAAGGTGTAAATTCACCCAGAGGACACTGTAATACTAATCATTTATGTATCTAATAATAGAGCTTCAGAATATTTGAAGGAAAAATGATAGAACTACAAGGATAAAAGACAAATCTATAATTATTGGAGATTTCGATAACTTTCTCTTAACTGATAGAATAAGGAAACAAAAAAATGTAAGGTATTGAAGATTATCAATCAACTTAAAATAGTTGACATTTATATAATACTCTAACCAAAAACTGCAGAATACATATTTTTTTCAAGTTCCTGTAAGATTTTTATCACACTAGACCATCTTCTGGGCCATATAAAGCTCAGTTTCAACCATCCAATTCATACAAAGTACTTCTGACTACAAGAGATACAAACAAGCAAAACAAACAACCAAATTACAAAAGCAGCAATATAAATGAGCAATAAATACTTAAAATATTGTTCAATATCACTATTTTGATCCATGAAACGCAAAATGAAATAATCTGATATAACTTATTAGGTTGGTAAAGATTAGATAAACTGATAACAAAGTGTTAACAAGCATAGAAGTAAAGATATCCATGTTTTACTTAGGGGAATGCAAACAGATAAAAACTTCTGGAAAAACAGTATATTAAAAGCTTTAAATGTGCATTCATGCTTTAAGTCACCAATAACATGCCTTTAAGCATATAAGAAAATAACACAAACACATAGAATACGTAAAGTTCGTTACAACATATATTTAGATTTGGTAGGTATGAAAAATCATCACAATATAATAAATAAAAACTGCAGATTACTAACAATGTACTTAGTATGATCTTAATTTTGTTAAAAGAAAGTGTAAATTTTTCTATAGTAGTAATGGAGGTGGGATGTACTCACTCATGCCAAAAAGAAAATATCAAAGAATTTAAATTATCTTCTTGTATTTAATGTAGTTAGTCAAAAACTTAAGGCCTCATAATACATCTTAAAATCAGGAAAAAATACCCACAAACCTATTTCCTTTTTGAAAAAAGGAGATGAGAATTATAAGGGGGCTGAGAAAAGGTATGAGAAAGAGGAAAAATAAGGAAACTCATAATAGTAGTAACAGTTCAAAAACTTATAACGTGATGATTTCTATGTGCTAATCACTGTTGTAAGAAATTTACATATATTAACCCATTTCATCCTCACAGTAACCATGGGGTATTGTTATTATTCAAGTTTTACAGATAGCATAAATCAACTTAGATGAAGCTAAAGCACTTCCCCCAAGACACAGATCCAGGACCCAAACTCAGACAGTTTGGTTCTACGAAATTGACCTCTTAACAATTATGCATTATAATCGACTTCTCCACAGGAAAAAGGCAAATATAGAAAGAATCAGAGAACTAACATTTTCTAAGCATTTAGGTAGGTGTCAGGTAGGGATGTCCAAACTATGGCCTGTGGACTGCATGAAGATTATGTGAGGACTTTGTTTATCTGTGGTGGTAGACATCACGAAAATTATCCACAAACCTTTTTACTTTTTTTTTGGGGGGGGGGGCTTATCAACTTTTGTTGGTATTTGTGTATTTAATGTGTGGCTCAAAACCACTCTTCTTCCAATGTCGCTGAGAGAAGACAAAAGGGTGGACACCAAATCAGTGCTTATTTTAAAACTTATACAAAGCCTCATAGCTACTAAGTACTAAAAGTGGGACTCTGACCCAAATAAACTCTTGGCTCTGACTTCAAGGCTCATGGTCTTTCAACTCTACCCTGCTATCTTGTCAGTCAATTTCTCAATAGTTTACCACAACTTTCTTCATGTCTGTAATGTCCCAGGGATCATGCTGATTGCTAGAAGTAGCTAGGAATCTTAGACAGTAGCCTATAGAGATAACTACCGATCCAAAGCTGTCCAGGCATTTCAGGGAGATTGGCCATTCACCTAAAAACTAAGTACCCAGAATTTTTCCAGGCCTCTACTATAAGTGTACGCTTTGCTTAATACCACCAACAGGTAATCATTCCTATTAGTTGTGGATTTGTATATTCAAAGCCCTTTTTTAAAAATATAAACACAAGGGCAGCGCCTATGGCTCAAAGGAGTAGGGTGCCAGCCCCATATACTGGAGGTGGCAGGTTCAAACCTGGCCCTGGCCAAAAACTGGAAAAAATACACACACACACACACACACACACACACACACACACACACACAATATATATATACATTCTCCCAGCTTGCAACACAGTTCCTACCATTCATAATTTCAAACTATTCTCCTAACTCACTCACTCAACAAATATTTATTAAGCACCTAACTATAAGGGCCACACATTGTACTAAGTGGAGGGATACTGCAGAATACAAAATAAAGTCCCTGGTCTTATGAAATTTGCATTGTAGTAAGCCTAGGGTATGCTCAGGTTCTGATAAAAAAAAAAAAAAAGACCATGTGCATTAGTTCATGCCTGTTATCTAAGGCTGGGAGATTGAGACTAGCCTGGGCAACAAAGCAAGACCCCATTTCTACAAAAACTTTTTTTGAAGTAACCAAAGGTGGTGGTGCTTGCCTATTGTCCCAGCTACTCAGGAAGCTAAGGCAGGAGGATTTCTTGAGGTTACAGTGAGCTGTGATCATACCAATGTACTCCAGCCTGGGCAATAGAGATAGACTCTACCTCTGAAAAAGAAAAACATATAGATGTATATATTCAGAATGTCAGAAAGTCTAAGTTCTATAAAGAAAAATAAAGCAAGGGCAACATAGTGAGACTCTGTCTCAAATAAAAAGAGTATAGTTTTAGAAAGCCAAGTTGCCATGCCTATCATACAACTAAGCAGCAGTGTGGAGTGTGCAACAGGGTATACAGCTCTGTGGTGCAAACACTCATGCATATATACAGAAAAAAGCCTAAAAGGAAAAATAAAATGACTTCTCATCATTAAGGAGTAAGATAATGTGTGGTATTTATTTTTCTTCATATTTGTTAAATTTTCCAGTGTTCAACAATAAACCAGAGAAAAAATTATTCTTATAACCAGAGAAAAAATTAATTTTATTTTTTTAATTTTTTTTCCCCTTGAGACAAGAGTCTCACCATGTCGCCCTCGGCAGAGAGCTATGGAGCCACAGCTCACAGCAACCTCACAAGGGATTCTCCTGCCTCAGCCTCTCAAGCAGCTGGGACTACAGGTGCCCACCACAATGCCCGGCCATTTTTTGGTTGCAGTTGTCATCGTTTGGCAGGCCTGGTCTGGATTCGAACCTGCCAATTCCAGTGTATGTGGCTGGCGCCCTAGCTGCTGAGCTATATGCGCCAAGCCTTTCTTTTGTTTTTAAAGAAGAAATTACGTGATTGTGTGGAAAATGAGAAAAGCAATGGTAGTATGAAGGAAAGGCCAAGATTGGATATGATGGTTTTGAGTTTGGGGCAATTATGGTCTTCTCAAGTGAATGTTAGGGACTTGGGGGGAGGGGTGCTTAAGGCGGAAATGAAAAGAACTGAGAGAGAAAGTAAATAACAGAAACTTTTAAGGAAAGCAAAAATGCAAGATAGCACAAACATTCAAAAACAGAGAGAGTGGGTTAAATTCAATTAAAATTCAAGACAGATGAATACTCCTAGACTTGAGTATGAAAAATAATCTTATCCCAGTGCAGTGGCTCACACTGTAATCCTAGCACCCTGGGAAGCCCAGGAAGGTAGGAGGATCACCTGAGCTCAGGAGTTTGAGAACAGTGTGAGGAAGATTGATACCCTATCTCTAAAAGAAAAAAAAAAAAAAACTCACCCTTTAAATCAATTCTGCAAGACTAAGTGAACAAAGGAAGAAGAAAGGTCAATCCTAACAGAGACCAGTAATACAGGGTTCCCCATTCAAGGCTAGACAAGGGGACCTCATTTCCTAGACCTGGACAATTTCATGAAGGGAATGCCCTGCCATTTCCACTCCCAGCTAGAGGTACTGCATTCATTCACTTGTTAACATAACTCATTCACATCGAAAAGGTGTCTCCCAGCTACCAAGCCCTGGCCAAATGTAATTCTCAAGACCATATACCTCTAGACAAATGACCCATGTGGAGACTTCCCACTTGGATCTTTCCTTCTGCCAGAAGTGCTGGTGCTTTTTACTCCTGTATTCCTTTCTAATAAATCCTATCTTACCACTGATCTGTGGTCT
This sequence comes from Otolemur garnettii, assembly GCF_000181295.1. Taxonomy (NCBI): domain Eukaryota; kingdom Metazoa; phylum Chordata; class Mammalia; order Primates; family Galagidae; genus Otolemur; species Otolemur garnettii. Next base: position 1,331,999 of record NW_003852625.1, read on the forward strand.
ATTCTTCGAATCCCTGAGAACAAGGAATTACTCCAGTAAGAAATTCTAGTGACACCAGAACATAGAACACAGAAATGTGAAATCATGCTGGAATACAGAGAGGAGTCTTATTCCTAAAGGCAAAGGGTGACAGCAGGAAGTACACAAGATGAAGCTCTCGAGGGAGGCAGAAACCCACTGGACTTCAACCTTATAGGCTAAGCTAAACATTTTAAGACTCATGCTAAAAGTCATAAAGAGTTACTAGTAAATAATAAGTGGGAGTCAAACAGAAAGACTTGTGTTTTAGAAGCATCCGTCTTTCACAGTGCAGAAGATAGATTTAAAGCTAGACAATGAGAGGTTAAAGACCCGAAGATTATTCCGAGGCGCAAAACAAAAGTAAAACGGAGTCTCTGTTCTGTGTGGGCAACGTGGTCTTTATTCCACCTGGGTGCAGATATGATGAAATCTCCGACGGGAAAAGAATTCCACCCATGGGCTATGGCGAATGGGGATTTAAGGGGTGAGGGTGTGGCAGAGATTGGCGCATTATTTCCTGGGTGGGACATGCAGTTGATCCTTCACAGGTGTCAGTTCTACCTGGGCGGGTCAGTACATTCGATCCTATCATCTCGGTCTTTTTTTTTGTTTGTTTGCAGTTTTTGACCAGGGCAGGGTTTGAACCCACCACTTCTGTTATATGGGGCTGGCGCCCTCCTCCTTGAGTCACAGGCACTGCCCACCATCCTGGTCTTTTTAGTCTATTATAAAGAGGCAGGGTGATGGGCGTGGTGTCTCTTTGACTGTGGGAGGGGCTGCAGGGGCAGGGGAGAATGCAAGGGAGGAGTGGCGTTTACAGGAACATTCTTGCATTCTTGCGTCTTCAATCTGGACTGATTGGTATCCACGTAGGGCGAGGATATGAGCAGTTGTTTTCGAGTGACTGGTTAATAAATCGGGAGATGAGGCGGAGAATTACTGGTCCACAACTGAGAATGAGAAAAATTATAATTAGTGGCCCTATCATAGGAAATAACCAAGGAGGCCATGATTCTAGCACCACAAGGATGGAGCAACCTGAGGGTGCAGTAAATTATCATTAATTCCCACCACCAAGATCTGTTTGTTTTAGAGGGCCTTTAAAGGTGGCAGTGTGGAAAAAGTTCCTCCCATGTTTATTAGAAGAGAGAAGAGAGATTGATTGGCTTACCTTCCACTAGCAAAAATACCCAGAGTTTAGTTTTCCAGGACAGCATCCGGGGGGCATCCTGATTTTCCAGGGATCGTCAGTCTTTTGCAGCTAGGCTCAGGTCAGGAATGTTCACTAGGTCTTGGGAGTGACTATGAAACCTGATCTTCAGAAAGATCTGGGCAGTCAGACTTCCATTGAGGACCTTTCCAGGCTGGACATGGTTTGGGGGGTGGGTTTGGATTTGGGCACTGCTCTGCTCAAAAGCCTGGTTTGCTGCACTTAAAACAAGGTCCCCCAGGGGAGATTTTGTTCTTTCTGAGTGCCCTGAGGAGTTTCAAGAAGTAGCTAGGTTTTGTGGCAGAAGCCAATCAAGAGTTCTGAGAGGCTCTGCAGCACCTTGAAGGCCAGATCAAAGAGACCTAGCCGAGGGGTCTGAGGGCCCTTGTGGAATTTTTGGAGTTCTATAGGAATTTTTGGAGTTCTATCATGTTTCTTTTCTCTCCCAGTTCCACCATTTTTTTTCTACCACCTATGATGGTGGGTGGAAGGCAGTGGAGAGAGAGGAAGATGGGGTGGAATTCCGCTGGTAGGAAATATAAAGGTAGAAAATCTGAGGGTAGGAATGAAGTTGAGGGAGGAGAGGCTGTGGATGGGGAAGAATGGGGAGGTTAGTCCATCAGGTCAAAAGAAGACAATGGCGATGTTTTCCCCAGATGGACCAGGGAAAGCCGGTTTTACCCACGCCAGGAGAATCTGAAAGGGTTCACAAGACAAACACAAAGAAGGAATGCTTCAGAGTATGAGAAATGCCTAACCGTGAGCCATTTATCCAGATTGTACATAGGCCAAATAATATTACAGAAAAAGATGACGTGTTTAGGTTTGAGGTCAGGATAGAGCCGTAATAGGCTTGAGGTGAGCTAAAAGATAGCTTAGAAGTGAAGAAGGGGGAATCCATGAGTGAGTGGTGCCCATATCAAAAACTGGAGGTAGTAAAAAATGAAATTAAAGCAAAGCTGTAAAGATAACTTTTGAGGGGGAAAAAGAGGGATGAAATGGCCAAGGCTGCAGCCAGAGAGGAGTTGGCCTCTGGTGTGGCCGTCAGCTGAAAAAAATGATCCAGACCCCCAGGAGGGCAGTGGATGGGCAAGGCTTCTAAGAGCAGAAGAGATAAGGATCACTGGGAGTGGTCCAGCCCACAGGAGGGCACTGGACCAGAGAGCCTAGCTTGCTGAGGCTGGGGTCAGGGAGAATACGGTCTCCATGTATGACCTTGGTCAAAGAGTGCCTGGCCTGTGTGTGTGACCTTAACCAGCCAAGAAGAATCTAGGCCCAAAGTAGGACACCAAACAGGCAAGCCTGGCTTGTGGAAGTTAGCCCATGACCCCAAAAGACACAGACCTCCAAGAGTGGCCCAGCCCCACAGAGCATTGGATGGGCAAGCCTAACTTGCCAAGGTTAATCCATTACTGGAAGAGACACAGATTACCAGAATTTTTGGCCTAAAATGGGAAGAGGGAAAGGAAGTTTTAAAAGGTGACAAGAGTCTATATGAAGGCTTAAAAGCTCAAAGATGGAAGGAGAGAGAAAGGAAGTTTTAAAAGTTCAGAGAAGGAATTCTAGACAAAGGTTCACCTCATCGTTTAATTAATGAATTTTAGGCAAGGTCAGAGGGTATCCCCTTTCCCTTCATCTCATCGGAACAAGGGTCCCTTTGGTTGGGTCTGATGGGGTATGTTTCAGTCCCCCATGGGGGCTTCTCCCTATCTGAGTCGCGGCACTATGAGAGGTTAAAGACCCAAAGATGAAAAATTACTCTGAGGCGCAAAATGAAAGGAAAACGGAGTCTTGCATTCTGTATGGGCAATGTGGTCTTTATTCCACCTGGTTGCAGGTGGGGTGAAATCCCTGACCAGGAAAGAATTCCACACATGGCTATGATGGATGGGGATTTAAAGGGTCAGGGGTGCAGGGATTGGAGCATTCATTATTTCCTGGGTGGGAGAGGCAGTTGATCCTTCCTGGGCGGGTCAGTTCTACCTGGACGGGTCAGTACATTCGACCCTATCAGACAAAACTGAAGAAAGGAGATATATTTGAGACTGTTACAGTAATCCAGGTGAAAAAGCCTGAACCAGTGCAATTGGCTGGGATAGATCCAAGTAACATTAACAAGCTATAATTTTCTGTGATTGGTTGAAATGGGACAAGTGTGTAAGATAAAGGAGTTTCTATAATTCCAAAGTTGCTGGCATGGATGATAACATAAATAGTGGCACATTCACTAGGGCAGACTATATAAAAGAAATGGGTTTGAGGAAAAATATGTTCAGTTTGGACTGAGATATCTAGGAAAAGACATCCAGTGGGCTGTGTGGATCTGTAAAAAGCTGAGTGTTCTTGCTACCATATGTTAAAACACAGGATTCTAGAATCAGACAACCTGTTTTTGAATCCTGATTCTGTGACTTACTAAATACGTAACCCTTAGCAAGTTTTGAAAAATTTTGAGCCTTGGTTTTCTCATTTGTAAAATGAGGATAACAACAGTTATTGTGAGGATTAAATGAGATAATACATTTAAAGCATTAAGAACAGTACACATATAACATGCATTCGACATGACAAATGTTCATTCTCTGTACTGGTATACTTCCTCCTAGCCTTTGACCTCTTCACATACATAGGACTGACTCAGGAATAGAGTCTAACATAAATTCATACCACCAAAGAATATACAGAAACTTTCAAAGCCTTATAGTTTTCTGGAATCCATATTGTGGACTTATTCTTCCTATAGAAGAATTCAGTAACACTCAATTGAAAAGAAATCAAAATGTATATAACACAGATAATACACACAATGAATGATAAAAAAGCACATTACATTATTTCTGGCAGTAACAATAATGCAATAAGTATTTGCTGAATGAATAAATAAATGAATGATTCTATTATCAAGATAAAATGTATATATAACCATAAAAAGAGATCAGCCTTTTTATTTTGTTTATACCAAAAGTAAGTTTAACTCACGTTTTAACACATTTCCTCTTTAAATTATGCAGTTATATTAAATCTATAACATTTATTCAATCAAAGCCTATATATGAAAATACCACTAACAGATGATCAAATCTCGTTATAAAATCTTACATGTAAAACCTAAGAGACTTTGATACCTTTTTTTGCATTCCACAGTTTGTTTCGGCTTGTTTCTCATAACAGAAGTTGAATGATTAAGAATCCTAGAAGTAAACCAACACATTAATTCCAAAATATATCAAAGATAATATTGTATACACATGATATAAAATATCTCTAAAATAAACTGCATGTGGTCCATGATGATCTGTGCTAGAAAACAATATTTAAATATTATTCACATCAGACCCCTGTAAATGCACTATTTGCTTTTTTGAGACAGAGTCTCAAAAGCTATAGCCCTGCGTTGAGTGTAGCATCACAGCTCACAGCAACCTCAAACTCTCAGGCTTAAGCAATTCTCTTGCCTCAGCCTCCCAAGCAGCTGGGACTACAGGTTTCTTTGTTACAGTTGTCATTGTTGTTTAGCTGGCCAGGGCTGGGTTCGAACCTACCAGCCTCATTGTATGTGGCCAGTGCCCTACCCACTGAGTTAGGGTTGCTACCCCCTGTAAGTACACTGTTTATGAAGGAATGAACATCAACTCTTCCACACATCCTCTTTTATAGACCCTTTGTCAAGGTTTGGCTATCTTCTAGCCATGCTATTATTGCCCTATACATAGCCAAATTTTGACTGAGACAAAAGATAAAGAGATATAGAATATTTTTTAGGTACCATTATTCTTAATTTAGTTTTCCCAGCAAAGCAAATTATACATGTAGGAGGTAGGTTGATGTTATCCATGATCAATACATAATTCTTCTGTCAAAAGCCAAGTAATAGACCTTAATTCTAAATGCAAACCCAACGCTAAAGTTAAATTCTTTAAAAAATAACAAGTTTCTTAAACTTTTAATAACAAAATAAAATTATATTTGAAGAAAACATAAGATAGTAAAATGATGAACCATCATAAAAAAACAAAATTATATTTGAAGAAAACATAAAAGATAGAAAAATAATGATGAACCATCATAAAAGAGCTATTTGTCCATAATTTTAGATAATTGCAAGTATTAATCTCAAAGTCAAAAATAATGAATTATTAATTATGCCTCTTTAATAAAATAACTCTACATATTTAAGAATTCATATTATATGTATGGATGTACCCTAAATTTCAATTTTAAAGTTTAGTGTTATAAGAAGTAAAATATCTGCCTTTTATTCAAAATAAAATCTGTAGGTGTCAATTATCAAAAGAATATAGAAAAGAATTTCAAATTAAAGGTACAGATTAACCAATCGAAAACAAAATATACTAAATGTAAGTTAGTAATTACAGAAATATGGTTAGTATAAAGAAACCAATTTCCATTACCCCAGTTTCCTGACTAGCTAGGATCTACTAGAACCTCACTAGGAAGCAGTGATAGTGAGGTATGAAAGAAAAATATCATATGCAAAAAGGGCACCTTTATTCTTCTTTGTATTGACATACACTAAAATTGCCTTAAATCTTCAAATGCAGAAGAATTAAGGTAATGATATATATTCCACTATTAGAAAAAAACACATTTTAAAAGGGTGTTTTTTTCTTTAAAGGAGACAAGCCAGTAAGTACTTTCCTGAGGGAAATAATCAGAATAATTGCAGGAGGAGGGGATTCAAAATACAATGCCCTTCATTATGATAAATTCTGATTCCTCCCTACATAACATTCATTAGTGTTGTGATTACTAACATGTATGAATCATATTGGAGCAGAAAGAAAAAAAAATTGAGAGCCACTCACCTGTAAAATATATTTTATGTATTTGAGAATTTATCTATGAAAAAATCTGCTACATGCATTAATTGATATTTTATGTTTTACTCTGTGATACTCAAAATAAACATCTAGGCAGCACCTATTGCTTAGTGGATAGGGCGCCAGCCATATACACCCAGGCTGGTGGGTTAAACCCAGCCCTGGCCAGCTAAAACAACAATGACAACTGCAACAAAAAAATAGCCAGGCATTGTGGCAAGTGCCTGTAGTCCCAGCTACTCCAAAGACTGAGGCAAGAGAATCCCATAAGCCCAAGAGTTTGATGCTGTGAGGTGTAGTGTGCCACAGCACTCTACTGAGGTTGACATAGTGAGACTCTGTCTCAAAAAAAGGGGGGGGGGCGCTATGGCTCAAAGGAGTAAGGCGCTGGCCCCATATGCCGGAGGTGGTGGGTTCAAACCCAGCCCCAGCCAAAAACTGCAAAAAATAAAATAAAATAAAACTTTACAATGTTAAAAAAAAAAAAAACCATCTATTAGAAACTATACAATTTGGCTTCATCAATCTGGCCCTTTAATCCTTAAGGCTTCCATAAACTCTAAATATCTTGATGCATATCCTGCTTCTCCGGTCTTCTAGAATAGTTTGTCACTGTATAATGTTCTATAACTTAAAGGCCACCATTTGTATTCACATTTCTGTATTATCACCCAAACCAAGAGATCAGACAAGATGGTTTTGGAGAGGACAGGGAAATCATGAGTAAAAGAAGAAGAAAAGAAAGAAAGGACAGATTTCAAGGATTCAGAGAACTGCCAGCTATTAACAAGCTAGAGACTAATATTATGCTATTATGCTCCTCGAATTCAAATATTCCTATAATGGGGGGGGGAATCACACAACATAGGTAATATACATAATTTCTATAATTCTAAACCAAAACAATAAACTCAAAATCTGATTTTGTTTTCCATGATCCCTAATTATACTTTAATTATAGACTTTCATAATTACTTTGTTATTTAGCTATATCAATACTACTAAGAAGCACATCTTTTCAGGACATACCTAAAAGGAAATAAAATAATTATTAAAAGGAAAAACATAACAGAAAATAATACAAAGTAAATTAACAGGAACAAAGTTGCAATGGGAATCAGGCAACTAACGGTATTTATTGCAAAGGCCCAAATATATTTTAATCCCTTCTTTAGAATTATAACCAAATTTTAAGAAGTCAGTTAAACATGTGTTTATTAAGCCATATAAGAAAATTAATAAGAAAAAGAGCAATAGCCACTTTTTAAATACTAACATACATGAACACATGAACAAAATCAACAAAAATTTTAACAATTGCCTCAGTAATTTACAGATCAGAATTTATTTTTATTTATTTATTGAGACAGAGCCTCAAGCTGTCGCCCTGGGTAGAGTACCCTAGCATCACAGCTCACAGCAACCTCCAACTCCTGGGCTCAAGCGATCCTCCTGCCTCCACCTCCCAAGTAGCTAGGACTACAGGCGCCTGCCACAGTGCCCAGCTATTTTTTGGTTGCAGCCGTCATTATCGTTTGGCAGCCTGGGCTGGATTCAAACCAGCCAGCTCAGGTGTATGTGGCTGGCACCTTAGCCACTTGAGCCACAGGCACCCAGCCCAGATCAAAATTTTTAATTGTCTTTCAACAGAATTTCCATTATTTTATTCTCAAGTTAATATTAAGAATATTCTGATGTTATATTATAAATTTATTCTCAGCTCCTTCCTTGATCTTATTACATACTACAAAATATGCTTTTCTTAAATTTTATTGTGGTAAAAACACTTAACATGAGACCTACTCATTATTTTGATAATGGAATAAAAATTGGTTTTTAAATTATCAATACAAAGTAGGTTAATCTATGTATCTCAATTAGACAAAGAGGGGGCAGTTTTCTAAATAACCAGGCTTCAGACTTTGAACCCTTGAGTTACTGACTTGATGATTTATTTGGTGATCTCATTTCCTACTTATTTTGATTATTACTTCTGTACAATGTTCTTTTTGCTACTTACCTAGGATAGTTTCATCCACCAAGTACTAGCATAAACTTCCCTAAAAATCAATGATATTTTTCTTCTTTGCTATTTATTTTTGTTGAGACAGAGTCTGACCCTATACCCTGAGCAGAGTGCAGTGGTGTCATCATAGCTCACTGCAACTTCAGACTCGGACTATGGACACATCCTGCTGCCTCAGCTTCCTGAGATACTGGGAGTACAGGTGCTCTCTGCAGCACCTGGCTGAATGATATTTTTAAGAATACTATTAACTAAACAAATGACAAAACTGCTGTAAGAAAATCATCACTGACCTCAACTTAAACATACATGACTTCTTGTAGCCAAGAGCTAACACTGCATTTTCCTTCAACTTGTCACTAAAGAACATTTAAGTAATTTAAAGTCAAAATAGGAGTACTGGCTATATTTCCTGGTATATAATCCAGACAAATTATATAGAGTGGTCATAAAGTTCATGTGCAATTTAAGTTCATGAACTTTATGGATACCCTGTAAAGTTCATGAACTTTATGGATACCCTATTTTAATCAAGACTAACAACAAACAAGAAAAATATAATGATAAAGTTAAAACCTAAAAGGAAATGTTACAAATCCTGGTCTGCCATTTTAAATAGCATTTCAGAACCTTCATTAATAAGTGGATATGGGCAGGGCCAGTGGCTCAAAGGAGTAGGGCACCAGCCCCATATACTAGAGGTGGCAAGTTCAAACCCAGGCCTGGCAAAAAACTGCAAAAAGAGAAAAAAAATTAAGTTGGGATATAAAGCACAGTAATACAAAATGAAAAAGACAATCTAAAACTAGAGAAAGTACAAATTATATCAAATCCACTGCAGGATATATCCTAATACTCTTGAATTTGAATGGCTCAAAAAAAAAAAAAATCTAAGTATTGTGATAGTAAACAAAAAAGTTAAATTAACTAAATGAGCAATAGCAACGTATTTTTAGAAGAAAAGAGATCATTTAATGGGTCGGGCACCATAGCTCAGTGGTTAGGGCAACGGCTACATGCTCCGGGGCTGGTGGGTTGGAACTAGCCTGCAAAACAACAACAAAAAAATAGCTGGGCATTGTAGTCCCAGCTACTAGAGAGGCTGAGGTAAGAGAACCGCTTAAGCCCTAGAGTTTGAGGTTGCTGTGAGCTATGACACCAGAGAACTCTACCTAAGGTGACAAAATGGGACTCTATCTCAATTAAAAAAAAAAAAAAAAAGATCATTTAATGGAAAGAACACTAGATTCAGCATGAAAAATTTCTAAGATCCAGTTCAGCCATTAACAGAATTGACTAGGGACCCAACATGAATTCTAAATAGATGATATATTTAAAAAATAAAATATGCTATTCATTCTTGACCAGATTATTATATTTCAATGCCTTTTAAAGTTAGGCATAATTAGTATGTGTATAAAATTAATATCACTGAATATTAATATTTAATCTAGAAAGTTCTAATATCCTTATGAGCTAACATCTATAAAGAATGACCAAGAAGAGAATCAGAAAAAGACAGAAATTACTTTTACATTCATCTTAAAGAATAACAGAAGTTACTTAGGAAAAATATATAATTTTTATCTAAATTAATGAGTTCTATTAGCTCTAAATTTGTTAATTTAATTTTTATGCAATCAATTAACTAAAAACATTAGTGAATACCTACTATGTACAAGGCATAGTGCTGCATGCTATTTTGTACTGATTACAAAACTATCACAAAAACTAAACCTATGAAAAATAACTACTCAGTCCATATTGTATCTAGGCTAGATAAATATTTTAAGTTATATGAATAGATAAAAGAATAAGTCACATTGATAGATGAAAAAATGATATACCAGTAGATATAGAAAATATGGCAATGTTAAAATTTAAAATTATATATTCAAATGCTATTTATAACACCAAGAAAAAAATGGATATTGTGGGTTCTTTAAAAGATAAATATTCTCTTTCCATAATGATAAACACAATTCTTTCATCAGCTAGGTAGAGGAATAGAAACTCAACTAATTTTGTAAGCTCCGCAGAGCAGGTGGTTGCTTGCTTCATCAAACCTCTTAAAGTTTTAAAACATGGAGTGATCAACACTTAGGTTATACTGGAGAGGGAAAAACACACAGTCTCATAAGTAGGCAATTTAAAAGGGCCATTAAAAATGAATCATAGGAAAATATTAGAAGATAAACATCACAGAAAAGGGTGACAGAAAATTCTAATAGAAGAAAAATGTCAACTAGGAATAAGGCTACAATAGATACAGAAGAGATACAGAACAGTGCTGGTTTACAGTATGATTTTTTAAATTTATTTTTTATTAGAGACAGGGTCTCATTCTGTTACCCAGGCCAGAGTACAGTGAGGTGATAAGAGCTCACTGTAACCTTGAAATCCTAGGTTCAGGCTCGGCGCCTGTGGCTCAAGTGGCTAAGGCACCAGCCACATACACCCAAGGTGGTGGGTTTGAATCCAGCCCGGGCCTGCCAAACAACAATGATGGCAGCAACCGAAAAAATAGCTAGGCGTTGTGGAGAGTGCCTGTGGTCCCAGCTACTTGGGATGCAGAGGCAGGAGACTCGCTTGAGCCCAGGAGTTGGAGGTTGCTGTGAGCTGTGAAGCCATAGCACTCTACCCAGGGGGACAGCTTGAGGCTCTGTCTCAAAAAAAAAAAAAGAAAGAAAGAAAGAAAAAAGAAAAAGAAAAGAAAAAAGAAATCCTGGTTCAAGTGATTCTCTCATCCCTCCCAAAAGTAGCTAGGAATATAGGCCCATGACATGTTACTTGGTCTCCTAAAGTGCTAGATTATAGTAGTGAGCCACCATCCCTGGCCTGACTTTTTAAAATGAAGCAGCAATGTAAAGAAGATATTAAATGGCTATTTAGCTTATTAGTCATTTATCCAGATTGCCCCTAAAAATCACATATTTGTCATTTGATATTTTTAAGAGTATTTATCAAAGCACTTTTAAAATATCTTTTTAGAGATAAGGTCTCACTCTGTCACCCAGGCTGGAGTGCAGTGGCCTAATCATAGCTCAGTGTAACCTCAAATTCCCGGGCTCAAGCAACCCTCCTATCTCAGCTTCCTGAGTAGTGGACTACAGGGACCCACCACCACACCCCATCTTCAAGGGCTTATTTAAACAAATCCCAGTATATTTAAGTTTGAAATGTCTCAAAACATAGTCATCCTATTCATAAACATTTTTATTGCTTTGAAGAAGTGAAGCAAAATACTTATTACTTATCCATCTTAAATGTACCCAAATTATTCTCTTAACTTTCTCTAAATAAACAAACTTTAAAAAACTTAGATATACATTATTTCAAAACTATAAATGCAGTACTTTTAGTACATGAAGATGGCAATAATAGCTGACCCACAGCAGCACACAGAAATTTTTCCTGTATTAAAAATGGCCTTGGGCTTGGCGCCCGTGGCTCAAGTGGCTAAGGTGCCAGCCACATACACCTAAAGTGGAGGGTTTGAATCCAGCCCGGGCCCACCAAACAACAATGATGGCTGCAACCAAAAAATAGCCAGGCGTTGTGGCAGGCGCCTGTGGTCCCAGCTACTTGGGAGGCAGAGGCAGGAGACTCGCTTGAGCCCAGGAGTTGGAGGTTGCTGTGAGCTGTGATGCCACAGCACCCTACCCACGGGGACAGCTTGAGGCTCTGTTTCAAAAAAAAAAAAAAGGCCTTGCCTTGATTTCATGTTCATTCATAGAGTCCTTCTCATTGCCAAAGACTTGAATTTGGAGATAGCCTGACCAGGGGCAGAAACGGTCATTGACCAAGAAACAGACCAAAGTGAATCTGACCCTCAAATCATCACACTGATTTACTTAGCCATTATATACTTCAACTCAATTCAAAGGAGTTATACATATCCCAAGTAATTCAGAATGTGACTTAAGAAAAAGTACACTATATACATATGACACGTACCTGGAAAAAATGCTTACAATATAAATAATGCTACTACAATGAATATCAAAGAAAAAATAAGTTATGATTTAACACACAGAAATAAATACGAAAGACCTAAGCAATATTAAATATACTGACTACATACTAATATATGAATGTATTCTATTAGTTGTAAATGTAATTTTACATCTCGGTCATATTTCCTAGTGTCTTTTAATATAGGTCGAATATCTCTTATTTGAAATACTTGGGATCAGAAGTGTTTCAGATTTCAGGTTTTTGGATTAGGGATATTTAATCTGTAGTTAGCCTCTCTCTTTTTTTTTTTTAGACAGAGCCTCAAGCTATCCCCCTGGGTAGAGTATCGTGGCATCACAGCTCACAGCAACCTCCAACTCCAGGGCTCAAGTGAGTCTCATGCCTCTACCTCCCAAGTAGCTGGGACGACAGGCATCCGCCACAATGCCTGGCTATTCTTTGGTTGCAGCCATCACTGTTATTTGGTGGGCCCAGGCTGGATTTGGACCTGCCACCTTAGGTGTATGTGGCTGGCGCCTTAGCTGCTTGAGCCACAGGCACCAAGCCAGTTAGTCTCTTAAAATAGATCTTAAGAGGGCCCTACCATCACTCAAAACTTCATAAACTTTATTTGATAATTTTTAAATAATCAGATTTAATGATTATAGCATTTGCCTGTTCAAATCTCATTACTGAAAAGAATACCTGTTCTTCTGCTCTTGCTGCAATAACTGAGCGGCAATTTTCCTCAAATCAGTTACTTCTTTTAAATCATCATCTTCTTCTTCTGCAAGTAACTGTTCTTTCTCAAGTCTGAAAAGTGACACAAACATGGTTATCCAAAAAGTAAGACAATGTTTTATGCCAGCTTCTAGAAATAGAAACCATTTTTGTTTCTAACATTACATAAAGGCTAAAATCTTTATGTCCTTTGTGTTTAAAATACGAAAATAAGAAATAAGTAATATTTAACTTAGAAAACATGAAATGTAGCATACTGACCATATTAATTATGACTAAAAAATAATGGCAAATTATGTGACCATTTTTAATTTTTGAAATATGTAATGGCCATAGTAATTTAAGAATGTATATTCCCGGGCGGCGCCTGTGGCTCAAAGGAGTAGGGCACCGGCCCCATATGTCAGAGGTGGCAAGTTCAAAACCAGCCCTGGCCAAAA
>NW_003852625.1:1345637-1348187 GCF_000181295.1 Otolemur garnettii
CGGGTCCGGGCTGGGGATTCGAACCCGCCACCTTAGGTGTACGTGGCTGGCGCCTTAGCCGGTTGAGCTATAGGCGCCGAGCCAAAATTCTCATTTTTTAAACCACTGTGCTTTTATCAGTTTATTCATTTTGATTTTAAAGGTCTGTAAAAAGTCTAAATAAGAAAATACAAAATAAGATTGGCAAATTTGCCAGAAAATATTAATTAAAATATACCATTTTTATCATTCAAAGAGAAAAAAATTTTTAAGTAAATTGTTTTCCAAACTCTGGTTGTTTTATTTCAAAGGCACTTCATATTAAAAACAGTATCAAACTGTGAGGCTCCATCTATATCTTTGCCATATCTACATGCCCCAGGTGACTCCTACAAGTTTAGGCAACTATAACTCATTAACTAAGGTGAGAAAGAAAGAAAAGAATGAAATTTAAAGAGTATAAGACAAAGCAATGCACCTCCTCATATAGCATCAAAGATGATTAATTAGTAACTGCTTTTAAAATTACCAAATGACTTGGAGGAAGAACAATGTAGACAAAAAGTCTGGGGATCAAAACGACCAGTGAACACTAGTTAAATAAATGATTTTAGGCATAAAACTTGGAGTCTCTAAACCTCATCTTCCTCATCTATAAAAATTAGGTCAGTATCTATTCTACAGGATTTTAGTGAAGATTAAATGGGAAAGCACATAGCATAAGGGAGCAACCTGAAAAGACTGCATTAAAAAATACAGTAGGTCACACTCCAAGATGAAGGATACAGAAGAGATCCAAAGCATAATTATTTGAATAAAATACAGAAGTAAATACCCTTAAAATTGTCACAACCAACCTGATGAAATATAGTGTAATAGAACACCTGAGTTCTAGACATTTGAAACTCTGAGACTCTGTTTATTGATAAAATGTTATTAATACCATTTATTTTAAAAGGTTATTAAATAGGGCTGTGCCTGTGGCTCAAAAGGGTAGGGAGATGGTCCCATATGCCAGAGGTGGCAGGTTCAAACCCAGCCCCAGCAAAAAACAGCAAAAAAAAAAAAGGTTATTTAAATAGCTTAAATGAACGTACAGTCCTCCTCAGTATATAGGAGACATTATCATTACACTTTATGGAGAAAAAAAGTATACATACTACACTCAACTTAAGTACTTGGTATATAATTTTGAGTTTCAAATGAGGAATATAGAACAAATGAGGTATTTCTGAATTAATTCCCTAAACATAACAAGTAAATGAACAAGAAAAATATTTTTTCAAGTACTTTGTTAAATGGGAATAGTTAATGAACAGTACAAGCATTTATTTATAAGTAACATTTTAATTTGAGAATTCATGCGCTTACCTTTTTGCATCCCCCAATACTTCATTTTTCTGAGATTTTTCAGAACATTTTTCTTTTCCCTTATATAAAAGAAAGTTATTTTAAATTGTATGGTCCACTTTTATAAGATTAAAGAGAACATGATATGTGTTCAAAGTTTTGTTTACCTTAAAGAAAGTGACAAATGATCCAATATGTGCATCTCCTTGTTCAGGAACTGCTACATCTTCTGTGTTAGGGTCAATAAAATCATACACCTCCTGGTCTAGATATAGGTAAATATTTATTAGAAAATATATACAACAAATGGTGTGTTCTAACACTGTAATGCTTAGAAAAAAAGTATATTTTCTCATCATAAGTGTCAGCTAAAGGTAATAAAAATTTTTCAAAGCCCATTTTTAATAAAAGACCAATCCTTAATGTGGGCTATGTACATGAAATAAAAATAGCAGACAACATATGAATTACCTTTCTGAGAGTCAGCCTTACTTCCTATTGTGTGACTGTCATTTCTTGATGTCTGCTCTCTATTTGATTCTGAGACTTGAGAGTGAAGGCTGATTGTATCATCATCTGATGGCTGAAAAGAATAAATACAAAGTACAAATGAGCTGTTTTAAACATGAAAGGAGTATGTTGCTTTCATTTCACATATGAATTACAGAATATCTGCTTTACATCTCCAGTTTTCAAATCGAAAATTAATGTTAAGATTTACTCTCCTACTTCTAAAAATCTGCATGTCCTTTTTCATTTGAAGTCTTTGAAGTCATAATATATAATAATGATCATTTTTTGAGAAAAATTAAAAGTCAAAGGTATATAAGTGTCTCTATTTCAAAGCTCTAATAAAAGTGTAAGATAAAATAGATCAACAATAGAAAAGACTCACTTCTGTTGTAGATAGTCGTTTCTCTCCATTATCACTTCCAATTCCAGAGTCAGGGCCATGATTTTTATTTGGGTAAAAATCTTCCATACTATGGAAATAGAAATCCTAAGGGCAGTTAGAGTTTTCTTCTCAAAGAAATATTGCATACTTGACCTAAAATTTCTATAGATAATACAGAATATATACTTCTGGTGTTTAAAGATACCTAAGGACATGAAGAAGAAAATAAAAATTACTGGCTTTGCGCCTGTGGCTCAAGTGGCTAAGGCGCCAGCCACATACACCTAAGGTGGTGGGTTCGAATCCAGCCCTGGCCTGCCAAACAA
>NW_003852625.1:1348361-1353084 GCF_000181295.1 Otolemur garnettii
GAGGCAGGAGACTTGCTTGAGCCTAGGAGTTGGAGGTTGCTGTGAGCTATAATGCCACGGCACTCTACCAACGGGGACAGCTTGAGGCTCTGTCTCAAAAATAAGAAAATAAAAATTACCCTATAAAACATCTTATTCATGTCATTCATGCAATATTTTTTCCTGTTGTAAAGGGTCAACTATTAAACAATAATCTAATATTTCTCCTGAGAGATTCAGAAAAGCTGACTGCCTTGCTATATAAAATCATCTTCATAGGAAACCTACTTTTCTCATTGGTTTGGCAAACTTCACCACAGAGCTTTGAAATATTTCTTAACTTTATACAGTTTCCTCTTCATTAGCTCTAAAAATATGATTTAGGCTCGGCGCCTGTAGCTCAAGCGGCTAAGGCGCCAGCCACATACACCAGAGATGGCGGGTTAAAATCTAGCCCGGGCCCGTCAAAGTAACAGTGACAACTACAAACAAAAAATAGCCAGGCATTATGGCAGGCGCTTATAGTCCCAGCTACTTGGGAGGCTGAGGCAAGACAATCACTTAAGCCCAGGAGTTAAAGGTTGCTATGAGCTGTGATGACACAGGACTCTACTCAGGGCGACAGCTTGAGGCTCTGTCTCAAAAAATAAATAGATAGAGATAGATAAATAAATAAATGCTTTAGTTGTATAAATAATATCCATCTAATAATTATGAAAAAAGAAAATACCAAAAAAAAAGTCTGCAACGTATTGAATACATATCTATTTTGGTGTAAGGCTAAAATTGTCCTTAAATTTTCTAAATGACAAAGTATGCCACCCAGATAAAGAATTTTTCACTTCAATTTGCAAATTTACCACACATTCTACAATGACTGCTTATTAAGCACACTGGTGGTGTTTTCTCATTTTACAGATGAAGAAACGAAGCTTAGAAGGGATTGAGCAATATACCCAAGGACATACAACTTGCAGACACCAATCCAAATTTGATCCCTAGATTACCCAGCACTAAAATCTCTGATATTGATTACTATGCTATAATTCCTCTCCTGAAAACAACTTCATGCTCAAAAACTGGTTTTTGTACTTTTCAGAAGTATATCAAATTGGCTCAGCGCCTATAGCTCAACCGGCTAAGGCGCCAGCCACGTACACCTAAGGTGGCGGGTTCGAATCCCCAGCCCGGACCCGCCAAACAACAATGACGGCTGCAACCAAAAAATAGCCGGGCGTTGTGGCAGGCGCCTATGGTCCCAGCTACTTGGGAGGCGGAGGCAGAAGACTCGCTTGAGCCCAAGAGTTGGAGGTTGCTGTGAGCTGTAATGCCACGGCACTCTACCCAGGGGGACAGCTTGAGGCTCTGTCTAAAAAAAAAAAAAAAAAGAAGTATATCAAATTTAGAGAAGCACCTATTCAAGCACTATGCTGAATGCCTGAGATGAAATGAATAAAAAAATGAATTAAAAAAATTTGTCTTCAAAGGGTTCTCAGAGGGGAAATGAGTCTGTTTACAGATTCTGCCAAATGTAAATACAAAGTGCTAAGAGAAAAGAGATATCAACTGATTATCACCTAATTCTCCTTGGTAAGGTTAGGAAAAGCCTCACCCAGGAAAGCGACATTTAAATTTAGTCTTGAAGGATGAAGACGCAATAATTGCTAGCATTTGTTGAGTGCCTACAGTGTGCTATAGGTACTGAGATATGCCTCCTATTTTATACATAATCCTTAACAGTTTTACATTTATTCATTTTTTTACAAATGATAATAAAGCTTATAAATTATAACATGTTTTATCTAATTGCCAAACACACACTTAATTCTAATTGCCAAGCACACATTTAATTCTCATTAACAACCTTATGAAGTGGGTATGGTTTAATATTTTAGATAAGGAAATAGGCTTTGCAAAGTTAACTTACACAAGGCCACAGAAGAGTTAAACGGTTAAACCATGATTAGAGCTGAAATTCATCCAACTCTACTGCACAAATACGTCCACAAATTTGCAGCAAAGAACAATTATCTGTTTATTGAAGAAATGTTCTCTACACACATTATTTCATTTAATTTTGACAGCACCTGTGTGATCATTTCCTTTTTACCCATTAGAAAACTGAAGATGAAAGACAAAATTCTTTATCTGGGTGGCATGTTAAAGACATAAGAACATATAGTCATTAAGAGTCAAAAAAGGGCATAAAGCCATGTGATGTCTGACTCCAAAAGCTAATATAACATACACAATTATTATGTAGTATAAAGCCTGTCTATGTACAATAGTTTACAAAATAGACAAGGATTGGAAGGGCATTCTAGGTAGTAAAAACCACACAGCCAAGAATCTGAGTATTAAAGTGAAAAGCACATACAAAAATTTTCTAAGTAGTTTAATACAGGCTTTGAGTAGGCAATTAGCACAATCAAAACACAACTCTACAGATCTGTCCTGCCCAGTTTAGTAAGGAGCTAATACCCATATATAGATATTGAACACTTGAAAAGTGTCCAGTCAAAATTAAGACATACAATAAATGTAAAATGCATACCAGATTCCAAAGGTTTAATAAGACAAACATGTAAAATATCTCACCAGTATTATGTTAATTACATGTTAAATTAGAATATTTTGAATATACCAGGGTAAATAACATATATTATTCAAATAACTTCCCACTTTTTTTTTTTTTTTGCAGTTTTTGGCTGGGGCTGGGCTTGAACCCGCCACCTCTGGCATATGGGGCCAGTGCCCTACTCCCTGAGCCACAGGCGCTGCCCCCTACTTTTTACTTTTTTCAAAATGAGTTACTAGAAAATTAAACATTATATATGTACATCTCTATTCCAGACCTCTTGATCTCTTGGCAGTACTGCAAAAACTGAACTAGTCCCTGTGCTTCTATATCTGCTTACTTCCAATCTATCCACATAAGAGCCAAAATAATTTTTTCTATTTTTGTAGAGACAGAGTCTCACTTTATCACCCTCGGTAGAGTGCCGTGGCCTCCCACAGCTCACAGCAACCTCCAAATCCTGGTCTTCAGCGATTCTCCTTACTCAGCCTCCCGAGTAGCTGAGACTATAGGTGCCTGCCACAACGCCTGCCTATTTTTTTGTTGCAATTTAGCCGGTGGGTTTGAACCTCCCACCCTCAGAATATGGGACCAGTGCCCTCCTCACTGAGCCACAGGTACCACCCTCAAAATAATTTTTTAAAACATAAATCAGATCATTTTCAGAACTATTCCATGACTTCTCATTGTACTTTAATTAAACTTCAAATTTCTTACCACGGCCTACAAAGCCACCACATGACTTCACCCGTAATGACCTGTCCAAAATCAACTTGAATCACTGTTCCCTTTAGCCATTCTGCTCCAATCTTGCCCATTTTCTTTTACTTTTTTCAAGTACATCAAGTTCCTTCCTGACTTGAGGCCTTTGCACATGTAATTCTTCCCACCCAAGATGCTTTTCCCCTTGCACTTCAAGTAGGTGGCTTTTCTTCATTTGGATCTTGACTTATAACTTCATCCTCCCAAAGAGATATTCCCTATTCACATTTTTGTATTATGTTCCTTTCCTTCACAGTACTCATTACAGTTTGAAATTTTATATACGTGCCTGTGCACATGCACACACACACACATACACATACACAAGGTAACCCAGAAGTTTACCCTTAAGTTGCCATACATAGGGAAAATGGGAAATTACAGCTAATGTACACCTTAATTTACAAAATATTCACTACAAATTTTTATAAAATATTTACAAAACATTCTCTGTGTTGGCCACTTCTCTGTAAATACTTTGTAAAATATTACAATGAATATTTTATAAATAAAGGTGTATGGCAACTTTAGGGACAAATGTTGGGATACCCTGTATTTTTTTTATGTTTACTCTCTGACTCTTGCTCCATTAGACTCTCAACACTGTGAAGGCGAAGACAAGTAAATATAACATTCAACAAAAGATACCATGAATCTACCACAAGGCATGCAACTGATATTTGTAAAAATCAATGAATAAAACAGTAAATGTCATGACTAAAGTAAATTCATTCTAAAATAAAAATAAAGCAGATTAAGAGGTTAGAATATGTATTAATTCTAATTTTTGTACAATTGTTTGGTCTACTGTAATTCAAATTATTAAATAAAGTAATCTTTAGGAAATTAATCTCATAGATATTTAATTCTAATTAAGAAATATAAATATTCTAAAAAAAGTGCTATTTGGGGATTCAAGAACTTGTGATATTAACAAGAATACTTATTATATTGCTATATGAAGTAATCTAAAATGTATCATATATTCAACAACTCTGTAAGTATATATATAAAATTTTATTTTACCCAGATGCATAATCTATCTTTCTGTGCTCTCACCCTATGGAATTATGTTTTCATAAAATCTTTCAAACCAATCTACATCTTGAAAGGATAAATTAAAACAGAATATTGACCACCATACACTACATACACAAAACAGAATTAAACTTTACTCCCTGAAACTGTTAAAATTTTTAAAAAAGAAAAAAAAACAATATTGAATATGCTATTTCAAAATCTCATGGATGGAAAACACTAAAATCATGAAGAACATCCAAGATATACCATCTTTAATATAGACACAAAGATTATGACAAAAAGGAAAAGGGTATCTCCAAAATGTCCTACCAACCTGAGTTTGAAGCCAAATACTACCCTTGTTATTACAAAAGTAAATTAACA
>NW_003852625.1:1353349-1355682 GCF_000181295.1 Otolemur garnettii
CCAGCTACTTGGGAGGCGGAGGCAGGAGACTCGCTTGAGCCCAGGAGTTGGAGGTTGCTGTGAGCGTGATGCCATGGCACTCTACCCAAGGGGATAGCTTGAGGCTCCGTCTCAAAAAAAAAACAACACAGT
This sequence comes from Otolemur garnettii, assembly GCF_000181295.1. NCBI lineage: Eukaryota > Metazoa > Chordata > Mammalia > Primates > Galagidae > Otolemur > Otolemur garnettii. The sequence continues at coordinate 1,353,482 of NW_003852625.1, forward strand.
TGTCATACTAAGAAATAGTGTTTCTAGATTATGTCAAACATTTACAATTTTTCTATTGAAACTTTTTATATTTCTTTGAAAAAATCTCAGATTGATTCCAGTGTCCCAAAAGTTCACTCTATATTTGTGATATTCAGCTTCAGCCAATTATTGATTTTAATGCTGACCAATCAACCAAAATATATTCAGTACACTAAATATTAATAAATGTATTTTATAAAAAGAGAGGACAATAGTAACCATCAAATACAACTGTAACAATATTACATTACCTGTCTGTGAGAGGCTGGGACGGCATCCTTTTACTTAATGATGGAAGATCCAGGGAATCTGGTTTCTTATCCATTCTGCAACATGCCTGAATGTTTAAGTACTTAAAAATGTGTACTTTGCCCTTTAAACATATCTGTTAATAAATAATAAAATATACTTATGTCATTCCAAATATAGATGGCATTCATCCATTTATACTTTTTTAATTGGATCTCCAATTATGTTAAGATAGCACAATTTTGATTGATACTTTGCATATTTAAATAATTGGTGCCTCCAATACTACATGGGAAAATCTGACAATACTGATACCAACTAAAATTCTATTGCCATTTCTGTTCTTAAAATAAATTATTTTTTCTATGTGTCAGAAAGTTTTCTTGATAAAGGAAGAATGCAAACACTAAATATAAAATTTGTAATTCATGAAAGCTACCTTTATTAGAAAAAAATGAACAGAAATATATTCGTTGGAAAAGTATCAACACAGCAAATAATCTTTGTAATTCATAATGTAGTCTCATCAGAACCATTAAGATGTTTGCCACAAACATTAGAAAATTCAAATATAAAAGAATGTAAATATAGGAAAAATGAACTTGTTGAAAGGTATGATAGTAAGCTTGTTACAAAAAAATAATAAAAGATAATATTGAGGGCTCCAAGACAGGGGACTAGAGGTATCTCCTTGGCAGCCGCTCTCAGTAACATTGAATTAAAGAAACTCCAGCCACCTATACTTGGACTGCCTGGCCCAGAAAAATCATGAAGGGCACAGTGAGACAGCAGGAAGCTCCAGGATCCAAGTTCACTTCAACACTCAAACACGTAGATTAGAAAAATTAAGGGCTCGGCGCCTGTGGCTCAAGCAGCTAAGGCGCCAGCCACATACACCTAAGGTGGCGGGTTCGAATCCCCAGCCCAGGCCGCCAAACAACAATGATGGCTGCAACCAAAAAATGGCCAGGCATTGTGGTGGGCGCCTGTAGTCCCAGCTACTTGGGAGGAAGAGGCAGGAGACTCGCTTGAGCCCAGGAGTTGGAGGTTGCTGTGAGCGTGATACCATGGCACTCTACCCAGGGGGATAGCTTGAGGCTCCGTCTCAAAAAAAGAAAAGAAAAATTAAGGAGGCAGATGAGAGAGGAGAAAGAAGGGGAAAGAAGTGAACAAGCAGAAAATGCTAGAAGAGGAAACAATTAAAAAAATTCTGGCAACATAAAAAACTCGAACACATCAACTTTCCTAAGGGATAACAAAGCAGTTACCACATAGGATCCCACCTATAACAAAATTACAAAATTATAGAAAGGGAATTTAGAGTATGAATGGCAATAATAAAGGGAATTGAAGGAAAAGTGGATAACAACCAGAAAGGAAATCCAAAAGTAGACCCAAGAAATGAATGAAAGACATAATGAAATTAGAAAGGTTATATCATAGCTTAAGGAATTAAAAAAGTCATTCAGGGAACTTAAAGATGCAATACAAAGTTTAAATAACAGATCAAACCATAGAGAAGAAAGAATCTCAACTCAGGCATTTAAAGAGGCAGAAAAGTAGAGAATAAAAAAGCAGAGCAATCTCTTAGAGAATTATGATACCTCACAAAGTGTACAAATATACAAATTATAGGTATCCCTAAAGAAGATTAAACAGTCAAAGGCATGAAAGCCCTACTGGAAGATATCATAACTGAAAATATCCCAAGGACCACCAAAGATCACACACCTTTTTAGAGGAATATCAAACTCTAGTTTCATCTCAATTTAAACAGAGCATCTCCAAGACAAATTGTAAGGAACCTGGATAAGGTAAAAATGAACAAAAAAATTCTACAGGCTCAGCACCTGTGGCTCAAGTGGCTAAGGCGCCAGCCACATACACCCAAGGTGGCGGGTTCAAATCCAGCCTGGGGGCTCGGCGCCTAT
>NW_003852625.1:1356889-1361516 GCF_000181295.1 Otolemur garnettii
GGTGGTAAGTTCAAACCCAGCTACAGCCAAAAACTAAAAAAAAAAAAAAAAGAAGAAGAAGAAGAAAAAAAGAAAAGAAAAGAAAAAACAAAAATGGTCACTATGTACTAGTCAAGGGAACAATACAGCGAGAGAACATTTCAATTCTAAGTATATATGCACCCAACTTAAATGCTCCCAGATTTTTAAAATGAACCCCAATTGGTCTGAACAATATGATATCCTACAACACCATAATAGCTGAAGACCTCAATACTCCTCTGATAGAACTGGACAGATCCTCTAAACAGAAACTAAACGAAGAAACAAGGGACACAAATGCAAACTTAGAACAATCAGGATTAATAGACATATACAAAACATACCACAAAGCTAACAAGTATATGTTCTTCTCATTTGTTCATAGATCATACTCCAAAATTGATCATATTCTAGGACACAAATTAAACCTCAACAAAATTAAAAGAACTGAAATTATACCTTGTATCTTTTCAGACCACAAGAGAATAAAGATAAAACTCAACTCCAACAAAAACCTTCATCCCACACAAAGTCATGGAAAGCTGGTCAGGCGCAGTTGCTCATGCCTGTAATCCAAGCACTCTGGGAGGCTGAGGAAGGTGGATTGCCTGAGCTCACAGGTTGGAGAACAGCCTGAGCAAGAGCAACACCCCATTTGTACAAAAACAGTCGGGTGTTGTGGCAGGCTCCTATAGTCCCAGCTACTCTGGAGGTTGAGACAAGAGAATCACTTGAGTCCAAGAGTTTTGAGGTTACTGTGAGCTATGATGCCACAGCACTCTTCTAAGTGTGACAAAGCACTCATGAACTGATGGCACTTGGGTAGACTCTGTATCTTTGTGACTGTGAACTGTGCTGCACCAAACACTGAAGTGCAGGTGTCTTTGATAAAATGACTTATTTTCCTTTGGAATGTCTGGATCAAATGGTAGGTCTACATTTAGTTCTTTGAGGACTCTTCCTACTATTTTCCATAGAGGTAGTGCTCATTTGCAATCTCACCAACAGTATGTAAGAATTCCTTTCTCTCTGCATCCTCAACAGCATCTATTGTTTTGGGACTTTTTAATTAAAAACCAGTCTCACTGGCTCAGCGCCCATGGCTCAAGTGGCTAAGGCGTCAACCAAGTACACCCAGGGTGGCGGGTTCGAATCCAGCCCGGGCCCACCAAACAACAATGACAGCTGCAACCAAAAAATAGCTGGGCGTTCTGGCGGGCGCCTGTGGTCTCAGTTACTTGGGAGGCTGAGGCAGGAGACTCGCTTGAGCCCAGGAGTTGGAGGTTGCAGTGAGCTGAGATGCCACAGCCCTCTACCCAGGGGGACAGCTTGAGGCTCCTGTCTCAAAAAAAAAAATAATAATAATAAATAAATAAATAAAAACCAGTCTCACTGGGGTAAGGTGATATTTCACTGAGGTTTTAATTTGCAGCTCCCTGATGAGAGTGATGGTGAGCATTTTTTCATGTTTATTGGCCATTTTTCTATCTTATTTTGAAAGCCTCTGTTCACGTCTTTTGACTGCTTTTTAACGGGGTTGGTTTTTTCCTGATGATTTTCCTGAGTTCTTTACTCATTTCTTTCTTTTTTTTTTTCTTTTTGAGACTGAGCCTCAAGCTGTTGCCCTGGGTAGACTGCCGAGCCATCACAGCTCACAGCAACCTCCAACTCCTGGGCTCAAGCAATTCTCCTGCCTCCGCCTCCCAAGTAGCTAGGACTACAGAAGCCACAACACCTGGCTATTTTTGGGTTGCAGCCCTCGTTGTTTAGCAGGCCCGGGCTGGATTAGAACCCTCCAGCTCAGGTGTATGTGGCTGGTGCCTTAGCCACTTGAGCCACAGGCACCAAGCCACATTGCCCATTTCTTAATTGAGTTATTTATTTTTGTGCTATTGGGTTGTATATGTTGCTTATATATTTTGGATATTAACAGTTTATAAAATGTATGGTTTCTATTTCTGGATATCCCCATGTAAGAAAATTAGGGGACCACCTTTTGTTTCAATTGAAACCTTTCAGTGTTTTGGTCTCTATGTTTCATATTGAAGATTATTCATGCAATGTTTAATGATCCTTGGCTGGCTGTTCACTTTTAAGAATGAGATAATAAAAAGCTAATGAGAAGTTCTGTGTATATAGGAGAAATTTACTGATGATGAGTTTACATCTACCTAGTAATTGTTTAAACAAGGACTAGCCATTTTCATCAGTCAACCTCAAAAGATTGGTATATAGATAGGTCTTTTCTCTTGGTTCAATGCATTTACCAAGGAAGAACCCAACTAATCCTAATTCCAATCCTAACTGAGATAAATAAGACAAGTTATAAACATTCTGGGGGCCAATCAGCAGAAGTCTATTGGAAGGTTCCAACCCTTAGTATACAGTCATTCTGTTTTCAGTATGGGGTCTTATTCCTATCCATAGATGTACCTGGAGCCCCTGACTAGTTGAATCCCTCTATAGCTGTACTTTCCAGTATGGTAGCCATTAGTCACATGTAGTTATTTAAATTTAAATTTATTAAATCTAAACAATACTAAAACTTCAATTCTTCTGTCACATTATACACTTTCTAGTACTCAATAGCCACTATGGCTACTTTACTGGACAGTGCAGGTATAGAACATTTCCATCACCACAATGCGAACTAATGGACAGTCCATTTCTAAAGAGTAAACATCAGTCTTCCACTGAGGCAAGGAATAAGCCATTTGGCCACTGAGCTAAAGGAAATAATCTAAGGATCTACCTACCTCTTAGAGTAAATTCCAGGCTTCTGCTGAGTTAAGTAAAGGGTAACCATGTGGCTGCAGGGCTAAGAGCAAGAATCCAAGGGTATAAATCTTGGAACTGTTGTATTTAACATGGTAGCCACTAGTCATATATAGCGATGTAAATTTACATAAATTTGCTCCCTTAGTCTTGCCAGCCATATTTAAGTATTCAACAGCCACATGAACAAGTGGCTATAGTATTGGGCAGCACAGCTAATTGAACATTTCCACTATTCAGCAAGTTCTATTGGACAGCACTGCCTTAGACATTCCACAAACTATCATGTTTTCCTTCCTTAATCCCAAAATCCAGAATTATATGATTCCTCTAATACCAAGCCATTCCCAGGTTTGTTGCAGTAGATCAACTTCCTTCTGGTTGCCTTCTCCCACAGCAGACACACTTAGCTTTTCCCATTCAGCTGAAGCAGCTACTACTAGGACTCCAGCCAGCCTTTATTTTAATTAGAAAATGTATCCCCTCTGGAATGAGTGGAATGTACTTTTGTAGGAAGAAAACAACAACCTTTCTTCTGGATGTATGCAAATCCTCCACTAAGGCACACAGCATGGAGGTAGAGTGCCATTTCACTGCCATTTGCTCCTCAGCCAGATAATCTCGTACAGTGTAAGTAGAGGCACTAGTTGCCACTATCCCATCTATTTTCCATTTTCAAAATTCTATTGACATCTCTCCCCACACTGTTCTCTTTTCTTTCATACTCTTTGCCCTTGTAAATTTATATCTTAATTTATTCCTATCTTTTTTTATGGATTCCACATGGATTTAATCCTCACCTAACTAAAAGTCAGAATATTTTCCACTTGAATGTTATTCTTTGTATTAAAGTTCCATCCTTCAGTGCCAATAATGCTCCAATCAATCCCACAACAAATCCTAAGTAGATACATAACTGAGTAGGAAATAGAAAGACTTCATCTTTTAAAAATAACACTGATAACCAGAATTATCAGTTAAGAAACAGAAAGTTGTTATCTGGTTTTCCAAATGCTATTACAGAGCCTAAGCTAAAACTCCTGCGAGAGTGAAAAGGACTTTTCTCAGAAAAACTCCTTTAGACAACAGTACCTAGACAACAAACCAACTCCTATTTCAGGTGCTTTTTAAATTACCAGTCACAAACAGATAAAATCGTGAGCAAAAATGAGAAGAAATAAGTATCACATTTTTATTACAAACCTGTGCTGGTGGTACTTGTAATGGATTGTTATCCAAAATTATTACTTGTAAGTGATGCAGCTTCCTGTAACAAACTGGAATTTCGGTCACTTTATTACAAGAAAAATCCAGCTTGACTAAGGGAAGATCTCCTAATTCTGTTCAGAAATGAAAAATAATTAAATTAAATTTTACATAGTTAATGTCTCATTCATGTGAGTAAAAATAATGCGTATCTTACCATCTGGCAAAACATGAAGATTATTTCTTCTTATATTTAGCTCTCTGAGTGAATGTAACTTTCCCATTTGCTGGGGAAGAACCTGAATCTCATTGCAGCTAATATCCTAAGGAAATCAAGAAAATAAAATTATAATAAGCTAACCAAGAAATAAGGATATATTATAATTTTTAAATTAAAACACATAGTTAATAGCCAGAAAAAGTTGTCTCTATTGTCATTTCTATAAAGATGGATCATCTGGCAGATTTCTATTTATTATATCATGAAGCCAACCTAGTACAGTCAACAGAAATTGTTCTGGCTCAGCGCCTATAGCTCAACCGGCTAAGGCGCCAGCCACGTACACCTAAGGTGGCAGGTTCGAATCCCCATCCATTAGCCCTGATGTATCTCTGTGGAAGAATA
>NW_003852625.1:1362722-1365732 GCF_000181295.1 Otolemur garnettii
AAAAAAAAATAAAAAAAAAATAAAAATAGCAATGAAAATAAAAGAAACTTAACAAGGTCTCAGATAATAGTCATTCCAGACACACAACAAATTTAACTCACATTCTATTGCAACTGTCACAAATTCCCAGCTTTCACTGAAAATAGTATTAGTTTACAAGGAAAGGAGTCTACACACATTCAGTTTTACCAAAAGTAAAAAAAGAGGGGGGGGTAAATTCAAAATAATGTTAAAGCCATATAGGCTTAGTTAATAACGGCTTAGATAACCCATAAAGCTATAGATAATTAAATATATATATATATATATATATATATCCTACATACTTCTTTTAAACAAAATCTAAGGCATCTTCATTCAACAATGAATGTTTATCAAATCCTTTTTACTGGACACTGTTCTAGGGACTGAGGACACATCAAGGAACAAAACAAATAAAAATTCCTGCCCTCACAGCTCTTCATAGAGTTTACATTCTAGGGAAAGAAGTACATTATATAATATGGTCAAAGGTATTAAGTGCTACTTAAAAAATAAAAAAGAACAGGGCAAAAGAAAATTGCTGTGCTAACAATAGTGGGAGAGGTATTAGCAATTTAAATCATTTCATGGAGAAAGTAATATTTCAGTATTGTCAGAGCTGCCAAAATTTAAAAAAGGGATATTCCAGACAGTAGGAACAATAAATGAAAAGGCTCTTAGGCAGAGGACACCTGACACATAAAAAGAACAGTGAAGAATTTGGTGTACCTACAGAGAATTGGTAAGAGTAGGATGAAGAGAGGAATATGACTTTCTTTTTCCCTTGAGAAATGTGGACAGAAACCAGAAACTTTTTTTTTTTTTTTTAAAAGAGACAGAGTCTCACTTTATCTGTCATACAGCTCACAGAAACCTCCAACTCCTGGGCTTAGCCAATTCTCCTGCCTCAGCCTCCCAAGTAGCTGGGACTACAGGAGCCCACCACAAAAACTGGCTATTTTTTTGTTGCAGTTTGGCTGGGGCCAGGTTTGAACCTACCACCCTCGGGGCCGGCACCCTACCCACTGAGCAACAGGCACCACCCAACTTTTTTTTTTTTTTTGAGACAGAGTCTCACTCAGTCAACCTAGGGTTCATTGCCATGGTGACATAGTTCACAGCAACCTCAAAGTCTTGGCTCAAGCGATCCTCCTGCCTTATCCTCCTGAATAGCTGGGACTACAGGGATCGGCCACAATGCCTGGCTAGTTTTTCTCTTTTTAGTAGAGATGGGGTCTCTTGCTAAGCCTAATTTCGAACTCCTGAACTTAGGTGATCTACTGGCCTTGGCCTCCTTGAGTGCTAGAATTATAGGTGTGATACATCTCAGAAACCAAAATCTTTTAAATGGATGATTGACACAATCTGTCTTAAATTTTGATAGCATCACTTTAAACTGATATATTCAGCATAAAATATTATTCAAATGATAGATAAGAAGGTTTTGGAAAATGTCCTTTAAAGAAAGTACTACTGCTTCTTTCCACATGGATTAATGTTCATGTTGAAGATGCTGAAGATTTTCATATAGAAAATCTACAGACACTTAATATAATTTCCCAGAAGAAATAAACCCAGGCAGAAGAAATGAACCCATTCCAGTGGGTATCTACAAAATACTCTCCTGGAGATGAGAAGCCAGAAAGTATTTCTGAGGTTTTCTAATGAAAGAATTTCATAATAGTTGGTTACTACATTCTTGTGGAAGAGTATCATGGGAATATATTCCAAGGATAGGGAATAACCACAAATTCAGTATGTGATATATAATTGTCAATTAGCCACCCTAATGCTATCTACCTGTCTATTGTTACTGATTTCAACAGTTTAAGACATAATACTTTTATGATTCCTAATAAAATAATGGTATTTAATATTTTGAAATATGCTACTTAAGTAAAAATAGTTGGTTCTCTGTATCCATGGGTTCCACATATGTGGGTTCAATCAACAGCAAAAAAAAAAATATATATATATATATATATGGGGTGGTGATGGAAAGGGTGATTGCTTCTGTATTGAACATATATAGACATTTTTCTTGTCATTATTCCCTAAACGTACAATATAACAACTATCTACATATTATTTACATTTTATTAGGTATTATAAGTAATCTAGAGATGATTTAAAGTATTCAGGAGCATATATATGGGTGTATGGGTTATACTATGCATATACTATGCCACTATATATAAGAGATTTGAGAATTTGTGGATTTTGGTGTCTGCAGGGATATGAGAATGTCCTGGAACCATGCCCCAATGATACTAGGGGACAACTATACTAGAATTAATCCAAAATCCTAAATATTTTTGACATTTCATATATCTAAAAATTATCTCATATAATATAATTTAAAACACAGGGCAAAAAACAAATGAAAAAAATGAAAGAAAAAATCTTAAATTATATTTATAAAATCTTTTAAAAAACATTAAGAGTGTCCAAGTTAAGGAAAGTAATAGTTCTCCTTTATTATGAATTTATTAGATCACATCTGAAATCTCTGTTCATTTGAGTATAACACTTACAGACCTTAACAAAAGGGGACAGTTTCAGAGTAGAAATAGCTAAAAATAAATCATTAAAGGAGTCAGGAGCAGTGGTTCATGCCTATAATCCTAAAACTTTGGGAGGCCAACATGGGAGGATCACATGCAGCCACGAGTTTGAATCCACCAGAGTAATAACAAGAGCCCAGGAATTTGAGATTACAGTAAACTATGATGATGCCAGATGCCACTGCACTCTAGCCTAGGCAACAGAGTGAGACGCTATTCTCTGGGGCAGGGGAGTAATAAAGGTACAGAGAAAAGACACATGACAGATTACAAATATTAAAATTAGAAAGGAAGAGAAGTTGTTATTATCTAAATTTCTTCACATAGTAAGTCCCAGGACCAACAGATAAAAGTGATAGGGACATACATGTTGTTTCAAAATAAGAACAATTACTAACTAATAGTGCTTATTTTTTTTTTTTTTT
>NW_003852625.1:1365825-1370685 GCF_000181295.1 Otolemur garnettii
CCACAGGCACCCTCCACAACGCCCGGCTATTTTTTCGTTGCAGCCGTCACTGTTGTTTGGTGGGCCCAGGCTGGATTCGAACCCGCCAGCTCAGGTGTATGTGGCTGGCGCCTTAGCCGCTTGAGCCACAGGTGCCAAGCCAACTAATAGAGATTTACAAGAGAATTAGGCTGCCTCAGACACACACAAAAAGAGCTGTCCCACCATTGAAAAGATATTAATATAAGTAGACGCATCATGATTAGATACAATCATGTCTAAGATCTTTTATAACCTCAAAATTCTATGGTTCCAAAACATAAGATAAAATTCAAGGAAGTTTCCTTGTATTATAATCAAACATGTGGATATTCCTTAATGAATAAAAGATACTCCTGAACTTTCTCTTCATTATATTCTATTTGCATCAGTTTCCCATTACAAAATTGTAGAACAGTTCCTTGAGAAAAATCTTTGCCCATCCAGTCATAACAAAGTCATATTTTACAATACTTTACAAAATACTTATTTACTGAAAAAGCATTATACAAGATAAAATAAAAATAAGCAGCATGGTATTGTAAAGTAGGGGTAGCAACATATATGAAGATAGCTCAATGCTTTGAGAATCCAATTATGTTTCTCTCAGAGTTCAGTGTCCTTTAACACCTAAAATGTTATGTTCAATTTAACTTTAAGTTATTCTACACTGTATTTCTACAATCAATTGCATATAATAGCTTTTTCCATTTATCTTGGCCCCAAGAGTATCATAAAAGCACATCAGCATACAGTAGTAGAAGAGTTATTTTGTTAATTCTACTGTTGGAAGGCATTGTATTCTCTTCAGTTATCCCCATTCTCTATGACTCTATCTAGCCCTGGTAAAATCTTTTTTTTAAAAAAAACTTAACTTTTCCCTAAGACCTATACTATCCACAAAATGGTTAAACAAATGCTTATTCATTAAAAAAGTACTAAAGCTTGTAAGCAAGCCATCTAACTTCAAAAGACTAAGGAACAACCACACCCTTCTCTTGTGGTTGAGAACTAAAATTAGATATAAATAATAGTATCTCCAAATTTTACTAAAGTAAATTTAGACATGTACCAAATTACTCCTTTTGCAAAAATTAAAGTGAAATTCCATAAAGGAATGAGTTAATCTTCCAAAATGCAAAAGTATACAAATATATTATGAATATCATATTTAATTAATACAACTATTTTACTCACCAACTCCATTAAATCTTTTAGCTTCCCAATTTCTTCTGGAATGGATACCAGTTTATTATTACTGACGACCAAAACTTTAAGGGGAAGATCAAATAGATGTTTTGGCAATGTTGATAAAAGATTTCGACTGAAAAGAACAAGAAAATCTCATTATGAGAAGTATGTCTAAAACCTGACATGTTACAATGAAAACGAACAAATCACGTCTAAGTAAGTAACAATCTTTTACTAAGTAATTACTGAATATTAATTTAAAGAGTACTTACTTTAGGTCAGGCACAGTACTAAATTTCTTATATGCACTGTCTCATTTAATTCTCACATTAACCTTATAAGATAGATAAGTAGTTATTACTTCCATTTTATTTATAAATAAGAAAATTAAAGTTAAAACTGGTTAAATGACTTGCCAGGTGCAGCAGAAATCCAAACAAAAACTTGACTACAAAGCCTATGCTGCTACCTATGATGCTTTCTTATACAATACTAGTTTTCAAAAACTCAGAATGATTCTTCTAATCTAGAGAATGTCAGGTTAACCAGTTTGATGAAAATATTTCAAATTGTATGTGAAAATACCACACTGTACCCCAGAATTGCATTAACGTACATAGTTATCATTTAATAAAAAATAAAAATAAAAAATAAAAAATGTTTTAAAAAAGAGAATGTCAGAAATTTGTTCTCTGGTATAATTTCGGTATAGCTAGTACCTCCATGCCTCTAACTAGGGAAGAGTTCAAAGACAAATCTGCATGTATTATATACAAGTCATAAAAGAATGAATAGAGCTATATCTTCAAAGTATGTAGTAATCCTAAGTTATTCCCTTCTGTTAGCGTTTAACAATCTACTGTCACCTTTATTTCAGCCTAAAGTTGATACAACCTTCCAATTTCCATCAATACATTTAAATGTAATAATAACTAACATTTATTGAGAGCTTAATATATAGGGCGGACATAAAGTTCACGTGCAATTTACTATGTTAAACATAATTTTATACGAACTTTATGTCCACCCTGTATACTCCAGGCCACGTTCAGAGCAGCTCATGTGCATTAACTTGATTAACACTTTTAATTAACACTCTAAACAACCTACTTTAAGAAGATAAATACTATCACAAAACCACATTTTACAGATGAAGAAATAGTCCCAAAGAGATAAAATAAACTGCTCAAAGTCACACAGCCATTAAGTAGAAGAGCCAGGATTCATTCAAACCCAGGCAATCAGGCTCTGGAATCATTGTCCTCAAACTACTATTGGTCATATTCATATGCCAATGCAGGCTGACCAACCAAAAGTTCCCACTACCAAAATAAAGTGTTCCATTCCATTTACATACTAACAGGCACTAACAAGCAATAAGGTATTATTTTTCCTATTTTTCAAAGAGCCATTCATTTATAGATCTGTACCTAGCATTCTGTTTAACATGCACAGCAACAAAAGCCCAATATTACTCAAGTGGAGATTTCAAGACCCTTTGCTCCATCTTATCCCTGCAGAGGACATCCAGAAACACTACACTGGCTTTAATCACATGCCACAAACAGACTTCAAAAAAAAGACAATGCCCCTCAACAAGCAATACTAGGTAGGCTGCTGAAATGTCAAATATGCTTAAGGGCCTGTCACAATCATTCATACATTCAGGGCCAAGTGGGTTCCCTGGGAAAATGGGCACCAAGCATACAAAAATCTCTCTGCAAGACTATATGGGGTTGGGGGTGGGGGGGGGTTACAGGTAGAGAAGAGAGACAAAAAAATATTTTTAAAGTTTTAAAGTTTATTAAAATATTTTCACCAAGGCCAGGTGCAGTGGCTCATGCCTGTAATCCTAGCACTCTGGGAAGCCAAGGCCAATGGATTGCTTTAGCTCAGGAGAGATCAGCCTGGGCAAGACCAGGATCCTGCCTCTACTGAAAAAAAACTTAGCTGGGCATCATAGTGGATAGCTGTAGTCCCAGCTATTCAGGAGGCTAAAGCAAGAAGGGGATTGCTTGAGCCCAGGAGTTTGAGGTTGCTGTGAAGTGTGACAACACAGCACTCAAGCCTGGGGCAACAGAGTGAAACTCTGCCTCAAGATACATGTATATTTTTTTTCAACAAAAGTTTTTAAAAGAAAAAGATGGCAAATTCGTACTATTACTTTTAGGCCATAAATAGCTTAAAAATCAGTTTATTTTCGTCCCTTAAAAAGCATGTTTTGGCCAGGTCTGGTGGCTCACACTTATAACTCTAGCACTCTGGGAGGCAGAGGCAGGAGGATCCCTTGAATTCAGGAGTTAGAGAACAGCCTGGGGAAGAGCAAAACTCCCATCTCTACAAACAATAGAAAAAAATTAGGCAAGCATGATGGCAAGTGCCTATAATCCGATCTACTTGAGAGGCTAAGGCAGAAGGATCACTCAAGCTCAGGAGTACAAGGTTGCAGTGAGCTACTGCACTCCAGGATAGCAACACAGTGAGCCTCTGTCTTCTCCCCTCCTCCGCCAAAAAAAGTATGTTCATTTAGTCATCACAATGATCTTTCTCCACAATATGGTTTCTTCATACTAACTAGTAAACCACTAACTATCACTTTTTTACTATATGCTTTAGAGAGAGCCAAAAGAATTCAGTCACTGAAACAATTACATATTATTTAAATATAGTTTGTTTAAAAGTTTTTCTAACTGCAAACAAAGATGAGAATTTGATTTTTAGGGATCAGAACAGGATAGAATCAGATAAAGTTTTAGTAAAATCAATCTCTATTACCATACATGTTAATAGAGAAATGTAATTCAGTTTTTGGCAAAACACTTTCTTCACAAAAGAACAAAACAAGACAAAGGAAAATTTAAAAATACCCCAATTTCCTCAAACCTCTCCCAAGTCAGGCCAAGGAAATATGGACCGACTCAGAGAAAAGAATAGTAACCTAACTGACCAATATCTACAGATATCTTACACATTTTAATGGGTAAAGTGGTTTCAGTTAAAATAGTATACTATCAGCTAAAACCACTGGGGAAGACATATAAAGGAATTAATATAGGGGGTCACCTATGGCTCAAGGAGTAGGGCGCCGGCCCCACATACCAAAGGCGGTGGGTTCAAACCCAACCCTGGCCAAAAACACACACACAAAAAAAATTAATATAGTATCACCATGAAAAGGGAGGATTATTATTTTTGTATATTAATTATATGTATTACTTATTTATGTGAGAATTTTGGCAATTTGTTTAAAGAGGGAGAAAAAATTATTCCTTCCAACTGGAAAAAAAATTATAAAATTAAGTCACAGTATACCAGTTTCCATTCAATGTTTCTTATCTTACACATAGGGTAAGAGCTATATATGAATCAAAGTTCTATAGCCACACTGTTTTCATTTGACTCTGGGCTCTACCACTTACTCAATATGTATAAATTTGGGCAAGAAGCTTAACCCAGTCTGCTCATCTGTAATACAGGGATAATAATGTACGTTCAATTTCTTTATCTGCAATGCAGGGATAATAACAGTACCTATCTAAAAATGAGGTTGTGGCTCGGCGCCTGTGGCTCAAGCGGCTAAGGCGCTAGCCACATACACCTAAGGTGGCGGGTTCAAATCCCCAGCCCGGGCCCGCCAAACAACAATGATGG
>NW_003852625.1:1371790-1374214 GCF_000181295.1 Otolemur garnettii
CTGATGTTAAGATATGTTAACATCTGCAGGTTTTTAATGGCTTCAGGAATGGTCTTGATGCAATTATGATATAAATTTAATGTTTCGAGGGGTGCAAATAACCACACATCAGAAGGAATTTCTGTAAAACGATTTCTGGAAAGATCTGGAAAAAAATGTTTTAGTGTCAAAAATATGCCTATTAAGCAAGTATTTAAAATATTATCTGGCAATACCCTAAAGGCGAAAGAATATCATTTAGAAATATATTCATATAATGAACATTTGTTAACCAAAAGTATTTGATATGCTTCAATATCTCTAAAAATCCAAATATGTTATTTATTAATGTCTTTTAAAATATCATGGGGAATTCACCCTGATCTTTAAAATCGTCCATGATCCCATATCCCTCTTCACCTACGTCTTCTTTTTTTACAGCCAAACTTAAATAAATACACAACACAACCTAAATTTCTTACTCATCATGGATTTCTCAACCCACTGCAATTTGGTTTCTACTCACTCTTATGTCTACCAAGATTACCAAAAGCCTCCCTATCAATAATCACTCTATCCATCCAGAAAGATTCTCTTCCCTTGGCTTGGAAGACTTCTGAATCTCTTCCTATTATCTTTCTGGCTACATCTTCATTCTTTTTTTGTTAGATTTCCCTCTATTTGTATCATAACTATTAGTGTTCCAAAGGGTTATGACATAAGATAGTCTTTCCTTCTTAAAATATATACTCTACTAGGTGATTTCATCCAACCCTAGAGTCAAATTATATTTATTTATTGACAAACTGCAAACTAAGGATATGTTCTTTTGGGGGGGCGGGGCTGGGTTTGAACCCGACACCTCTCGCACATGGGGCCAGCGCCCTACTCCTTTGAGCCACAGGCACCACACAGGATATATGTTCTGATCTTCAGGACTTCCTCTTGATATCTCTCTGGTACCTCATATTCTACAAGTATAAAATCTGAACTAAAGACTTTTTTCCACATTCCAATTTCTCTCATCTCTGACAATGTCACCAATATCCCCCTAGTAAGTTGCTCAAGCCATAAAACTGGCAGGCATCCTTGATTGCTTTTTTTCTAAATTATTCCAAGTACATGCAAATATACTTCCATTCATTTAAGTTCTCACAAAATATTAATGAAATTATGGAATTATTATAACCATTACTCTTAAGGTTTATTTGTTAAATGAGATTTTCTTTTTGAGACAGAGTCTCACTATATCACCCTTGGTAGAGTGCTGTAGCATCATAGCTCACAGCAACCTCAAACTCTTGGGCTTAAGGGATTTTCCTGCCTCACAGCCTCCCAAGTAGCTGGGACTACAGGCGCCCACCAACGCCTGGCTATTTTTTGTTGCAGTTGTCATTGTTTAGCTGGCCCGGGCCAGCCTCAGTGTATGTGGCTGATTCTGTAACCATTGTGCTACGGGCACCAAGCCTGTTAAATGAGATATTGAAAAGTACTTAGGACTTTTGTTAGCAGGTTGAGAAATAAATAAATACCCAAAAGGAGAATATCTCAACCTGAGCACTATGGACCTTTGGGGCTCAATAACTATAGTCTGAGGCTATCCTGGGCACTATAAGATACTTAGCAGCATCTCTGGCATCTGCCCACTAGATGCCAGTAATGCCCTTGAAGAAGCTAAGGAAATTTCACCTCTAAATTTGACTACTTGATATAAAGAATACTTTGAATTAAAGGCCACAGGAGATCAGAAAGCACTGGAAGGGGCTTTCCCTCTATCTACATAAAACCTGACTGACCTGATCAAAAGATCAAAGATGGACAACTGCCTCCCCCCGCCCCCCCATGCTAGCATACCTAGCCCAAACCATTTAAAATACAGGACCTGTCTCTCAGGTGAATTTAGAAGTCAATCTGTTTCCCACCATCTATTTATCCTCTGTAACGATACTACACATTTTCCCCCTCTCTTCTAACAGCCATCTATAAAGGTTATGAGACCATTATTGAGACGTTGAGTAATCACTCTTATGATTTCCCCATGGGCATGGTATTTGGAAATAAACATTTCTCTTATTATCTGCCTTAATTGTGAGTTCATCTTTCATTGAATTTCTGGGGCAGAAAGGCAAGTTTCCCCTCATTCCTACATCCTCTATCTATGAGTCAAAATATAACCCCTACGGTTTATAGACCTCACAACTGTTCAGATCCACTGCTTCAGTAATTATCAAATTAGACACCTCATCTTAGAAACTTACTTTGCTTACACTGGTCCATTATACTTATTTGGCTAAAAACACAAGAATATTATATACCTCTGTCAGAGAGAACATCTGTAGTCCAGCTTAGCCTACTGTACCTTATTTAATATCTGATCTACCCACAACTACTTCCTATCAATAATGCTCAACTTCCTCATTCTTTTCTTCCCCCCCCCCCCCCCCC
>NW_003852625.1:1374673-1381229 GCF_000181295.1 Otolemur garnettii
AACCCGCCACCTTAGGTGTACGTGGCTGGCGCCTTAGCCGGTTGAGCTATAGGCGCCGAGCCTATTTTTTCTATTTTTAGCAGAGACAGGGTCTCACTCCTGCTCAGACTGGTCTTGGAACTTCTGAGCTCAAGCAATCCACCCGCCGCAGTCTTCCAGAGTGCTAGATTACAGGCATGAGCCACCACACCCAGCCAACTTTCTCACTCTTGAGAGATGAAACCTATTCACTTAGCAATATAGTAAATTCTCTATTTGGAATATTAACACATATATCAATATATATTCGTATATGGATAGAGAGAAAAAGAGAAAGATTTATTCTCACTCTTGTCTAATGTACAATTTTATAAATGGCAAGAGAACATTAGCTACATTATGTAACATGAAAATTAATTTGGATTCTTCTTCCTCCCACCATAGGATTCTGAGTAACTTAATAAAATGATAAGAATTACTAGAAACTAAAACTTGAAATAAAATGTTCTCAATATTCTGGCTTACCACCTCTTGACACCCAAGCATCATACACTTCTATTTCGTGGGAAAAGGAATTTGCTGTTTTTAGTGTGTGATAACGTTTATTACCTTTAGAGTTTTACCTCATTCTTATTAACTTCAGAATCCTAAGACTTAAAAATTACTGCTTGCAATTCATTTGAAATCCTAAATACAAAAGTATGCCCAGTGTGTTATTCTGTATAATTCCTATTATTAAGTACTAATGAATAATACAGTGGTCCCAGAGACAGATGATGCTAGTCTATACTAAGATTGCAAGAACAGGGATAGGAGAAAGTGGACAATGATAGAATTTGAAATATACTTAAGGAATTAGTACTTACAGGAAATAGCAAGGGACTGGCTACATGGGAGAAATAAGAAGAATCAAGGATGGCACCCAGTATCTGACCTCTCATTTCAGTGCCCAGAACCTGGGACGGGGAGACGCCCCCTCGGGGGGCTGAAATACACCCCATCAGACCCAACTAGATGGACTCTTGTTGCGATGAGATGAAGGTAAAGGAGGAGGCCCCTCTGAACCCCACCCAAAATTCATCCATTTAATGGTGAGGTGAGCATTTGTCTAGAATCTCTTTCTGAACTTTTTTAAAGTTTTCTTTCCTTTAACCCACTCCAACTCCTCTTTCCATCTCCCTCCATTTCTGGGCCTCTTAAGCAGTTGTGTATATCGCCCCTCTCTCAGATTTTTTAACTTTTCTTCCCTTTCCCCACTCTGGGCCACAAAATTCTGGTGGTCCATACCTAACCCCAGCAAGTCCTACTCACCCATCCAGTGTCTCATGTTTGAGGATGCCCTCCCATGGGCCTGGACCACTCTTCCAGCTGGTTAAAGGTCACACACGAAGGCCTGGTACCTCCCTGACCCCAGCCTTGGCCAACTACAGACTTACCCCAATGAGTCAGACTCACCCATCCAGTGCCTCACGTATGGGGACACCCTCCCGTGGG
Organism: Otolemur garnettii; assembly: GCF_000181295.1. NCBI lineage: Eukaryota > Metazoa > Chordata > Mammalia > Primates > Galagidae > Otolemur > Otolemur garnettii. Next base: position 1,376,147 of record NW_003852625.1, read on the forward strand.
TCTGGGTGGGTCTGGGCCACTTTTTTTCCGGCTGATTTCTCTGGCTGATTCCTCACATGGAAGCCAGGTAACCTCCCTGATCCAGCATCGGCCACCTCCTCTCTCCTCCTACTGACAAGAACTCTTTACATTCTCACTTTAACCTCACATTTTTTATCTCCAGTTTCTGATATGGGAACCGCTCAATCACAGATTCCCCCTTCTTCACCTTTAAGCTACCTTTTAGCTCACCTGAAGCCTCTGTGGCTCTATCCTTACCCTAAACCTAAATGCCTCATCTTTTTCTGTAATACTGTTTGGCCTATGTACAAGCTAGATAATGAATGGCTCACAGGTGCCAGAAAATGGCACCTTTGACCTCTCAATCCTCACTCTTCTCAGTAATTACTGTTGGAAATTAACAAATGGCCATAGATCCCCTACATCCAGGCCTTCCTCCTCTTCCGAAACATTCCTTCTCTGTGTTTGTCTTGTGAACCCTCTCAGATATTCCTTGTGTGGGTCCCTGACCCATCCCAATCTCCACTGCCTTCTTTTGACCTGGCAGAAGACCCTTCCCTTTCCTCTCTTCCACAGTCCCTCCTCCCTATCCCCAGCATTCCCACCTGTAGAATTCCATCCCATTCTTCCTCTCTCTACTGCCCCCCACCCACCTTCTGCCAAAGGTGGTAGAGAGAAAAGATGGTGGAACCAGGAGAGAAAAGAAACACAGTGGACCCAATTTCCCCAACCCATACTAGGTCCGGCCACACATTAACAGACCTTCCCCTTCCAGATCAACACAACCTCCATACTCCCTCCAAGATGTTGCAGTAATGAAAGGCATTTACAGGGTTCACATCCTCTTTCTCTCTCAGACTTGTCCCACATAAGTCAGAAACTAGGTTCATGCTCCACAGATCCCACAAAATACTCACAAAAATTTAGATATATTGGCTCAGTGCCTGTAGCTCAGTGGCTAGGGCACCAGCCATGTATACCAGAGCTGGCGGGTCGAACCCAGCTGGGGCCTGTCAAACAGCAATGGCAACTACAACCAAAAAATTGCCAGGTGTCGTGGCGGGCACCTGTAGTCCCACCTAATTGGGAGGCTGAGGCAAGAGAATCGCTTAAGCCCAAGAGTTGGAGGTTGCTGTGAGCTGTGACGCCACAGCACTCTACCAGGGCCGACATAGTGAGACTCTGTCTCCAAAAAAAAGACAGATTTTAGATATCTAACCCAATCATATGATCTGACTTGGCAGGATTTATATGATATCCTCACCTCCGTCTTATCAACATGCATTTTATCTCTCCGCGTGCACCCGATTTCTAGAAAAAAATACCTCCAAAACTTCCCCCAGGGCCCTCAGGCCCCCCAGTGAGATCTCATTAACCAGGTCTTCAAGGTGCAGCAGCACCTCTCACAGCTCCGGTTACTGGCTTCTACCATTAGACAAAATCCAGCTACTTCTCCAAACTTCTCTGGGCAGTCCAAAAAAAGAAAATATCCCTCGACCATGTTTTAAATGCAGTAGGCCAGGACACTGGGCAAAGCAGTGCCCAAATCCAAAGCCTCATCCCAAATTGTTCCCAGCCTGCAGAGATCTTCACTGTAAGTCTGACTACCCAGGTGCTTCTGAGAATCTGGTTCGCAGCCACTCCCAGGATCTAGTGGAATTTCCAAATCTCCTGGGCCTAGCTGCTAAGAGTGACAATCCCCAGAAAATCAAGATGCCCCCTGGACGCTATCCTGGAAAACTAAACTCTAGGTATTTTTGCTAGTGGAAAGTAGGCAAACCTCTTTTCTAATAAACACGGAGGCAACTTTTTCCACGCTGCCATCTTATAAAGGTCCTCTAAAACAGAGATCTCGGTAGTGGGAATTAATGGCAATTTACTGCACTCTCACACTACTCCACAACCTTGTGGTGCTTGAATCATGACCTCCTTGGTTATTTCCAATTTTAGAGCCACTAATTATGATCTTTCTCATTCTCAGTGTTGAACCAAAAATCCTCCGCCTCATGTCCCAATTTACTGACAAGGCCATCACCCAAGAAACAGCCACTCATAGCCTCACCCTAAGTGGATATCAACCAGTTTAGACTAGAGACACAAGAATGATCCTGTAAACACCACTTCTGTCCCCCTCCCATTTTCCACACAGGGTGCCCACTCTGCCAATCGAAAGCAGTCAAGGAGATACTACACCCATCATCCCGCCTCCTTATAATAGACTAAAAAAAACTGGGATAATAGAGTCAAATGGAAGGACCTGCCCAATAGAACCAACCCACCCAAATAGAACCAACCTGCCCAGGAAGAAATGAGTACATGAATGTCCCAACCAGGAAAGTGAATGTACTACTCCTATGACCCTTTAAACTCCCACCCACCTTAACCCACATGCCAACTTCCTTCTCGAACTCAGCTCACCTGCACCCAGGTAGAAATAAAGGCCACTGTTGCCCACACAGAACCTGGACTCCGTCTCCTTTCGTTCACATTTCGGAATAATCTTTTATTTTCAGTCTTTGACTCTCAGGGGTAGAATAGGAGTTTTATACTTTCTGCTATAGTTCTATTTTCTAAAGCAGAGATACAATCAGGAGTTCAACTTTATATGTGTATAATGTGTATAAACTCAAACATCTGGGGTGGCGCCTGTGGCTCAAGGGAGTAAGGCGCTGGCCCCACATGCCAGAGGTGGCAGGTTCAAACCCAGCCCCGGCCAAAAACTGCAAAAAATAAAAATAAATAAATAAATAAAAAGCAAACAAACAAAAAAAAACCCCTCAAACATCTGATAGGAACCTAAGGATGGTTGTTAAATGAACATTAAACAGATAATTCTAGACCTCAGAAGTGAGTTCTGGGATGGATATATAAAATTGAAAGTTGTGGAACTATTGTTAGCACTATATAATCACAGAAACAGAAGACATCACCTAATATCAGAGCACTGAATTAGAAAATGAGATCAATAATTGGTCATCAAGGCAGCACCCAGAGCCGTGGGTAGGGCGCCAGCCACATACACCCAGGATGGTGGGTTCAAACCCAGCCCTGGCCAGCTAAAAAAACAATGACAACTGCAACAACAACAACAACAACAAATAGCTGGGACATCGCCTGTGGCTCAAAGGAGTTGGATGCTGGCCCCATATACTGGAGGTGGTGTGTTCAAACCTGGCCCTGGCCAAAAACTGCAAATAAATAAATAAATAAATAAATAAATAGCTGGTGTTGTGGTAGGCACCTGTAGTCCCAGCTACTTGGGAGGCTGAGAAAGAGAATCATTTAAGCCCAAGAGTTTGAGGTTGCTGTGAGCTATGACATCACAGCACTCTACCCAAGGTAACAACTTGAGACTCTGTCTCAAAAAATAAATAAATAATGGATGATCAAGAAGGCCAACACCTAGAAATGAGCAGACGGAAAAACAGTAAGCAAGAAAACTAAAAATAATGGTCATGAGAAAATACAGTAACCATATGAAAAGATCAAAGAAGTTCAAAAAAATGACAAGAGAAAACACTAAAGTATCAGTATTTTTTTTTTTTTTGAGACAGAGCCTCAAGCTGTCCCCCTGGGTAGAGTGCCGTGGCATTACAGCTCACAGCAACCTCCAACTCCTGGGCTCAAGCGAGTCTCCTGCCTCCGCCTCCCAAGTAGCTGGGACCACAGGCGCCCGCCACAACGCCCGGCCATTTTTTGGTTGCAGCCGTCGTTGTTTGGCGGGTCCGGGCTGGGGATTCAAACCCGCCACCTTAGGTGTACGTGGCTGGCGCCTTAGCCGGTTGAGCTATAGGCGCCGAGCCTAAAGTATCAGTATTAATAGCTAGAGTGATATTAATGATTTAAATAATATCATAACATTATTTTAATAACATATTTTCATCATACTGGTGAAGGGAATAACACAAGAAGACATTTCAATTCTAAATATTTATACACCCAACTTAAATGCTCCCAGATTTATGAAAGACCTTAATTGATCTCAGCATATGATATCCTATAAAACCATAATAGTTGGGGTCTTCAACACCCATCTGACAGAATTGGACAGATCCTCTAAATAGAAACTAAACAAAGATACAAGGAATTAAATGTGAACCTAGGGAGGTGCCTGTGGCTCAGAGAGTAGGGTGCCATCCCCACATACCAAGGGTGGCAGGTTCAAACCTGGTTCCAGTCAAACCGCAACAACAACAAAATAGCCAGGCATTATAGTCCAAGCTACTTGGGAGGTTGAGGCAAGAGAATCATCTAAGCCCAAGAGCTGGAGTTTGCTGTGAGCAGTGTGACGCTGCCACAGCACTCTACTGAGGGCGAGAAAGTGAGACTCTGTCTCAAAAAAATATATATGTGTGTGTGTGTGTGTGTGTGTGTGTGTGAGAGAGCCTAGAACAATTGGGCTTAATAGACATATACAGAACACACCATTCCAAAGCTAAGGAATATACATTCTTCTCATTAGCTCATGGATGATGCTCCAAAATAAATCATATCCTAGGACACAAATAAAACCTCAACAAAATTAAAAGAATCCAAATTATACCTTGTATCTTCTCAGACCACAAGGCAAGAAAGGTGTAAGTCAACTCCAACAAACATTTTAATCCCCACACGAAGGCATGGAAATTAAACAACCTTAAGCTGAATGACAGTTTCATCAAGGAAGAGATAAGGAGAAAATTATTAAATTCCTCAAACATTGGCAGCAGCCATAGCTCAATCAGCTCAGTCACATACACCTAGGGTGGCAGGTTGGAACCCAGCCTGGGCCTGCTAAGTAACAACGACAACTACAACAAAAAAATAGCCAGCCATTGTGGTGGGCACCTGTAGTCCCAGCTACTTGGGAGGTTGAGACAAGAGAATCACTTAAGCCCAAGAGTTGGAGGTTGCTGTGAGCTATGACACCACAGCACTCTACTGAGAGAGACATAGTGAGACTCTATATTAAAAAAAAATACCGGCTCTGCGCTTGTCGGCTAAGGCGCCAGCCACATACACCTAAGGTAGTGGGTTCGAATCCAGCCCAGACCCACCAAACAACAATAATGGCTGCAACCAAAAAATAGCCAGGCGTTGTGGC
>NW_003852625.1:1382050-1383322 GCF_000181295.1 Otolemur garnettii
CACTTGAGCCCAGGAGTTGGAGGTTGCTGTGAGCTGTAATGCCACGGCACTCTACCCAGGGGGACAGCTTGAGGCTCTGTCTCAAAAAAAAAAAAAAAGAAAGAAAGAAAAAGAAAAAAGAAATAGATCTCTTGAACAGACCACAAGCACTGAGATTCAAGAAACAGTAGAAAATCTCCCAACAAAAAAAAAGCCCTGGACAAGATGGCTTCACACGAGAATTCTATCAGACCTTCAAAGAGGAGCTTGTATCTATAAGGCAAAAACTACTCCAAAACATTGAGAAGGAAGGAATCTTCCCCAATGCTTCCTATGAAGCAAACATTACCCTGATACCAAGCCCAAGAAAGGACTCAACTAAAAAGGAGAACTACATACCAATTTCACTAATAAATATATAGATCCAAAAATACTCAACAAAATCTTAGCCAATAGATTACAGCTACACATTAACGAAAATTATTGACATACACACATCCTTAACTGTAATTTACCATATCAATAGAAGCAAAAGCAAAGACCTCATGACCCTCTCAATAGATGCAGAAAGAGCATTTGATAAAATTCAGAATGCTTCTCTAATGAGACCATTTAAAAATATAGGCATAGGAAGCACATTTCTTAAACTGACGCTATCTACAACAAACCCACAGCTAATGTTATACTGAATGGAGTAAAACTGAAAGCTTTTCCACTTAAAACAGGAACCAGACAAAGATGCCGTCTATCACTACTATTCAAGAGAGTTCAGGAAGTTCTAGCAAATACAATCAGACAATAGAAGGATATAAAGAGCATCCAAAATGGGGGCAGAGGCAGTCAAACTCTCACTCTTTGACAATGATATGATTTTTTTGTCGTTGTTAAGACAGAGCCTCAAGCTATTGCCCTGGGTGGAGTGCCATGGCATTACAACCCACAGCAACCGCCAACTCTTGGGCTCAAGCAATTCTCCTGCCTCTGCCTCCCAAGTAGCTGGACCACAGGCGCCCACCACAACGCCCGGCTATTTTTTGGTTGCAGCTGTCATTGTTGTTTGGTGGCCTGGGCTGGATTTGAACTTGCCAGCTCGCGTGTATGTAGCTGGCACCCTAGCAGCTTAAGCCACAGGCACCGAGCTGTTATCTTTTACTTAAGAGAACCCAAAAGGCTCAACCATAAGACTCCTGGAATAGATCAAGAAATACAGTAAAGTGGCTCGGCGCCTATAGCTCAACCGGCTAAGGCGCCAGCCACGTACACCTAAGGTGGCGGGTTCGAATCCCCAGCCCG
>NW_003852625.1:1383542-1385199 GCF_000181295.1 Otolemur garnettii
AAAGTCTAAGGATATAAAATCAATGTCCACAAAACAGTACCCTTTGTATATGCCAACAACCAACAAGTTGAGAATCTAATCAAGGACACAATTCCCTTCACAGCAGCTTCAAAGAAAATGAAATACCTAGGAATACATCTAAGGAAAGAGGTAAAGAACCTCTACAAAGAGAATTATGAAACCCTCAGAAAAGAAATATCAGAAGACATTAACAAATGGAAGAATATACCATGCTGCTCTTAGCTGGGAAGAATCAACATTGTTAAAATGTCCATACTACCCAAAGAAATCTACAGATTCAATGCAATTCCCATTAAAATACAAACAGCAGCTCAGCGCCTGTGGCTCAAGTGGCTAAGGAGCCAGCCATGTACACCCAAGGTGGTAGGTTCGAATCCAGCCCAGGCCCGTCAGATAACAATGATGGCTGCAACCGAAAAATAGCCAGGCATTGTGGCGGGCACCTGTGGTCCCAGCTATTTGGGAGGCTGAGGCAGGAGACTCGCTTGAGCCCAGGAGTTGGAGGTTGCTGTGAGCTGTGATGCCTCAGCACTTTACCCAGGAGGACAGCTTGAGGCTCTGTCTCAAAAAAAATAAAAATAAAAAAAAATAAAATACAAACAGCATATTTTGAAGAACTGGAAGAAAAAATTCTTCATTTCATAAGGAACCAGAAGAAACCTCACATAGACAAACCTATTTTTAGTAATAAAAAGAATAAGCCAAAGTCATCAATCTACCAGACTTTAGGTTATATTACAAGTCCACAGGGATCAAAACAGTATGGTATCAGCACAAAAACTAACACAGACATAGGAACCAAATAGAAAACCAAGAGATGAAACCAATCTATTATCTCATCTTTGATAAACCAAACAAAAGCATACACTGGGGAAAAGAATCTATATTCAATAAATAGTGCTGGGAAAACTGGATAGCCACATGTAAAAGACTGAAACTGGACCTACACCTTTCAACATTTACAAAAAATTGACTCAAAATGGATAAAAGATTTAAATCTAAGACTTCAAACGATAAAAATCCTAGAAGGGTGGGAAAAACTCTTGAGGATGCCAAGAATTTTTGAAAGATTTTATGAAGCCTTCAGTGGCAATTGCAACCACCACAAAAATAAACAAATGGGACTTAGTTAAATTAAAAAGCTTCTGCACAGCTAAGGAAAGAATAATTAAATCAAATAGACAACCTCCACAATGGGAAAAGATATTCGCATGTTATGTAAGACAAAAGATTAGTAGCTATGAAAATTACAGTACAACAAAAATATTTGTATCAGAATGTTTATTGCAGCCCAATTCATAATTTCTAGGTTATGGAAGAAGCCCAAGTGCCCATCAACCCACAAATGGATCAATAAATTGTGGTATATGTACACCATGGAATATTATGCAGCCCTAAAGAAAGATGGAGACTTTCTTTACCTCCTTCATGTTTACATGGATGGAGCTGGAATGTTCTTAGCAAAGTATCTCAAGAATGAAAGAAAAAGTATCCAATGTACACAGCCCTATTTTGAAACTAATTTATAGTATTCATAGGAAAGCTATAACCTAATTATAGCCTTAGAATATGGGGAGGGCGGCTCGGCGCCTATAGCTCAACCGGCTAAGGCGCCAGCCACGTACACCTAAGGTGG
>NW_003852625.1:1385539-1388341 GCF_000181295.1 Otolemur garnettii
AAAAAAAAAAAAAAAAGAATATGGGGAGGGCGAGGGGGAAAGGCAGGGAAGGGGGTGGATGGGTGGAGGGAGGGTGATTGGTGGGGTCACTTCTATGGTTTCTTACAAGGGTACAAGTGAATCTTTCTAAAAGCAGAGTATGAATGTCTTAACTTAATAACTAAGAAAATGACATGAAGGCTACGTTAACCAGTTTGATGAGAGTATTTCAAATTGTATATGAAAACCCCATACCGTACTCCATGACTGCATTAATGTACACAGCTATATTTAATAAAAAAAAAGATTAGTAACTATAATCTACAGCAAACTCAAAATAATCAACAAGAAAAGTGCAAACAATCCCATCGATCTCTGGGCAAGAGACATGAACAGAACTTTCTCTGAGGAAGACAGACAAATGACTAACAAACATATCAAAAAGTGCTCATTGTCCCTAATCATCAGAGAAATGCAAATCAAAACCTCCCTGAGATACCTAACCCCAGTGCCCCAGTGAGAATAGCCCACATTGCAAAGTCCCAAAACAGCTAGTGTGGATGTGGAGAAAGGAGAATACTTTTACACTGTTGGTAGGACTAAAAACTTTCTTTTAAAAAAGTTTTTAAAAAGTTCTTTTGAAAGAATTACGGAGAATCCTCAAAGAACTCTATTTAGACCTCACATTTGATCCTGCAATCTCATTACTAGTCATCGACCCAGAAGAAAAAAAATCATTTTTTCATGAGGACATTTGCACTAGATTGCTTATTGCAGTTCAATTTACAATTGCCAAGATGTGTTAGTGTTAACAACCTAAATGCCTACCAACCCAGCAATATTAACAAACTGTGGTATATATACACCATGGAATACTATTCAGCCATTAAAAAGATGGAGACTTTAATCTTTTTGTATTCACCTGGATGGCACTGAAACACATTCTTTAATAAAGTATCATAAGAATGGGAAGGCAAGTAATCAATATACTTAATATTAATATGACAGTAGACAATCTAATACTTGCCCACATAAGAGAAAAACTCAATTAAATTCAAGTTGAGGGGGGAAGGGGGAATGAAGAGGGAGGGGAGGAGGGGAGGGGATTGGTGTGCTCCCACTCAGTGGGCACAATGGAAGGGTATATGGCACACCTTCTGGGTGGGGGACACAACTATGAGAGGATTCTACCAAACAAAAGCAAATATTATAACCTAGTTGTTTGTCCCCTCACATTAACCTGAAATTAAAAAAATAATAACTTACATATTTTTCTCATGATGCTTTGTGTTCTTTCCCCTCCAAAAAGATTATCTGGTTAAATTACAAAGTAATATTATAAGATCCCTTAAGGAGCTTAATTAAATCTGCATTCATAAATAATTGTGGATGACTTTATTTAGTAAACACCACCACAATAATTATTAACCTAATTTAATGGAGTTAAATCAAATAAAGTATAATGAAGTCAAAATTAAAACTAAAGCTATTATAAAGTCTCTAAGGAAATCCAATTATTGCACATTTCAGATTGCTTTAAACATCCTTTCTAAAGCATTAGATAGTCAGAATAAGAATGCCAAAAGAAAATAGAACCATGGAAGGAAAATAACACAAAACATTTTTTTTTTTTTTTGAAATTTTTTGGCCGAGGGCCGGGTTTGATCCTGCCACCTCCAGTTTACCGGGCGGGCGCCCTACTCTTTGAGCCACAGGCATCGCCCCACAAAACAATTTTTATCTTAATTTCTTGAAATATGTTTTTTGTTGTTGTTGAGACAGCATCCCAGTCTATGCCCTAAGCAAAGTGCAATGGCGTCATAGCTCACTGCAACCTAAGACTCGGGCTGTGGGTGTCCCTCTGCCTCAGCCTCAGGAAGCTGCTGGGATCACAGGCACCTGGGTTTTTCATTTTTTTAGGAGTCAGGGTCTCACTCTCAGGCAAGTCCTGAGCTCAAGCAATTCTCCCTCCTCAGCCTCCAACACTGCTGGGATTATAGATGTGAGCCACTGTGTCGAGCTAATTTCTTGAAATATACTTACAGCGTTTCATATTTTCCCTCAAAGAAGTGAAGATTAACTTTTATATAGATATAACAGATAAAATTTAAACTCTGATTTAAAAAATTTATCTTGTGATGTACAGTTAATAAATGAGTTTATAACACTAAAAATCATTTAATTAATATGTACATAGGGCAACTAGAATAATATGACTAATAATGAACATACACCCAAAAAATACATGCAAAGCCAGGTGGCTCACGCCTGTAATCCTAGCCTTCTGGGAGGCCAAAGTGCATGGACTGCTTGAGTTTATGAGTTCAAGACCAGCATGAGCAAGAGTGTGACCCCATTTCTACTAAAAATAGAAATATTAGCTGGGTGTGCTGGTGGGTATCTGTAGTTCAGCTGCTACTCGGGAGGCTAAAACACAAGGATCGCTTGAGCCCAGGAGTTTGAGGTTGCTGTGAGCTATGATGTCAAGGCACTCTACCCAGGGCAACAGGGTGAGACTGTCTCAAAAAACAAACAAACAAAAGAAATACATGCAAAATTGGTATTTTAAAAGAGTTCCAGCAAAAACAAAAAAGTTTCCACCTAAAGATGGAAAAAAACCTGCTAATTTATTATCTATTGAGAGGTTCATTTCACAATAGTTTCAAAGTCTCCCTTCTCAGGAGACAACCAGCACTTGGAAAAAGACAATTACAAAAACAGTTCACCTTTTCCACACACAAAAAGGTTAAAACTTGCTATTTAGGCTCGGCACCTATAGCTCAACCGGCTAAGGCGCCAGCCACGTACACCTAAAGTGGCAGG
>NW_003852625.1:1388583-1391539 GCF_000181295.1 Otolemur garnettii
AAAAAAAAAAAAAAAAACTTGCTATTTATCTTCCTGTAGTGAGCTGAATGCTGGCACTTAAAGATACCAGGTCCTAACTCCTGAAACCTATTAGTGTTACTTATATGGTTAAGTTTTTGCAGATGTAATTAAGGATCTTGCAATGAGATTATCCTGAATCATCCAGGTGGGCCAGAAATGCCATTACAAGCATTTTTTTTTTTTTTGAAGACAGATCCTCAAGCTGTCACCCTGGGTAGAGTGCCCTGGCATCACAGCTCACAGCAAACTCCAACTCCTAGGCTCGAGCCATTCTCCTGTCTCAGCTTCCCATGTAGTAGGACTCCAGGCACCCACCATAACGCCCAGCTATTTTTTGGTTGCAGCCATCATTGTTGTTTGGCAGGCCCAGGCTGGATTAGAACCCGCCAGCCCAGGTGTATGTGGCTGGCACCTTAGCAACTTGAGCTACAGGCGCCAAGCCTACAAGCATTCTTATAAAAGAAAGGGAGAGGGAAATGAAACACACTGAGGAAAGGGTCACATAAAAAGGTCAGGAATGCCAGCCACCATCAGAAGTTGGAAGATGCAAAGAATGGATTCTCCCCAGGGCTTCCAGAGGTGATGTGGCCCTGCCAAAAGCTTGATTTTAGCTCTACGAAATTCATTCCAGACTTCTAGTCTCCAAAATTGTGACAGATTAAATTTTTGTGGTGTAAACCATTAAGTTTTATAGTAATTTGTCACAGCAGCCATGAGAAACTAATATACAACATGATGACAGATTATTAGAATTAATGAGGGAATGCCTGTAAAATTTATTTTGAAAAAGCTGTGGGAATAAAGAACCAAGAGATGAACCCAGCTACTTATGGTCATTTGATCTTTGACAAGCCTATCAAAAATATTCAGTGGGGGAAAGACTCCCTATTTAACAAATGGTGCTGTGTGAACTGGCTGGAGACCTGCAGAAGACTGAAACTAAACCCCACCTTTCACCCTTAACAAAAACTGATTCTCATTGGATAAAAGATTTAAACTTAAGACATGAAACTATAAAAATGTTAGAAGAGAGTTCAGGGAAAACACTTGAAGAAATTGGCCTGGGAGAATATTTTATGAGGAGGACCCCCGGGCAATTGAAGCAACATCAAAAATACATTACTGGGATCTGATCAAACTAAAAAGCTTTTGCACAGCCAAGAGCACAGTAAGTAAACAAACAGACAACCTTCAGAATGGGAGAAGATTTTTGCACTTTACACTTCTGACAAAGGTCTGATAACTAGAATCTACAGAGAACTCAAACTAATCAATAAGAAAAGAATAAATAACTCCATTTCTGTGTGGGCAAGAGACTTGAACAGAAACTTCTCTGATGAAGACAGGTGCATGCTCTACAAACATATGAAAAAATGCTCATCATCCTTAATCATCAGAGAAATGCTAATCAAAACCACTCTGAGATATCATCTAACTCCAGTAAGATTAGCCCACATCACAAAATCCCAAAACTACAGATGTTGGTGTGAACACAGAGAGAAGGGAACACTTCTACACTGCTGGTGGGAATGCAAGCTAATATGGCCTTTTTGGAAAGAAGTTTGGATAACACTCAAGGAACTAAAAGTAGACCTACTGTTTGATCCTGCAATTCCTCTACTAGGAATATACCCAGATGATCAAAAATTATTTTACAACAAAGACATTTGCACCAGAATGTTTATTGTAGCCCAATTCGTAATAGCCAAAACATGGAAACAGCCCAAGTGCCCTTGGACCCATGAATGGATTAACAAATTATGGTATACTTACACCATGGAATACTATGCAGCCATAAAAAAGATGGAGACTTCACATCTTTTATCTTTACCTGGATGGAGCTGGAATATAGTCTTCTTAGTAAGGTATCCCAAGAATGGAAAAAAAAAGTATACAATGTACTCGATACTATGAAATCAATATACAACCACTTACACAATCATACGAATGGCAAAACATAACTATAGTCCATAAATTAGAAGGGAAGAGGAGAGAGAGGGGTGAGGAGAGGGGATATGGGAGAAGGGAAGGTATTCGGGAAGAACCTCACCTAATGTGCATGATGCAATGGTCTATTTCAAAACTTTTAAGAAATGAGTATAATTGTGATGGATGTGTTACTTGTTTCAATGTAAACATTTCACATTGTATATCGAAGCAGTACCCTGAACCCCATAAATGCATCAATGTACAAAGTAATGATTTAATAAAAAATAATTTAAAAAAAAAGCTGTGGGCTTGGGCAGCGCCTGTGGCACAAAAGGATAGGGCAGCAGTCCCACGAGGTGGAGGTGGGAGGAGGGAGCAGATGGGAGTCCCCTCCCCCATGAGAAGGGCTCAAGGGCTTGCAGTAAACTCCACACAAACAAGTGAGCAGAGTCCAAACGTCCTCCCATTCCATCCCACAGGAGAGACCCCCTAATAAACTGGACATCCTACCCGTACTAGGGTGCCATGGCACTCTCCTGCCAGGCATAAAACTGTATATACTCTCTACCTGCAACTTTGAACTTTCAGCAGTACCCCCCCACCCCGAAGTCTGGAAGCCTGTCCCCCAAGAAGAGTTCTGGACCCAAGGAGTCCAGAATCTTGGGCATTTTCTTGAGAGGTGTGGACAGGGGAAGGGCCCTTGCTCAGCTGTGAGTTCAAACCCTGCCCAGGCGGAAAAAAAAAAATAAAAAGAATATTAAAAAAAAAAAAAGCTGTGCACTTTTTCTTATGCACTAAAATGATGCCCCAGTTAATTAGTATTCTTAGGGATAAGCACTTCTATAACCACAGAACTCTTTGTTTCATTTTTAATCACAAATCTTATCAAGTAGTATTGGCAGTAAATCTAGAGTAGATCAGGAGATAGATGTCTGTGCACCATTTCCTGTCTTCCTTCAAGATACTCCTGGTGAAGCTCAGCGTCTGTGGCTCAAGTGGCTAGGGC
>NW_003852625.1:1391766-1394439 GCF_000181295.1 Otolemur garnettii
GGCTCAAGGAGTAGGGCACCGGCCCCAGCCAAAAACTTGAAAAAAAAAAAAAAAAGATACTCCTGTGAGCCTGTTAGAGATGTTAATAATCTTAAGTAATCCGATTTAAATTATGTTCTGTATCACTTTTGAACTTGAAAAAATCAAGGAAAACTAGGGAAAGGGAGGAGGAGTCAGATGGAATGGAAATCTGTTTACTATCTTCCAAGCCTCAGCCACAGAGCCACAGATGGGTCCATCTGCTGCCCAGTACAATTCCCAGCCCATTGGCTAGCATTTCTGCCAAAGTATAGAAAACGACTTTCAGAAATTATATTTTAATACTGGACTAACTAAAGTTTTACCTTATTCAGTGCACAAATGTAGTATGGGAGGTTTTTTGCACAAATTGTTGAAAGTTATTTTTAGGTACTATTAATAACATATATTACCACAGTTCCTGTTATTTAAAAAATCCTAGACAATATTTGAAAGCCTAACACATTTTCACCTCTGGTAAAAATGTAGGGCCAGGTAGACCCTAAATGCCATCACACGTATCATAAAAGGAAGGTAGAGGGAAATTAGACATATTAAGAAGAGGGCCATGTAATTTTTATCTCGGATAGAATTTTGCATAATGAAGTGTGTTGTTGGAAGACATCTTCATCATTAATAGAGACATCACCATACAGTTTTCTGATTAAAGGAACAAGAGGGTTAATGGAGAAATTATTTGCAACTGGAACTCTTAATGAACACCAACAATAACCTAAGTGAGATTAGGCAACTATACACCCTGCCATGTGCTAGATCAGAATGCCATGTACTTTGCATAGATTATTTCTAATCCTTACAACAACTTTGTGAGGTAGCTACTATTCCTCATTATACATATAAAACAAATACGAATTTAATGTATTCAGAATTTTACCCATTGCAAAAAATAATAATAATACACACACATACTAATAATAACTGACAGCACTGGGGTTCCAAATTCAAGATGTGACTTCAAAGTCCATGTTCTATGTATGATTTTCCACTCCTCTAACAGTACTATAATCTCTTGTTCTACATTTCAAATATTCTGTTCCATTAGAATCACAAACCAGAGTCACAGGAATTCTAAATCTCTTAACCACATCCACATATGCACCCAGGATTGCTTCTTGTGATAGGAAGCAAACCATAAATCCTACTTCAAGTCCGAATTTCGGGCTGAAAAAATAATGAACACCATTATAAAGTCCTCAGCTGTATCTAATTTACCAATTCAGAACTGTTTCATTTGCATCAACATGTAACTTTCTTGGCTTCTTAAAGAAATGGGCCCTTATTAATTTTTCAAAATTTTTAATCAATTCAACAAACAAGGATTCAAGAAAATTATTTAAACAAGCTTTATCTAAAAGGGTACAACATCTTATAGGCAAAATCACTGTGCTGAGTATCTGTCAAAAATTCTCAAGGGTTGCCAGGCACAGTGGCTCACTTCTATAATCCTAACACTCTGGGAGGCCCAGGGTGGTGGAATGCCTGAGCTCACAAGTTCCAGACCAGCCTGAGCCAGAGTGAGACCTTGCCTCTGAAAACAGACAGGGGTTATGGTGGGCATCTATAGTCCCAGCTACTTGGGAGGCTGAAGCAAGAGAATCGCTTGAGCCCTAGAGTTTGTGGTTACTGTGAGCTGTGACACCACAGCACTCTACCAAAGGCAACAAAGTGAGACTCTGTCTGAAAAAAAAGGAGAAGAGATGAAAAAAAAATTCTGAAGGATCTGAGATTTTACCCCACTTGTAAACCCACATGGTAGCCAAACACTGTTGTATGGATGCTAACAGAAGACATGAGACTCCTGTATGAGAGACAAAGAATTTTATTGCTCACAGCACAGCAAGCAGTATCATCAACATATTTGTATCAATTCCTCTTACCTCCTAAATCCCATGGGGGCAACATAGCCTGGCCCAGATGGATGCGCGCATGGATGCGCGCACATGCAGTACATCCCATTATGGGAGAGGAACATGAGTTAAGAAACTCAAATCTTTTATAATAGTGGGCATGCCTGCCCTTTGTTCTAGAGATTATTTTACAGGGCAATCAATAAGCATGACTGTCCTTTGCTCTGGAGAGTGACACTATCTCTATTTCATTCTTGTACAGATGCAAATAAATCCACCCTTTGCTTTGAAGGGAGGTGTTATGTCTACCTCATAGGGCTGTTTCGCTGTACAAGCAGCCTTGTAAAGACAGGCCAGTAAGTTAGTGCCTTTCTTGCGATATGTGCAGAAACATGAACCCATGGAGAACTGTCTCCCAAAAGTACTATTCCTTTTCCAGCAGGCCTTACAAGTTGAATATACAGTGAATATACAAAGTAAAATATATAAGTACCTTACATATCAAACTCTCTGTGGTTCTTCACTTATAGAGTCTAGGGAAGAGGCAGACAAATCCTGATCCTCACCTTCCAAGCCTCATTGCCCATATTTCTCAGGTGATCATTCTGACTTGACTCAGACTTTATCATTCATATGGTAAAATTCCATTAAGCATTAACTCTGAATTAGGCATTAGATGTTAGGGTATATAAAAAGCTCAGACACCAACCCTAGGCCATACCAATTCTTGTTCCATTCCAACACCATACCTGCTTACACAGTTAACACTTCAGTGAAAAAAAAAAAA
>NW_003852625.1:1395737-1397981 GCF_000181295.1 Otolemur garnettii
AAAAAAAAAAAAAAATTTCTTTGTTCAAATATGAACAGTTACAGTATATAAAGTCTGACTAATATGCTCTCAAATATTAATGCTTCCTTATCTATTTTTCAACCTAAAAAAACTGTTAGGGCTAGAAACAAAAGCAGCAAGAAAATGGGAGGCACCATAGCTGTCTGTTGATGCAAGACTGCAAAGTGTCTTTGAAGTGTTAGGCTCTAGGCTCTGATGGAGCCTAATAGGAAATGACAAGCCCATGGCTCTGACATCTGCTTTCAACAGACGCACTTTGCAAGACAGGTGATTTCTTGATTCAGTATTCCCTAGAAAAGTGTTGTGCTGTCATTGAGGAAAAGATAATAAGCAGTCTATAAGACTGAGACTTTGCTGAATGAGTAAAACACATATATGGTCACAGAAGTGAAGAGCAAAGAAATTTGTAAAGTAGATATTAAAAAACAATGGACGAAAAATGCCTTAAAGTCAACAAATACGAGAAACAATAACAAAGCAGATCTCACTGACCTGCAGCAACCAATAATAGAAGGCTCATTTTGACAACAGGCACTTTAACAAGGGTGCAAACAAAAACAGATGCAGCAAGGAGAAACCACAGCTGCTAACCAGAGAGCAGATTAACATGCATGCTCAGTGAGGAAAGGACTGTGATTCGTGCAACAATAAAGCCACATGGAAGGCAAGACTTTATTTAAAAGGCAGAGAGGAACAGCTCCATGCAGAGTTGTCTGTAGGAAATTCTAGCAAGTTCTTCAGCTTTACCAAGAAATAATGACTAATAAGTCAGCGTAACGGTGTTCAAACATCAAAGAGAAGTTTAAGAATGGCACTATACTTTTATAAAAAATTGTTATAGGGCAGCACCTGTGGCTCAAAGGAGTAGGGCGCCGGCCCCATATACTGGAGGTGGCAGGTTCAAACCTGGCCCCCGCCAAAAACTGCAACGACAACAAAAAAAAACAGGGGGGCAACATCTGTGGCTCAAAGGAGTAGGGTGACAGGCCCCATATACCAGAGGTGGTGGGTTGAAACTCGACCCCAGCCAAAAACTGCAACAAAAAGAAAAACTGTTATAAATTTGTCATTTCAAATCAATGTAGTATCATCTACTAAATGATTCTCAAGTAACTTTATTTTCAAAAGACAAAACTGTAGCCTCAGCACATAACTTTCATAAAATAAAATCCAGATGGAGGAAAAAAATAAACATGAAAATGAACCATTTAAAAACTAGAGAACAGGGCAGTACCTGTGGCTCAGTGAGTAGGGCACCAGCCCCATATACCAAGTTGGTGGGTTCAAATTTGGCCACGGCCAAACTGCAACAACAAAAAAATACCTGAGCGTTGTGGCAGGTGCCTGTAGTACAAGCTACTTGGGAGGCTGAGGCAAGAGAATAACCTGAGCCCAAGAGCTGGAGGTTGCTGTGAGCTCTGACACCACAGCAATCTACTGAGGGTGACAAAATGGGACTCTCTCTCTAACAAAAAAAAATTCACATATGAAAGATTTCTAGTTTTAGCTACATAAAAAGAAAAAAATTCAGTTTATCAACAAGTGGTGACAACAAATCATAGCTAAAACATAAACAGATTCAAAAATGAAAACTATCAATGACCAAGACTCATACATTCCACCTCACTGTAATCAAAACAAATGTAAAGGTTAAGATAGCATAATTCATCCACAAAATTTAAAGGTTTTTAAACACATTATTCAGTGTTGGCAAGGCTATTTTGAATGGAGCACTTCCATATAACCATTGATAGGAATACAAAATGAGGTAACTTTTCTGGAACACAATTTGGCAATATGAATTAAGGTCCTTAAAACTATTCATACGCACTGATCCAAAAACCCAATCTGTAACACATACTTCAGAATTATTTTAAAAAGTAAAAACATAGAAATAATTTAAATGTCCAACAATAGGGTAAAGGCTAAATAGAACATGGCACAATTTTAAAATGGAAAAGCTTGGGGTGGCACCTGTGACTCAGAGTAAGGTGCTAGGCCCATATACCGGGGGTGGGTTCAAACCCAGCCCCAGCCAAAAAAAAAATTGCAAAAAAAAAAACAAAACGGAGGCTCGGCGCCTATAGCTCAACCGGCTAAGGCAACAGCCACATACACCTAAGGTGGCGGGTTCAAATCCCCAGCCCGGACCTGCCAAACAACAATGACGGCTGCGACCAAAAAAATAGCCGGGCATCGTGGCAGGCGCCTGTGGTCCCAGCT
>NW_003852625.1:1398371-1404345 GCF_000181295.1 Otolemur garnettii
CTCTACCCAGGGCAACAGCTTGAGGCTCTGTCTCAAAAAAAAAAAAAAAATCACAGACTCAGTTCCTCAGTATGAAAATACACTCACAGGGTAATAACCCAGGTATTTAGAATATAAAACTATAAATACAGTATGATAGAATTATTTCTTTTAAAAATGTACATTACATATAAACTTATAAAGAAAGATCTATAGGTATGTGCAAGGGAATGAGTGTTTATTTATTGATTGGTGGTAGAATAAGGAGTGATTTGAATTTTCTTCTCTGTGCTTATATTTTCCGAATTTTCTATAATAAGCATTGCTTTGCTTATAAGAAAAGCAAAGTAGTATACTATTTTAAAGGGAGAATATTTCATAAGGCAAACTGAATTCTAACCATATATATTGGATTGATAAGAATAAGAAAATGCAGAGTTATAGGTTAACTGCATATTTTTATGGAGGTACAACTTGGTCTGCTATCAAACATCTATCAGAGGCAGTGCCTGTGGCTCAAAGGAGTAGGGCGCCGGCCCCATATACTGGAGGTGGTGGATTCAAACCCAGCCAGCCCCGGCTAAAAAAAAAAAAAAAAACACTGTGTTAGGTCACATCATACTGCCATTCTACTACATATATCATCATTTTAAAAAGAAAGAAAGTATATAACTTTCAATGTCAAAATCACTTTTCTGAATTGTTACAATTAGTCTGATTGAGGAAGTCAGCAGGAGCAAAACATCATCTTGGCCATCTCTAATACATCTGAATTGATACATGATTAATTTTACTTTGATGATTTTTCTGCCTGGGTCAAAGGTCAACCACTAAAGGCTCAGCACCTGTGGCTCAAGCAGCTAAGGTGCTAGCCACATATACCTGAGCTGGTGGGTTCGAATTCAGCCTTGGCCCGCCAAACAACAATGACAGCTGCAACCAAAAAACAGCTGGGTGTTGTGGTGGCGCCTATAGTCCCAGCTACTTGGGAGGCTAAAAGGCAGGAGAATCGCTTGAACCCAGGAGTTGGAGGCTGCTGTGAGCTGGGATGCCAGAGCACTCTACCCAGGGTGACAGCTTGAGGCTGTCTCCAAAAAAATAAAATAATAAAATAAAATAAACAAAAAACCCCCCAAACAAACCACTAAAACATTGAGTGGATCTGTTTATACAGTATAGGTTTTATCTGTATAAATTAAAATATACCTTAGTATCTTTCTATTGCAGAAGAAAGTTTAAAAAGTCTATCAAACTGACTTCCCCAGGATTCCTACAGTATGTATTGAATTCTAAGACATATTATTGTATTTCTGTATCCTTAAACAGATGGAAAAAGTGCAACCTGCCACACTAAACAAAAATGCTTCATCTTTGATTTATCCAGATTAAGACTAATGTTACGCCTGCATACTATGCCCCTAAAATTAATACTATGTTTAGAAAACAAAAACCCTCCTTATTTAAGCTATTTAACAACAAAGCACTAAATATTGATATTGATATTAAAAAGCACTAAATATTGATATTGATAATAAATCGACTAATAACAAAGTAATGAGCAATTCCACAAATTAGTCAAAAAATAATCCAACTGGCTCAGCCCCTGTAGCTCAAGCAGCTAAGGCGCCGGCCACATACACCACCAGAGCTGGCGGGTTTGAATCCAGCCTGGGCCCACCGAATGGGAATGACAACTACAACCAAAAAATGACTGGGCATTGTGGCAGGCACCTGTAGAACCAGCTATTTGGGAGGGTGAGGCAAGAGAATCGCTTAAACCTAGGAGTTCGAGGTTGTTGTGAGCTGTGATGCCATAGCAGTCTACCCAGGGCAACAGCTTAAGGCTCTGTCTCAAAAAAAAAAAAAAAAGAAAGAAAGAAAAAAATAATAATCCTAGTAGTTTGTGTTAAGTGGTCAAGTAGCCCCTACACAACAGCATGGTGGCAGCTGCCAATGAGACCAAATGGATTCACATACTTTATTACTAACATAGAGAAAGCATGATCAGCATGGTAACAACAGTTTCCCATGTCCCGCAAAACCAAACTGGTGGAAGAAAATGAAAGACCACATTCACAGTGGGTTGCTCTGCTGTAGAGGAATCAACTTTTGACTGCAGCTGTGCCATTTTTTATTTGTAGTTGTACCTGAAGGAAAGTCTCATGCCTATCAGAAGGAAGCAAGAGAAACTGTCTTGGGGAGGCCTCCCACAAGGTAGGGAGGGAGATAAAATATGGTCTTGGGCAGCGCCTGTGGCTCAAAGGAGTAGGGTACTGGCCCCATATGCCAGGTTCAAACTTAGCCCCCAGACAAAATCTGCAAAAAAAAAAAAAAAAAATACGGTCTTATGCCAGCTCTTCACAAGTCTGTCTATCTTGCTAAGTACCAGGGAAGATCAGAGTATTCCCCCCAAGACTTCAGACTGTGGAGACAGGCAAGACCACTAAGGAATCATGTGGAGACATTCTCCCCACAGTTTATAGTCACACAAGTACTTTAAGAAGTTAGTATATAAAATTATCATGCTCTTTCCCACATTTTTAAGTTTAAATTTTGATAAGCATGTACTATTACCTGTTGTAGAGAGGCATAGCACTGAATCAAATACTATAGAGAATTTAGGATGGGCGTGGTGGCTCATGCTTGTAATCCCAGCACTCCGGGAAGCCAAAGCTTATGGATTGCTTGAGTTCAGGAGTTTGAGACTATCCTGAGCCACAGCAAGACCCTCATCTCTAAAAATAGCTGGGTGTTGAGGCAGGGCACCTATAGTCCCACCTACTCAGGAGGCTGATGCAAGAATCACTGGAGACCAAGAGTTTGAGGTTGCTCTGAGCTATGATGCCAAGGACCTCTACCCAGGGTGAACAAACTAAGACTCTGTCTCAAATTAAAAAAAGAAAGAAAGAAGGAAAAAAGCAAATACTATAGGGAATTTATATATAGAATGTATTATGTGTCCTAAAGAAGTTTAAATTCCTCTGAGGGTAAGCAATGTAAAGTCAAGAGCACCTCGGGCGGCGCCTGTGGCTCAAAGGAGTAGGGCGCCGGCCCCATATGCCAGAGGTTATGGGTTCAAACTCAGCCCAGCCAAAAACTGCAAAAAACCAAACAAACAAAAAACCAAAAAAAAAAAAAAATCCAAGAGCACCTGGTTGTGTATTCATATTAAACAATAACTTAAACATCTAGAAATAGAGGAATAGCTAAATAAAGTATGGTACATCCATACAATGCACTATTAGGTAGACCTTTAAAATCATGTTTAAAATATTCTTCAAGGCCAGGTACAGTGGGTCACACCTCTAATCCTAGCACTTTGGGAGGCCAAGGAGGGTGGATTGCCTGATTTTCATGGGTTCAAGACCAGCCTGAACAAAAGCAAGAAACCTGACACTAAAAAAAAAAAAAAAAATAGCCGGGCATTGTACTAGGTGCATATGGTCCCAGCTACTCAGGAGGTTGAGGAGGGGAGGATCAATTGATCCCACGAGTCTGAGGTTGCTGTGAGCTGTGATGCCATAGTACTCTATCAAGGGAAACAAAGGGAAACTCTGCCTCAAAAAATATATATATAGGGCGGCACCTATGGCTCAAAGGAGTAGGGCGCCAGCCCCATATACTGGAGGTGGCAGGTTCAAACTCAGCCCCAGCCAAAAAATTATATGTGTGCGTGTGTGTGTGTGTGTGTGTGTATACACACATATACAAATTCTTCTTCAGTGAACAGTGGCATATTGAAAACTCCAAACAATTTGGAAGAGGAGTATACAATAGACTAAAACTGGAAGTCTTTTAAGGCAACAATACTTCATAGGTAAATGTGAAAAAATTTAGTCATCAGTGAATAGACAGAGCTAGAGAGCCTTTAAGCTCTGAGCCTACTAATATGATAAACTTTGCCATGATAGTAGATCCATCATCTTAACTTTGCCCATGGTAAACTAAAGGGCAACAAACAGTAAGAAGATAAAATTAGATCAAGACATGCTAAAACACAATTTTAAACAACTTAAGAGATGATACACTATTAGGAAAATGCTTAAACCTAACCATAAAATGTGCATTTATCTCCCAATTTTTCCTGGACTTCATCTATAAATAAGATTTAAGATAAAATTTGTTAACAGAACATACTAAACCTGAAAACATTTTATAATTTAATTTTTTTTTTAGACAGATGCCATGGCATCACAACTCACAGCAACCTCCAACTCCTGGGCTTAAGTGATTCTCTTATCTCAGCCTCCCAAGTAGCTGGGACGACAGGTGCCCACCACAATGTCCGGCTATTTTTTGATTTTAGTTGTCATTGCTGTTTGGTAGGCCCAGGCTGGATTTGAACCTGCCAGCTCTGGTGTGCGTGGCTGGCGCCTCAGCCACTTGAACTACAAGTGCCAAGCCTTCTTTTTTTTTGAGACAAGGTCTCATTCTTGTCGCCCTGAGCAGAGTGCTATGGCATCATAGCTCACAGCAACATCAAACCCTTGGGCTCAAGCAATCCTCTTGCCTCAGCCTCTGAAGAAGCTGGCACCACAGGCATCCAACACAATGCCTGGCTAGTTTTTCTATTTTTAGTAGAGAGGGAGTCTTGCTCTTGCTCAGGCTAGTGTCGAATTCTTGAGTTCAAGCAATCCACTGGGCCTTGGCCTTCCAGAGTGCTAGGATTACAGGAGCAAGCCACTGCACCTGGCCAATAATTTTATATTTTTAATTCTAAACTTATTTAATGTCATGAACATTACTTACATATCAATTTTATTAAATAGTTAACCTAAATATTTAAAAGCAGCTGGTGATTCTAAAATATATCCAGCTACTCTAATATAAAAATGTATTCAATGACGCCATAAGAATATATAAAAACTATAGCTAACTTCTAAATTATTGAAGTTTAATAACCATATCTCTGCTTATGAAAGAATAGCTATTACTTTTCTTATTTTTTTTCATTTTTTAATAATATAACAAAGCAATAAAAACAAAATTGGGGAAACAATGACTGGAAACAGGGTATGAAAAGTAGTGGAAAACTTATAGAAAAGGCAAAAAGACAAATTTTGGAAGAACCTGAAGACACTCAGAATAAGAAGCAGGCTTAATTGAAAATTGTGGGCTCGACGCCTGTAGCTCAAGCGGCTAAGGTGCCAACCACATACACCTGAGCTGGTGGGTTCAAATCCAGCCTGGGCCTGCCAAAACAACAACGACGGCTGCAACCAAAAAATAGCTGGGCATTATGGCAGGCACCTGTAGTCCCAGCTACTTGGGAGGCTGAGGCAGGAGAATCACTTGAGCCCAGTAGTTGGAGGTTACCATGAGCTATGATGCCACAGGACTCTACCCAGGGCAACAGCGTGAGGCTCTGTCCTCAAAAAAAGGAAAAAAAGAAAGAAAGAAAATTGTGTTAAACAACTAATATATACCACATGCTGTACAAGTTGTTGGTGTGGCAACAAAGTCACCATACTCAAAGAACTCTAAAACCAACAAAAAGTGAGATGTAAACAAATAACATTTTTTTTTAGAGACAGATTCACACTTTATTGCCCTCGGTAGAGTGCCATGTCATCACAGCTCACAGCAACCTCAAGCTCTTGGGATTAGGCGATTCTCTTACCTCATCCTCCTGAGTAGCTGGGACTACAGGCACCCACCACAATGCACGGCTATTTTTTGTTGTAGTTTGGGCAGGGCAGGTTTGAACCCATCACCTTTGGTATATGGGGCCAGCGCCCTACTCACTGAGCCACAAGCGTCCCCCCGTAACATTTGCATATTTTCTAAGGCTAACATTTTTGAAATTCTTTTTTGCATTTACTATGGTAGTATTTTTTTTTCACAAAGTTATTATACTAATGGCTCATGCTACAATGGAGTAAATATATTCGTTGCAATAAAGGACCACAGCTGCGGCTCGGCGCCTGTGGCTCAAGCGGCTAAGGCGCCAGCCACGTACACCTAAGGTGGTGGGTTCGAATCCCCAGCCCGGGCC
>NW_003852625.1:1406248-1407481 GCF_000181295.1 Otolemur garnettii
ATGAATAATCCAAAAATAAAATTATGAAAAAAATCCCAATAGCATCAAAAAATAAAATACTTAGGAAAACTAAAAAATATTATTGAAAGAAATTGAAGAAGATATAAATAAATGAAAAGATATCACCTATTAACGGATTGGACAATCTAAGATAGCAAAATCCCAACATACCTTTTGCATTTTCTGAAAAAGTTGAAAAACTGATCCTAAAATTTATACAGAAATGCAAGCATCCCAGCATAGCAAAACAACCCTGAGAAAGGACAATGTTGGAAGACTCACACCACCCAATTATGAAACCTGCTATGCAGCTACAGTAATTAAGATGGTGTGGTACTGAGTTAAGAACAGACATATAGGTCAATGAAACAGAACTGAATATCCATAAACCTTTACATTTATGGTCAGCTGATTTTCTTTTTTTTTTTTTTTGTAGAAACAGAGTCTCACTTTATCGCCCTGGGTAGTGTACCCTGGCGTCACACAGCTCACAGCAACCTCCAACTCCTGGGCTTAGGCGATTCTCCTGCCTCAGCCTCCTGAGTAGCTGGGTCTACAGGCACCTGTCACAACACCCGGCTATTTTTTTGGTGCAGTTTGGCCAGGGCTGGGTTTGAACCCTCCACCCTCGGTACATGGGGCTGGTGCCCTACTCACTGAACCACAGGCGCCACCTGGTCAGCTGATTTTCAACAAGGATGACAAAACAATTGGATTAATGCAGAAACATCTTTTAAAAAAATGGTGGTAGGACAACTGATATCCACATGCAAAGAAACAAAGCTGTACCCTAATCTCACACCATGTACAATAATCAACTTAAAATGGATAATAAAACTAAATGTGGCACTAAAACTCAGAAAAAAAAAAAAAAACATAAGGATAGATCCTTCTGCCCTTGATTTAAGCAATGGTTTCTTAGATTATGACACAAAAAGCACATGCAACATAAGAATAAATAATGGGAGATGTTAAAATTTTTAATTTTGTGTTTCTATGTAGACAACAGAATAGGAAAGACATACTTGTAAACCATATATTTCATAAAACTCTTGAGTATAGAATTTTTAAAAATTCTTACAATTCAGTAATGTAAAAACACTTAGAAGATGGGCAAGGGGTCTGAACAGACATTTCTCTCACTAAAATATACAAATGGTCAAAAAAAAAAGCATATGGGGCAGCTCCTATGGCTCAAAGGAGTAGGGCACTGGCCCCATATGCCAGAGGCGG
>NW_003852625.1:1409090-1410458 GCF_000181295.1 Otolemur garnettii
CAAAAAAAAAAAAAAAAAAAAGAACAAAAAAACATGAAAATGGACCTCTACCTCACACTATATATAAAAACCAATTCTATGTTAAAGTCTCATTCTATTGTCCTGGTGTTAAGTGCCATGGTAACAGGCTCTTGGGCTCAAGCGATCCTCTGGCCTCAGCCTCCCAAGTAGTTGGGAGTAGCTGAGACTAGAGGTACCTGCCACAACATCCAGCCTTGTTGTTTTAGTAGAAATGGGGTCTCACTCTTGCTCAGACTGGTCTGAAGCTCCTAAGCTCAAGCATTCCACCGACCTCAACCTCCCAGAGTTCTAGGATTATAAGCATGAGCCACCATGCTCAGCCCAGAAACAAAACTTTAAATCTCTTAGTAAAAAAAGTCGATGAATACATTTTACATATTCTTAAACATAACACAGAAATTGACTATAACATTCAAGACTGATAAATCTGTACTAAAATTTAGAACACTTGTTCATCAAAAATCCCTTTAAAAAAACAAAACAAGTTATGAACTAGAAGATATTCAAAATATACAAAACTGAAAAATGATTAGTATAAGGAGTATTTTTAAATTCATAGAATCCTATTAAGAAAAAGACAAATAATAAATATAAAATAAATTAAAAGTTATTTCAAAAGACAGGCATTGTGGCCGGAACCTGTAATTCCAGCTACTTGGGAGCCTGAGGCAAGAGAATCGCCTAAGCCCAAGAGTTTGAGGTTGCTGTGAGCTGTGACGTCAAGAGTTTGAGGTTGCTGTGAGCTGTGACGTCACAGTACTCTACCAAGGGCAACATAGTGTGACTATCTCAAAAAAAAAGAAAGTTATTTCACACTACAAGAAAACATATACGGCCAATGAACATTTGAAGAGCTTGGTGAACAAGGAAATATAAATCAAAATCTTCACTAAAATAGCAATTTAAACCTATTTGGCCAAAATCTTTAAATCTGACAATACTATCTTTCAGGGGACAACTGTATTCATACTCTCCTATGGATGTTGATGAAAATGTAAATTATAAACCAGTTTGAACACTGACATACCACAGAACTCAGCAATTCCATTCCCAAATATACACAAAAAAGAAATTCTTATATAATAATGCTTATACAGCACTATTACCGAGAAAAAAAAGATGAAACAATGCAAGTGGCCATCAGTGAAAAAGCAAATAAATAAAAGTGTAGTATATTCACATAATTAAAGATAATGCAGCCATCACAAAGAATGAACTACAGTTTTTCACAATAATTTCAATGAATCTTAGAAACTTAATTTTATGTAATAAAATATAAAAATTACCAAAGTTAAATAAAGCAAGCATAGTGTATAGATTAGCTATTCTAACTTCTTTTTTTTTTTT
>NW_003852625.1:1410689-1423867 GCF_000181295.1 Otolemur garnettii
TGACCAACTTAAAGATTCATTTGTTCAAGTAATTTTGTCTGATCTTATTTTATCTTCTCATGTCTCACAGACATAGTTCTAAATGACCTATAGAAGAATAAGGAAATAAGATTTGGAATTTTTTTTTTTTTTTTTTTGGGGACAGAGCCTCAAGCTGTCTCCCTGGGTAGAGTGCCGTGGCACAACAGCTCACAGCAATCTCCAACTCCTAGGCTCAAGTGATTTCCTGCCTCTGCCTCTCCCTAGTAGCTGGGATTACAGGCGCCCGCCACAATGCCCGACTATTTTTGCTTGCAGCCATCATTGTTGTTTGGCAGGCCCTGGCTGGATTCAAACCCGCCACCTTAGGTGTATATGGCTGGCGCCTTAGCTGCTTGAGCCACAGGTGCTGAGCATAGATTTTTGAAATGTTCTTATAGGGAACTAGCTACTGGCTTAAAGGTGTTTTAGTAACAAATGAAAATCAGATTTGCTCATTGGAAAGAGTGGCTTGGGTATTATATGGAGGACTAACTGGAGTTGAAGCAAACTTGAGGTAGAGATCATTTTGGAAATGACTGAGAGTTCCTGTGAAAAGTGAGGAGAATCTGTACAACAATGGCAGTGAAAATAAACAGGAAGGAAACATCTGAAATCTACTCAAAGAGTTATGCCTGACTAGATACAGAAAGTGAAGGAAAAGAGTTGAGAGTAACTCCCATGTTTCACATCTGGGTAACGAAGGGACCTAAAGTCATAGTAACAAGAGTTCTTTATGGGACATACTGAGTTTGAGGAGACTCTGGGATATCAATACTCATGTAGTTTCCTCCTGCTATGCTATGCTGTAAAATCTGATGGCTTCTCCTTCAAACTAACCCAACATTCTTTATAAAGCCCCCTCTGATGTTCCAAGAACCCAATCACATGCCATCTCTCCCTCTTTGAACCTGCATTGCACTCTGTTTTCACTTATACCATTTACCTTACTCTAACCCAAGGTTTCTCAACTTTGACACCACTGACATTTTGGAAGAGAAGTCTTTGCTGTGTGGGGCTGCTCTTTTCAGTTTAGCACACTTGGCAACATCCCTTACCTCTACCCACAAAATGTCAGTAGCAATCTGCAAATTGTGACGATCAAAAATGTCTCTAGCCAGGTGTGGTGGAACGTACTTGTATATAGTCTCAGCTATGCGGGAAGCTGAGGCTTGAGGATTGCTTGAGCCCAGGAGTTTGTGGTTTTAGTACGTTTTGATTTGTACCTGTGAATGACCACTTTGCTCTAGCCTGGTTAACATACCAAGAATCCATCTCTTAAAAAAAAAAAAAAGGCCTCCAGACACTGCTAATATTCCCTGGAAGCAATCTCCACACACCAATGAGAACTATGAATCTAGGCTATGTAATAGGACGTAAGTTCTGCCATCATGAAATCATAAACTCCTTGAAAGCAGCAACTTTACCAACTTTATATAAAATCAATGTGACAAATCCATTATTACATATTTATTAAAGTAGGTTAAGGACAAAGTATTAAAGACTTACATATTGCAAATTTTTTAAGAAGTGAAAACCTGTAGGCTACACATACTAGATTCTCTTAGGAATGGAATCATTAATGAAGCTATTTTTTAGTAACACTCAAATTCACAAATGTTCCAAAATTGGTTAGTTTACACAGAGTTCAAATAAAAGTTTATGCCACAGTTATTTTATCTGTCTCTTGTCACCGAGAATCTTTAAATTCCAATAAAGAGATGGAAATAATTAATTTAAAAATGAAGTGACAACAATTTATTTCACAACTTATAAAAGAACACAGAATCAACAATGTATACACAAAAAGGAAAAAACTAACTTTCCTATTTGGAAAACATTTTCTTTAAAAATATTTGATATAAAAAATATGTTAGAAAATATCCACTGTTTAATTATCTATTACAGTCCATTGTCCCATATTCTATTGAGTGGAATTTATAACTTATTTGAAAGAGGAAAAAGTGGGGCGATGCCTGTGGCTCCAAGGGGTAGGGCACTGGCCCTATATGCCAGAGGTGGCGGGTTCAAACCCAGCCCCAGCCAAAAAATGCAAAAAAAAAAAAAAAAAAAGAGGAAAAAGTAAAGATTTAACATTTCACCCCCTTATCAGATTGAGTACACTAGCTGAAAGTAAGACTAAACACAAATTTAAATTTTTATTAAACTGATATGTTTCCTTTTATTACATTAAATGGTTCCCCAGCATGTGAGGTATTTATTTCTATAAAATAGAAAAAGACAATCCTTTATGAAACTTTTCAGATAACAGATTATAAGGGTATTACAATGCTTCAAGAAGTACCCAAATACACCCAAATTATAGAGAAAAAGAGAAAACTAAAAGATTTCCCCTGCTTGGCCATGATGATAACCAGCGTGTGTAGAATGGTGGGTAGGTATCACACAGTTAAGCATCTCTCTTAGTGCACCAATAAGCTGGGTTGAGAAAAGAATATGTCCTTTTGCAAAGTTTCACTGTGTGCCTTGGAACTTAAATAAATATTCCCACCTAGCAAATTAATAGTTTTTTATTACTTTTATTTGTGAGAAGTATCCCTAGCATCAGCTTTTTGTGGTCAAAGAAGTTCTAGATCTCATCTACCTTTATACTTTTGATGCAAACAAATGCTTCAGAGTTTATATAAGAAATAATCTAAAATGAAATATTTAATTTTAAACCTTTTTTTTTTTTTTTGAGACAGAGCCTCAAGCTATCCCCCTGGGTAGAGTGCTGTGGCATTACAGCTCACAGCAACCTCCAACTCCTGGGCTCAAGCGAGTCTCCTGCCTCCGCCTCCCAAGTAGCTGGGACCACAGGCGCCCGCCACAACGCCCGGCTATTTTTTGGTTGCAGCCGTCATTGTTGTTTGGCGGGTCCGGGCTGGGGATTCAAACCCGCCACCTTAGGTGTACGTGGCTGGCACCTTAGCCGGTTGAGCCACAGGCGCCGAGCCTAATTTTAAACCTTAAGCAAAGTATTCCACTAACCTCAGTCTTAAAATTACCCCAACTTACCACTTGTTTTTCTACATAGTATATGCTGTGCAGTAAGTATCTAACCTGATTTTTCCAAAAAGCTTTCCCAAACAAAATTAACCCAATAAATTTAGCCTTGTGCCAAAGTTCCATATCTCTCATTTGTACAGTATACTTTTATGATGCTGTTATATATTTTCTTAGTGCTAAACATTACATTGTATACATTCAACTATTTTATAAACCCTCCAAGGACAAGAACCATGTCTCTTTCTTTTCTATTAGCCATAATCAAGTTTCTAAAGTTGGAGTTCAATAAATACTTCCTTAATGAATCCATTCTAAAACCATCAGAAAGTGAGGCATCATAAGCTATGCAAATACACATAAAACAAAACACCATACTGCAAACAAAAACCTATTAAGTTAAATTAAGCCTTTATTGTTCAGATAAAATAGCCTACTTACTGGCATAGTGCTTATTTTAATAAGTTTTTTCCATTTATATAATAATAGCTTTGTTAAAAGAAAAATGTTACAGTAGGAAAAACACTGGGATAGGGCTAGAGTGAGTAAACCTAGGCTCTGATCCATACTCTGTCATAGACTCATCATTTAAGCCCTCTAAACCACAAGGAGTAATTACTGCGTACTCTGGCCAAGCTCACAGGGTTATGATTAGAATACAATAGGATGATATATATGAAAGTGCCTAGAAATTTATCAAGAGTTGTACAAATGGTATTATTTTAATGATGAATGTAATGCAACTTAAAACACGATTCTATTTTAAAACGTGAACTTGCAAAAGAAAGAAATTATAGAACAACTGTTTATGCTATAAAAATTTGTCACTGAATAAAATAAATCACTATAAGGCTCAGCAACTCAAATCCAATCCATAGCAATTAAAATGAGTCAACTGGCTCAGCGCCTATAGCTCAGCCGTGAGGGTGCCAGCCACATACACTGGAGCTGGTGGGTTCAAACGCAGCCCGGGCCTGCCAAACAACAATGACAACTACAACCCAACCAAAAAAAAGCCGGACGTTGTGGGGGACACCTGTAGTCTCAGCTACTTGGGAGGATGAGGCAAGAGAATCGCTGAAGCCCAAGGGTTTGAGCTTGCTGTGAGCTGTGACGCCACAGTAGTCTACAGAGGGAGTCACAGTGAGACTCTTGTCTCAAAAAAAAAAAATGAGTCAACTGACAAAAAGGTGCTTCATATTTGATTTTTCAGGAAAATATTTGTTACATAAAGTAAGCCAGGTATTTAAATAAGGCCACAAAATCAGTCAGGAGCTCATTCCACTAAATGCACTGAGTAGACCTTCACAAAATCAAATGCTATAGTTTATCTGGCTCCATTTTCCAAACTGATGCAATGCTCCATGCCCTACAGTTGAAGAGGTGAACCAGCACATGCAGGAAATACTAGAGTTGACTTCTGGTTTACAGGAAAGCATGTGATTATCCAGGACACAGCACAATATGATGTATGTAAGAATTCCTAAATTGTTTCACAGACTAACTGCTTCTGTACATAAACAGACATAAAGAAACAGAGAAAGCAGCTGCAAATAGGCTGAAACATATCCACTTATTGTATCCCTGGTGACAGAATCTCACAACTATGAAAGGTTCCAGGATTTGTTTCAGTAATTATTAAATACATTTTCAAATCAACAAATTATTATAGTATCCAGATGGACCAAAAAGTTTTAGGCAACTTCCCTTCATCTTGCCAAATGTATCTACCATCTCAGAGAAGACATTATAGCAGGAGTCCCCTACTTTACCTAAAAGAGTTACTAGATTTCTGATCCCCATTTGTTATGTACTCTCGTGGGTGAAAATTTTAACCAAGGGGTGTCTACTCGAAAAGGTCAAGAGCAGTTGAAGAAAATTAGCAAACTCCCCCTTTTAAATGTTAATCTTCTAGAAAGGCTGCCATTATCATCTGGCTAATCCTTCCAGTAAAGTTAGGGGAGTGAAGCTGAAGAGAGAAAGAGAAAGGAAGAAAGATTGATAGGGACAGAAAGGGAGGGGCCGGGTAAAAAGCAGACACCAGAAGTGCAGAGAGAGGTAAAAAGACACCAAAGATAAAAACTTTGCCAACAGCTGTGTACCATCCATTTTTCCCTCAAAGCAAACCTGTTAACAGAGAAAACAAGATTTTGCTGCTACATATTTTGGGGTCACTACTTACACAAATTTATGAAATGTAAACCAGAGTTGTACATGGAAACTATAGGCTCCTAGTAAGTTTCTATTCACAATTAAGATGTGATGAAGAGACACAGTATGATAGAAAAAATGAAGTCTCTTGACTTCACAAATCCACTGACAAGAACACTGAACTACAACTTGAGCACTTGGTTCCTAGTTTTGGTTTTAACTCTCTTGACAAGTGGCTTTAAGATTAACCATTAATGGGGTGGTGCCCTGGCTCAGTAGAGCACCGGCCCCATGTAGCAGGGGTGGCAGGTTCAAACCTGGCCTGGGCCTGCTAAATAAATAAATAAATCGCTAAAAGAAAAGATTAATCATTAAACTTTTATCAATGTTCTCATTCATGTAAACCACAAATATTTCTTTAGTTCCCAACAAACAAGCTAATTTAGGGTTTCTCAACTCTTGACAGCGCATTAGAATCACTTGGGAAGATTTTATTTTTAAAAGTTCTTCGCCACTGAGTTTCTGATTTAATTGGTCTGGGGTGGGGCCCAGGTATAGGTTAAAAAAAAAAAAAACCCTTTGCAATATTAATGTTCAGCCAAGGTGGTGAAACTTCGCAGAAGAACAAAATAACACAAAAAGCCCTCTCACTGCTTTTGAAATGTATCAGTTTCCTCTTATTCAATATTATTTCAATAGATTCTCACCACCCCTCACCTCAATTAACATAATAGCTTCTTAGCTATTTTCCCTTCCTCTAGTCTCTTCCCAATCTCTAGTCTCTTCCCATTTTATGCTTGTCCAACTGATTAGTTTGGTTCCAAAACGTTATCCTACCGAGAGTCATTTTAAGTCTAACAATAACACGGGGGCGGTGCAAAGGAGTAGACGCCCCATATAATAGAGGTGGCAGGTTTAAACCCAGCCCCAGCCAAGAAAAAAAAATGGAAAAGGCCCTTTTCATCCAATAGAGAACATGCTTTGTGTATATGTATCTGTATATCTGTATGTGGGTGCGTGCATGTATGTATAATCTCCAACATACTCTATTTTTCTTCAGTTGTGGTGTACCTACTTTCATTTAGGTATAGTGAATACTAGTCTCTTTACATTCAAAAATACTGCTCCTAAAAATTTCAGGGCTGAATTTTGTCAAAAAGAAATAGCAAATGAGTCCCCCATAGGCTGTCTTTTTTAAATGAAAAAAGAGCAGCAGGAGATCTTTTCTGTTCTTATCTGATTTTCCAGTATTCCCACAGGAAGCATTCACTCAACTGAAAAGAAAAAGTAAAATGATGTTTATGATGAATAAATGTTTTACCATTAACAACTATGGTTCTGGTGTGTGTTGAAGCTTGCCTCAGAAAATCAACTAACAGTTTAAAAGCCAAAGATTATAATGCATAAGATGACATTCATATTTATGAGAAATACTATCAAATATAATAGAAGGAATATATAATAAGACTAAACAAGTATATGGTTTATTCCCTAACTATAAGGGACTAGCCATCTCCTCAGGGACAGCAAGGAAGAAGCATAAAAAGAAAATAAAGCCAACACTGCCAAGTAAGTGGTAAAGACAGTAAGTGTCAGGGGAATTCAAAGAAATAGGAGAGTACCATGGACTAAAGGAGTTGGAGACAGCTTCCTGGAAGAGCTGGAGAGTGAACAAAACTAAATAGGTGGAAAAAGAGGGAACCCCCAAGCACGCAGATGATCTGGTACAAAAAAAAGAGGCAGAAATGCACGAAATACGTCTGAGGTTCAGAAAGTTGACCTAGTTGTTAAAAACAGTTCTATGTAGGAGTGTGTTGGAAGGTAAGTTTGCAATACCTTGGAGCTAGACACTGAAAGCCCTGAATGCCAAGCCAGAATTCCTATCCTAAACTTTGTTCTGCAGATAGAAGGATCCTTGATAGGTTATAAAAAACAATAAACAATATAGCCCATAATGATACAGTCTGAAATCATTTTTCTTAAAGTCTTTGAACAACACACCAAGTAGAATAATATCATGTCAACAGTCATAAATATATAAGCATATTGTTTAGGAAATCTGTTCAGAGTGAAGGAGTAAATAATCAAACATGCTTTCCAAAATATAACATCAGTGACCTATTATGCATTCACAGTTCTTAGATAATTCCTAAAAGAATCACTGGGTGGACAGCTTCAATTTTAGATTTTCTTCTTCCCCCCACCCTGCTCCAACACACATACCCTTGATTCAATATCTAGAAAATGAATACACCGAAATTGTCTTATACTAAAAATAAGAGATCTTTTGCCACTTCTCACTATGGATGAATTTACTTACCATATTGTTTCAAAATCACTACATCTATTAAAATAATTCTGTCCAGGATTTACTTCAGCAAAGAAGATGAAAAGAGACACATAACTAACAAATTTAAAGATTATAAAAGGCAAAAAAAACCTTTCATTAAACCAAAACGTACCTAAAATAATTTCAGTATTGGCTTACAAGAGAGTATGTTTCTAATAAAAAATGCCAGCCACAACAAAGACTACCAGAGAGTATATGAAGAACATTATGACAGGCAATTTCTCATCCAAAATGATAAGCCATTCATCCACAACTCCTGAAGGAAAAGAGTTATTTTTTTTTCTCGAAAGTGCCCTTAAAATTGTTGGCTTTCTCCAGTAAAAATTAAGACTCTAAGATAACTCAAAACAAAGATTATCATTCCCCTAGCAACCAGACATGTATGTGATTAATGATTTAATTTGCCACTGCAACAAATACTAGTTTAACTGAAACTACCTTCTGAACACTAGGAAAATGAAAAACCTCAGTCTTTAAAGGCATACGTGACAAGAAAGAAGCCAACACTATCCTAGGATGATTAAATCACACAAAATAAGAGCACAGAAAAAACCATGGCAATACTGCCACTGTACTCTGAAAAGGGATATGCCAATCTTGCGGGCATGTATGCCTTTAAGGAATATGTAGAGATTATGATTTCATGTATTGTCTGGTTGGGTTTTGTTTTGCCCCCCCCACCCCAAACACACACGGTTGGGAACATCCAGGAGTTGAAAGAAATGCATTAAGGAAGGTGTCAATCAATATCTCCCTCCCACCCTTACCAGAGAAACTGCTTTAACAATAATGCTCTTTCACCCCTAACATCCCACCCAGTTTCCACACATCCTTCACTCAGCGTTCCTTCCCCCCCCCTCCCCTATTCCCTGCTTTGCCCCTCACATTCAGAACAGGCTGCTCCGACTTTGTTAGTGTCGCCGTCGCCACCGCTCACCCGCCCAGACCCGCGGAGTCCAACGGCGCAGCCACGCAGCCACCCCCTCCCTCCACCTCCTCCTTCCCAGCCCAGCTTCCCCTCCCCCAGGTCCTGTCACCTGCTTGGGTGGTGTCGGTCAGGTCGTAGCCACTGCTTGGGAAGTCTCGGAGTTTTCTACCACTGAGGCTCAGGATGCCAGAGTTGCCCGCCTCCTCCAGGGCCCTGTCCAGGCTCCTCACGGTGTGCTGAGGCTGCAGGCTGCCCGGATTCCACTGCGGCCCGTTGGGGAACGGCTGACCATAAAGAGTCTGTCCCGGGATGGGCAACACCAGGGTGCCGCCGCCGCCCCCTCCGGCCCCGCCACCTCCCCCGCCGGCCGCGCCACCGCCACCGCTACTACCACCTCCACCACAACCGCCGCCCCCACTGTTACCACCACCTCCCTGACTCGCCGCCATGTTCCTGGTAAAGAAAAAAGCCCCCGACAATACTCCCAGCCGGGAGCGTAGGGGTTTCTTAGGACGCATGCGCAGGCCGCGGGCGGACGAGGTGGGAAGGAACTAGGGGGCGGGCTGGAAGGAGGTGTTGGATGGGGAAGAGATGATGGTCTTAAGTGCAGAACGCTTGTTTTAAGAAATATATGATCAGAGGAAGGATGCTAAAACCAGGTTTCCGCTGCTTTGGGTACCAAAATCTTGCGAAGCCACACCAGCTAACTATAGGTCGGTCATTTGGGCGATATGTCCCCAAATCTCTTAAGTTGCTTCACCGTTTCCGTTCTGCAAAACAAAAACAAATGCATGAGATGGGGATGAAAGGGATTCGTTCCAGAACATATAGTAACGGCATTTAGATGGGCTATGGGGCAGCTTACTGAGAAGCAAATGCAAATGCCTCAGGAATCATTTACCTGTGCTAACGGAGAGGAAAAAAAGCTAGGGGAGTTACTTGAGGAGGAAAACTGGTGCAGTATTGAGTTTTAGGCATATGTGAATTTTGCCATCCTTTGGAATTCCAAAATAGGAAAAGACTTTTAAATCTTTTTCAAGGAAGCTTCTCATTTCAGTGTGTGGGTCTCAGCCAAACTGCTGCTTTCCAAAACTTGGAAGAGTTCTCAGCATTCTGTTCTATCACTCTTTGAAGTTGTGCCAAGATCTCCAAAATATCTCTAGTTTCTTCTCATCATGTAACTATTGGCTGATGAAAAGCTCTTTGATCATCACACAATCTTAAAGATTATTTTTGAAATACCAGTTTTGGTTTTAGATGGAATTCTAAAATTTAACACGGGGTATATGAAGCCAATCAATCTTGAATTTTATGAGTACGTTCTTAGAACCTGAAGACTTTTTTTTTTTCAGACAGAGTCTCACTTTGTAGCCCTTGGTCGAGTGCCCAGCCGTCATAGCTCACAGCAACCTCAAACTCTTAGGCTCAAGCAATCATCTTGTCTCAGCCTCCCCAGTAGCAGGGACTATCAGGTTTTTATGTTTTTTGGTTTTTTTTTTTTTTTTTTTTAAGAGAGGATGTCTTGCTCTAGCTCAGGCTGGTCTCCAACTGGTGAGCTCAAGCGATCTACCCAACTCAGCCTCCTGGAGTGCCAGGATTACAGGCATGAACCACCACACCTGGCCTGAAGGTATTTTTCATATAAAGGACAAAGAAAAGAAAGTTCAAATTGCATAATCAGGCATTTGAGACCTCCATAATCTGACCTCACCCTACCTAGTCCGATTTATCACCCAACCATTTGGGCCATTACCATCTCTCTACCAACTACCCTCTCCACTCCCAATCACAGTCATTCAAATCTTTTCCACTAATGTTCCGTAAAGTTGCTAAAGAAAACTATCAGGATGCTCAGACATATTCAGTTACTAATGTGAGTATTCTGTGCATCTCTTTTACATCTGTTTCAACTTAAGCAATGAGTCCACAGCCTCTTTTC
This sequence comes from Otolemur garnettii, assembly GCF_000181295.1. NCBI lineage: Eukaryota > Metazoa > Chordata > Mammalia > Primates > Galagidae > Otolemur > Otolemur garnettii. Next base: position 1,421,082 of record NW_003852625.1, read on the forward strand.
AGAGAAATCTCCACTTCACAAAAGTTTACCTGCCACAGGCTCTACATTGTAAAAGAATATAAGAAAGAATTACAACTTATCTAAATTGGTTTGTGTCTACGTAGTACACTGATTAATTAAAATGACTATGTTGTGAGAAATTACATTCATCATATACATGAATGATGGAGCAGTAGAACTGAGAATCAGACTAACAGTGAACTAACAAGTACAAATAAATTATTAAAACCCAATTGCGTCAGAAAGGAATGTTGTACATTATACCTCAACTTCCTTACATCTCAAACCAAGTATTAATTGAGAACTTCCAGAATTACAAGGGGTAAGAAAAGCCAAGCATAGTTGCTCACCCCTATAATCCTAGCACTTTGGGACAGGCCAAGGCAGGTGGAGCTCAGAGTCTGAGACCAGCCACAGCAAGAAGGAGACTCCGCTCCACTAAAAATAGAAAAAGGAACTAGCCAGGCATTGGGGCAGGCACTGCAGTCCCAGCTACTAGGGAGGCTGAGGCAAGAGGATAATTTGAAACTAAGAGTTTGCGGAGGTTCCTGTGAGCTATGACACCATTGCACTGTAGCCAGGGCCAACAGAGTCAGACTCTGTCTCAATTTAAAAAAGAGAAAGAGGCTCGGCGCCTGTGGCTCAAGCGGCTAAGGCGTCAGCCACATACACCTAAGGTGGCGGGTTCAAATCCCCAGCCCGGGCCCACCAAACAACAATGATGGCTGCAACCAAAAAAAAAAAAATGGCCAGGCATTGTGGCGGATGCCTGTAGTCCCAGCTGCCTGGGAAGCTGAGGCAGGAGACTCGCTTGAGCCCAGGAGTTGGAGGTTGCTGTGAGCGTGATGCCATGGCACTCTACCCAGGGGGATAGCTTGAGGCTCCGTCTCAAAAAAAAAATAAAATAAAAAAATAAAAATAAAAAAGAGAAAGAGAGAGGGGTGAGAAAGAAAACTAAATTAATTTGAGAAAAGATTAGAAAAAGACATGTTGTAATAATTAGCCAATGAGAAGTTTTGCAGTTATTCAAACTAATGTACTGAACTCCAAGAGAAATATGTCCTGAGGATCAGGATGCTTATGAAGGGGAGTCTCAGGTAAACTTGCCCTTTTCCCCTATGTTGGTTCGCTGAAAAGATCAACTCACGGTTACGGTAGATCAATAAGAGAAAGGTTTCCTTCCAAACGCCATGTGCACGGGGGGAACCACAAGAATGATTTCTCAAAGCCTCAGTGGCTTTTAAAGATGCCTTCTAGAAGGGAGGGGGGAGAGAAACTGGGAAGTACACGTGCACCAGTGGTTGCTAAGGGAGATGAGTAGACGAAGGGAAACAGATTGATTAGTAAATTAACCTGAGAGGCAGGTATTGTGCTGCAAATGACCTTAGGGCCAGATCTATTAGCATGTGATAAGGAATCTAGCAGGCCTTTAAGATTTTAAGTAGATAGAGGAAAGTCTTTGTTCAGAGTTTCCTGATTATGAATAGCCTTTAATTCAAAATAATCTTTATACCAAGGAATCATATTTTGGGGTGAAATTTTCTTAGCTCCTTCACCTATGAAGTGAAAAAGGCCATGTACAACGAAACTGAAGAAGGAAAATAATCTTCCAAAGAGTTGAAAAGTAGCCTAAGTAAGAAACAAAAAAATGGGATACCTACTAAGTAAGGTAGGTACACATGAAAATCAGGCAAACATAACATTTTGTAGAGCTCTTTGACAAAAACACCAAGGCTAAAAGAAGGTAAAAGATTTAGAAGAAAGAGCATGAAGTTTAGAAATTTGTTCCAGCCCTTTAATTCCCTCTGTAATACTTGAGAAAATTACTCAAAAACTCTGTACTTCGGTGCCTTCATAGGTGACGCTGGAAAGTAACAGTAATAATATTCAAATAATGCTTACTATTTGCCAGAAACTGTCCTAACTGTTTAACATCCTGTAAAATAGGTACTATTATTCTTCTACTTATTATTCTTGTATTTTATAGATGAAGAAAAATAGAACATACCTCACATAGGATTGTTGTAAGAGTAAACAAGGGCTCATATATAAAGTGACAAGCACAATACATGGCATTCACTCATTCATTTAATAAGCATCTAGTGAAAAATTATTCTGTGCCAGGAACTATTACCCATGCAAGTAATACTACAGCATTAAGTACTAAATAAATGTGAATCTCTTTACTATACCTCTGCCCCTTCAAAAAGCAAAATTAAATAATAAAGAACATATATAAAATGCATAAAGCCAAGGCTGAATCAATAAATTCCTTGATAATTGTGGGTGAAAAGATATCTGATGCATTGCACAAATTTTTTTTGTGTCAGTCTTACTAGAGGATGTTTTACATGATTACGACTTCAAAGCTATTCCTGAAATGACACATTAGTAACTGGTTAAATTATAGTGAATACTCAGATTTATCCAAGCCAAATTTATAATATGTATGTTGATAAATCCCTAAGACTGGATGACATATATCAAAGATTATAAAAGGAAAACAAGGAGAAAGTAGGAGAGTTTTGAACAAAAGATGGCTCTGTTAACATACTGGCAGACTACAAACATAATTTCTGTTCAAGACAACTCCAGAAGGAACTTTGGAAATTCCAGGCCAGTTTATAGTCACCGCTATTCAAAACACTTATAAGTAATATAGAGGAGGAAAGGCACTGTCAAATGTCCAAAGCTACAAATTATTCTATTAAAGATCAAAATCTGGCTCGGCGCCTGTAGCTCAACCGGCTAAGGCGCCAGCCACGTACACCTAAGGTGGCGGGTTC
>NW_003852625.1:1424470-1425967 GCF_000181295.1 Otolemur garnettii
GTTCAAATCCCCAGCCTGGACCCGCCAAACAACAAAGACGGCTGCAACCAAAAAAAAAAAAAAAAAAAAAAAAGAAATTTTTTCTTAAATCCTGATCAGGATCCATGAAAAAGCCATGCAGTCTCTGTAGCATATTTCCTGAAAACATTACCTCAAAAAAAAAAAAAAATTACCTCAAGTAAATGCTAATTTGGGGGAATGGAGGACAATGAAATGTTAGGTATGAACAAGATATGCATCTGAAACCTGAGGAAAAAACACTTAATTTATCACATTCTAAACTATTGGAGTGAGCTGTAGCTGAAATGAAAAGTGCAGTTCTGCTCACTCCAATCTCAGCAAGCCCTGAGAAATGCACATAAAGTGACTAGAGAAATGGGGGAAGAAGAAATGCCCTGGGCCCTCCTCTGATGCCTGTTCTTGCATGAGGCCTTTGGAAGACTACATGTTGATTTATTTTACCACAATTTTTATATAATATACAACATTCCTGATCCTTCACCTATCTGTCCTAGGTTTTGCCCTTCTAGATAAACCTTTGCCCTGTTTTAACTGATCCTAACAAATTCATTAATCCCAAAATTAATATTGATTAATTTAAAAGGGATTTGGACAACTGTTATGAATAATCACTATTACTTACAAGAAACAATTATATCTTCAATGTCGATGTCAACAAACACTATTTTAGGCTTTCTCGGTTAGAAATCATAGCCAGGTGTTATGGCTGGAGCCTGTAATCCTAGTTACGGGGCAGGTGGGGACTGAGGCAAGAGGATCTCTTGAGCCCAAGAGTTTGAGGTCGCTGTAAGCTATGACACCATGGGACTCTACTGAGGGTGACAAAGTGAGAGTCTGTCTCAAAAAGAAAGAAAAGAAAAGAAATCCCTACTCTGACACTTAAAAAAATATGAGATGTTAGACAAGTCACTTAACCTCTCAGTGTCTCCGATTCCTCATCTATAAACCAGAGATGGTAACATTATTAGCTATCACATAGGATTGTAGTGAGGATTACATACTTGTATAAAGTACCTAGTCCTAGTCCTAACGTATTATTTAACAATTATTGTCATTGGTTCTGGCCTCACTTTGCCGATAGAACACTTATCTGAGTGGACCATGATGTATCAGCAATTCTTCTGACACTAATGGGCATTTTCTTCAGTCCTGCCTCAGTTTCTGCCTCTCCTCTAGCCTTTGTGTTTTCACTGTAATTCAACTCCAATTCTGGATTACTGCCTCTAATACAATCTGAGATTTTGACCTCTGTGTCTCTAGGATGCTAACCTGATATCATTGTATCTGTTTAAATACCTATACCAAACCCTCCTTTAAAATAGATCTTAAGGCTCAGCGCCTGTGGCTCAAGCAGCTAAGGCGCCAGCCACATACACCTAAGGTGGAGGGTTCGAATCCCCAGCCCGGGCCCGCCAAACAACAATGACGGCTGCAACCAAAAAATGGCCAGGCGTTGTGGCGGGCGCCTGTAGTCCC
>NW_003852625.1:1426654-1430715 GCF_000181295.1 Otolemur garnettii
AAAAAAAAAAAAAAAATATCTGATATGTCCTCTACCCAATGTCAATATATTAAATGGATTTTTAGAAATAGGAGGTGCTCTGTCTGCTCCATGCATGACCTGGTGTTGCAGTACTTCCAGGAACAGGTGCATCCCCGGAGAGGAGGGGGCAGGAGGGTGTCTTTCAGTGTCTCGTGAAAAATTTTTAAAAAGAAAGAAAAGAAAAGAAAACACAAGATTGAGGAAAATTTTTAGTTTTCTTTGGTACTACGTTAGAAAGTCTTCTCTTTATATGAAAACATACCTCCTATGTTGTATAAACATGGAGAAAGGCCTGACTGCAATATGGTTTGCTCCCACCAAAACTCATTTTGAAATATGATCCTCAGTGTCGCGGGGTCCTGGGAAGAGAGGTGGAGCCTAAAGGGAAGTGTGTGGGTCATGGGAGCCAATCCCTCAAGAATGCCTTGAGGCTATTCTGGTGAGTGCTTTGCTCTCCCCAGACTGGATTAGTTCCCCAGACAGGAGGCCTTAGAAAGCAAGGTTCCAGGCGGCACCTGTGGCTCAGTGAGTAGGGTGCTGGCCCCATATACTGAGGGTGGCGGGGTCAAACCCGGCCCCAGACAAACTGCAAGCAAAAAAATAGCTAGGCCTTATGGCGGGCACCTGTAGTCCCAGCTACTTGGGAGGCTGAGGCAAGGGAATCGCCTAAGTCCTGGAGTTGGAGGTTGCTGTGAGCTGTGTGACGCCATAGCACTCTACCAAGGGTCACACAGTGAAACTCTGTCTCTACCAAAAAAAAAAAAAAAAAGAAAGCAAGGTTCCTCCCTCCTGTTTGGTCCTCTCCTTCTGTGTCCAGGTTGCAAGTGATTAGGTTAAATTGTTTGCTTTTCTTAGGTAAAGTCCAAGTTGTAGGCTCGGCGCCTGTGGCTCAACGGCTAAGCCCCCAGCCACATACACCTAAGGTGGTGGATTCAAATCCAGCCTCGGCCTGCCAAACAACAATGACAGCTGCAACCAAAAAAATAGCCGGGCATTGTGGCGGGCACCTGTAGTCCCAGCTACTGGGGAGGCTGAGGCAGGAGACTCACTTGAGCCCAGGAGTTGGAGGTTGCTGTGAGCTGGGATGCCACAGCACTCTACCCAGAGGGATAGCTTGAGGCTCTGTCTCAAAAAAAAAAAAAAAAGAAAGAAAGAAAGTTTAAAAAAGGGGCGGCACCTGTGGCTCAAAGGAGTAAGGCGCCAGCCCCATATGCCTGAGGTGGCAGGTTCAAACCCAGGCCCAGCCAAAAAAAAAAAGTCCAAGTTGTAGTTGAGCCCTTCACCCAGGAGATGTGACACATACAGTGTGCCCCTCAGGTGAAAGCTTACCACACTCCTTCATGTCCTCCCATCTCCACCCTCCTTCCTATCCCCTCATCCCCTAATTGAATGTTTTTTTGAGACTGAATCTCAGTTGCCCTGGGGTTGAGTGCTATGCTGTCATAGCTCACAGCAACCTCTCTTTGGGCTCAAGCAATTGATCTCTTGCCTCAAACTCTGAAGTATTTGGGACTACAGGCACCCACTTAGCTAGTTTTCCTATTTTTTTTTTTTCTTTTTAGTAGAGACAGGTCCTGAGCTCAGGCAATCCACCTGACTTGGCCTCCCAGAATGTTAGGATTACAGGCATGAGCCACCATGCCCTGCCTCCCCTACTTGAATTTAATTGTGTTTTTTCTCATGTGGGTGTGTAGTTGCTCATCTACTAGTTTCATATTAGTACTGAGTACATTGGATGCTTGCTTTCTATTCTTGTGATACTTTACTTCAGAGGATGTTCTTCAAATCCTTCCATGTAAACAAAAGATGTAAACTGCCTTTCTTTATGGCTGAATGGTACTGCACGGCATACATATGCCATAGTTTATTTATCCATTCATGAGTTGATGGGCATTTGGGTTGTTCCACACATTGCTGATTGTGAAAGGAGCTGTGATAAACATTCTAGTGCAAATGTCCGTATAGTAAAATGATTTTTTTCTACTGGGTAGAAACCTAGTAATTGTGGGATCAAACAGAAGGTCTACTTTTAGCTCTTTGAGGATTCTCCATACTTCTTTCCAAAGAGGCTGTATTAGTTTGCAGTCCCACCACAGTGTAAAAGTGTTCCCCTCCCTTCACACCCACTTTAGCATCTGCAGCTTAGGAACTTTGTGGTGCGGGCTATTTCCTCTGCAGTTAGATGATATGCTAGGGTGGTTCTGATTTGCTTTTTTTTTTTTTTTTTTTTTTGAGACAGAGTCTCTCTTTGTCACCCTTGGTAGAATGCTATGGTGTCCCAGCTCACAGCAACCTCAAAATCTTGGCCTCAAGCGATTCTCTAGCCTCAGCCTCCCTAGTAGCTGGGACTACAGGCATCTGCCACAAGGCCCAGCTATTCTATTCTTGTTGTTGTTATTTAGCAAGCCTGGGACAGTTCAAATCCACCAGCCCTGGAGCATGTGGCTGGTGCCTTAACCACTGAGTAGGGACGCCCGGCCAATTTGCATTTCTCTTATGATCAGGGATGATGAGCACTTGGGAGAAGGTACTGTTCATGCCTCTTGCCCTACAATGTTTTGATCTATCATATGGCCCTCACAAGAAACTAAGCAGATGCCAGTGCCTTCCTTCTCAAACTTCCAAGGTATAAAACTTCCAAACTTTCATGCTATAAAACCATGAGCAAAATGAACCTCACCTTATAAATTACCCTGAGAAACTTGCCCTTTTCCCCTAGGTTGGTTCGCTGAAAAGATAAACTCATAGTTACGGTAGATTAATAAGAGAAAGGTTTATTTCCAAATACTATGCGCAAGGGGGGGACCCACAAGAATTTGTGATTTCCCAAAGTTTCAGTGGCTTTTAAAGATGCCTTTTAGAAGGGAGCGAGTAGAGAAACTGGAAAGTATACGTGTAGCAAGGGGTTGCTAAGGGGGGGTGGGTAGATGGAGGGAAACAGATTGATCAGTAAATTAACCTGAGAGGCAGGTATTGTGCTTCAAATTACTTTAGGGGAGGTCTATTAGCATGTGATAAGGAGTCCAGAAGCCCCCTTTCCCATTCTAAATCAGGTTACTTAGGTTTTATAAGAGAAGAGGCTGGTGCTTTCTAATCAAAAATGGCCTTTTCATTGAAAATACTCTTTCTACCAAGGAATCATATTTTGCAGTGAAATTGCCTTAGCTCCTTCAACCCACTTTCAGGTGTTCTCTACAGTTATACAAAATACACTTTAAAAAAGCCATATATCCTTTTGGGCAAGTTTGTCTTGCATAGCTTCCTCTTCTTGCAATACAAGAGAGAGAGAACAATGAACTAGGATCTTTTCAAGCAAAATACAAATTGCTTAAATTAAAGTCTATACAACTATCATGCTACATTTAAGCAGGCTATGCCCATGAGAAAGAAAAAGAGACATTGAAATTGGCTTTTGAAAGATTGGTGGGGAACAGCTATGGGAGCCAATGCAGTTGTTGTCTGGCCAGCTAGAAGAGAGTGTGGGCCTGGCTATGGGTCTGCAGCCCTCCTGGGAGCAGGGCACCACCCTCTGCAGGGGCACTGAAATCATGGCTGAGTGCTTCTCATTTGGCATCAACAGCATTTTATATCAGCGTGACAGATATCCATCTGAAACCTTTACTGGAGTGCAGAAATATGGACTCATCTTGCTTGTAAACTAAGGATCTTGAGCTCAAAAAAATACCTAAACAATGTGCTGGAACAACTAAGAGATTGATTAGACAAATGTTCAGTTCAGAAACTGGTTATATGGCCTGCCGGGCACAGTAGCTCACACCTGTAATCCTAGCACTCTGGGAGGCAGAGGCGGGGGTGGGGGGGATTGCCTAAGCTCACGAATTTGATTCGAGAATACACTGAGCAAGAGTGAGACCCCATCTCTAAAAAATAGCCAGGCATTGTGGTGGGCACCTGTAGTCCCAGCTACTTGGAAGGCTGAGGCAAGAGTATCACTCAAACCCAAGAGTTTGAGGTTGCTGTGAGCTATGAGTCACCGCACTCTACTGAGGGCAACAAAATAAGACCGTCTCAAAAAAAAA
>NW_003852625.1:1432988-1435356 GCF_000181295.1 Otolemur garnettii
GCTTGAGGCTCTGTCTCAAAAAAAAAAAAAAAAGACCAAATCTGTAAACCTAATGCTCTAAACCTCGCAGGGCAGAACATGCTCCTAAAATCCAATTTTTCTTTCCCTTTGGCAATGAGACTTGCTTCTTCTTGACCATGTACTACATTATATATCAGAGCAAAGGGTCAAATCTGTCTCCTAAACAGAGTGTAGAAACAAATATTGCAGAGCATTTTAAGTTATTTTGTTTCTGTGAGGCAGTTGGAAATTTCAACTTTCACTTACAGGATAGGTTTAGATTGATAATAACACTCAAGAGGATATTTATTTTTGTACTTTGTCTACAAGTAGGATATGATTTCATAAAGCAGTAGACAATATATTGGTTGTGATGCTCTCATGTTTCACACTGCCAGGATCTAAAAAGGGTTAATAATATAGAAGACTAACATACTTTACCCCTGGTAAAGATAGTTGGTCTTTATAGTGAAATAATAGAATTATTAACTCACAGTTTTTCAGTTAGGACTAAATCAGTTTCTCTCTACCTGCTTCCTTTCTCTTTCTCATGTTAGCAGCCCCCAGTTCCCTTTTCACACACCTCTGAGGAGCCTAGCAGACCAAAGGAAATGTTAACTTCTTTCTTTTTACATTCACCATCTCCTTTGTTCTCATAGCCTCAAGTGAGTGATTTCCTGAGTGTCTGGGACAAAAAACGGAATAAGAACATCAGGCCTCAGGATCGGAAACACCTGGAAAAATGTCTGTCTTCAACCTTGCCTAGGAAAAAAACAGACACAGCATTCACATTTACAATACTAATGAATTCCATGCGATTACCTTTTTGTTCACCCTTAAATTTAATTACCCACTGGACCTCATGGCGGGCCTCTTCCTTTCTCTGGGATGCCACTCTGTTTCTCACTCTTTTATTTCTCTCTCTCTCTTTCTCTCTCTCCTCTCTCCTCCCACTCACTCTCTCCTTCTAAAGTATAAAATAAACTTTTATTTATATATCCTAATCTTAGCCTAGAGAAATTCTTTTCTTGTCCTGCATGCAGCACCTACTGAGCTTTCCACCCTAAAACAACCACCCCTCTTGTGTGGTTGTTTTTGTTTTTTGGGTTTTGGCTGTTTTTTGAGACAAGGTCTCTGCCATGGCATCATCATAGCTCACAGCAACTTCAAACTCTCGGGCTCAAGAGATCCGCCTGCGGGCAGTGCCTGTGGCTCAGTGGGTAGGGTGCAGGTCCCATATACTGAGGGTGGCAGGTTCAAACCCAGCCCCAGCCAAACTGCAACAAAAAAAATAGCTGGGTGTTGTGGCGGGTGCCTATAGTCCCAGCTACTCAGGAGGCTGAGGCAAGAGAATCACCTAAGCCCAGGAGTTGGGAGGTTGCTGTGAGCTATGACACTACAGCACTCTACCGAGGGCAATAAAGTGAGACTCTGAGTCTACTAAAAAAAATCTTTTATTCCAGGACACATGCATAAAGTTCCAGAGGAATTTAAAATTTTCTTAGTTGCCAATGGGCTTCTGCAACTGGTTGAAAGCTTTTGATAAATTGGAAAAACTAAATACATAAATGCACCATACTGTTTGACTACTAACATCATCTCCACTGCCATAATCTTAATTCAAGTTACTATTTTCTCTGGACTACTACAGTAGCCTCCAATTTAGTCCTTTCCACTTCTGCTCCTCTGCCACTTAGTAACTATATGGCCTGGGGCTAGTTATTTGTCAGCTCTGTGCCTCTGTTTCTTCATCTAAAAAACAGAGATGATAATACCACCTACCGTATGGGGATATTGTGATAATTAGAATTACTTAATGTAAATACAGCACCTGAGAGAGTATCTAGTACAGGAGTTCTCAGACTTTTTAAACAGGGAGCTGGTTCACTGTCCCTCAGACCATTGGAGGGCCGGTCTGCAGGCTCCGGACAAGTCGGCTGCTAAGCAGGACAGGCAACGGCAGCAAAAACACCCGGCGGGCCAGGTAAATGTCCTAGGCCAGCTGCATGTGGCCCGCAGGCTGTAGTTTGAGGATGCCTGATAGCATATAGTAAGTACTTGAAGACTGACAGCTAGTATCATTGTAATTATCATTAATATACTCTGCTTGCTAATAATATCTAGCACCGGAAGGTAAATTCTCTCCTAATTTCATCAGAGTCGGGTGAGGCAGGCATTATTATTATCTCCATTTTATTAGTGAGGAAACCATGGCTTAGAAAAATTAAACAACTTGTTCAACCTCTCAGCTGAGAAGTGGCAAAGCACAAAAACTGAACAGAAGCATTTTTGACTCTTAAATTGAGTCTCTAAACCACCATAACTCCTGGCAGTTATCCATCTTCATTAGTGTCTTTTCTCACTCCAA
>NW_003852625.1:1436294-1437758 GCF_000181295.1 Otolemur garnettii
AAAAAAAAAAAAGGAAAGAAAAGAAAATTTACCCACAATCCTGATTCCCAAATACAACCAAAGATATGTATTTAGTGATAATATTTATTTATTTGCTTCTAGGAATTTTTAGTGGCACAAAATTTATTTTATTTACTATATTTAGAAATATTTTTATTTATTTTATAATATAAGCATTTATCTTTATTGTTACATGCTTTTTACAGATATCATAACCATATGCTGTGAGTTCATAAACAGATATTACTTGACTTGTGTGTCTATTATTGAATGTTTAGGATCTTACAAATATTCCCTTATTGTGCATAACATGGCTATATAGATTAGATTTACATTTTTATTATTTGCTTATGCTAGTTTATTAGAAGTTCAGTTATTCAGTCATAGAGTGAAATATTTTTAAGTATCTTAATAAACATTTCCAAGTTGCTTCCCAAAAAGTTTGTACCAATTTACATCATCAACAGCAACATACACAAAAATGTTTTTGCTAGGGCTATGTTAAGTTTTTAAATGCTTTTACCACATTAAATATGACCAAAAAAAGGAAGAGTGCTAGTTCTTCTGTAAGCCAGCATGGAATAACAAGGACTGAATTTACCCTCCTACGGCATCCGCCACAATGCCTGGCCATTTTTTTTTTTTTTTGGTTGCAGCCATCATTGTTGTTTGGCAGGCCCGGGCTGGATTTGAACCCGGTGCCTTAGGTGTATGTGGCTGGCGCCTTAGCCACTTGAGCCACAGGCGCCGAGCCTTAACTAAGTCCTTGCAAGCTATTTTCGTATTATAGTGATTGCCACTTACTAAGTGCTGCCTGGTTAACTTAAATAAAATTGCTGAATTTATTCATTAACAACTTCCACCTAGCACAGAATCTACCTATTTTCTTATAAGGACTTACAGAGAGTGAGTTCTTTATTAAAATACAATCAACCCAAGATTATGACAACAATACTTTTTATTTTTGAGACAGAGTCTCACTATGTCACCCTCGGTAGAGTGCCATGGCGTCACAGCTCACAGCAACCTCCAACTCCTGGGCTTCCTGGGCTTAAGCTATTCTCTTGCCTCAGCCTCCCAGGCACCTGGGACTACAAGCACCTGCCACCACGCCGGGCTATTTGTTGTTGTTGTTGTTGCAGTTGTTGTTGTTTAGCAGGCCCAGGTTGGGTTCAAATGCCAGGCTGGGTGTAAGAGGCCAGCGCCCTAACAAGTAAACTACAGGCGCAGAGCCGCCTGGCTGTTTTTAGAGCCCGGGTCTTGCTCTTACTCAGGCTGGTCACCAACTCCTGACTTCAAGCAATCCAGCTGCCCAGGCCTTCCAGAGTGCTAGGATTACAGGTGTGAGCCACCGCAGAGGTGACAACAATCTTTTAAAAGGTATTTTACTATTATGAAAATTTAATGGCTCGGTGCCTATAGCTCAGTGGGTAGGGAGCCAGCCACACACACACACACACACAC
>NW_003852625.1:1438632-1440021 GCF_000181295.1 Otolemur garnettii
CTTAGCTGCTTGAGCCACAGGCACGGAGCCATGAAGCACTGATTTTTAAGACGCTGAACATCCAGTGACAAAAACAGTGAGTCCTTAGCCATGAGACATAAATAAAGTGACAACTGCAAATGCTTAATCTTACTGCTTTGGAAGAATTTTTAGGCCATGATGCAAGGAGGGGAAATCTAGGCAGAACCTTAATAACAGCCTGATTTGAGGAGAAAGCTGAGATTTTATGGACAGCTAGATAGCTATAATTTGCACAATAGTGCAGGGGAGAGGAGAGAGCTTCATGCAGAGAAAACTTCATGTAGAGATGTGCTAAGAGTTTTCCTTGAATATTTTGTAGGATGTGAGAAAACTACCAAAGGCCCAGGAAACAGCCATCCAAAAGGAATAAAGACAACACTGCTCAGAGACCAAACAGGGCAGGAATTGGCGCTCAGTCTTATAAGACTGGTAAACCTTATAATTCACAGGTATTTTGTAAAGAACCAAGAATGGTTTTGACTCAGTAAAGGGAAATTAATTAACCCTAGAGTAAACACTGCTCTGGTTCTGCCTAACAAATATTAAGAGCTCAAAGGATCCATTTCCAAGTAATGTAACTGTGCTATAGAACACAGTTCAAGAATTTTACAGGAATACAAAAATATCCAGCAGGCAGAAAGATAAAATTCACAAATTCTGGCATCTAGTGAGAAAACTGCCATCATGTAAAGGAACAGAAAAATACAATTTATGATGAAGAGAAAAATCCATCTGTTGAAAACAACGTAGAAATGGTACAAATGTTAAAATTGGCAAACACACATCAAAATAATCATTATATAACGCTATTCTGTATGTTTAAACTGATAGTGGGGACATGGAAGATGGGGGAAAAAAGACTCAAATGAACATCTAGACATGAAAACTACAATGACCAAGATAATTAAAAAATGAGCTTAACTATAAATTATAGACATTGTAGAAGAAAAGATTAGTGACCAAAAAGATACCAATAGAAACTCTCCAAAATAGGCTGGGCGAGGTGGCTCACACCTATAATCATAGCACTCGGGGAGGCAGAGGCAGGTGGATTGCTTGGATCGCTTGAGCTCAGGAGTTCAACAGCCTGAGCAAGAGTGAGACCCCCATCTCTACTAAAAATAGAAAAACTAGGCTCAGCGCCTGTGGCTCAAGTGGCTAAGGTGCCAGCCACATACACCTAAGGTGGCGGGTTCCAATCCCCAGCCCGGGCCTGCCAAACAACAATGATGCTGCAACCAAAAAAATGGCCGGGCATTGTGGTGAGCGCCCATGGTCCCAGCTACTTGGGAGGCTGAGGCAGGAGACTCGCTTGAGCCCAGGAGTTGGAGGTTGCTATGAGCTGTGATGCCACAGCACTCTACCCAG
>NW_003852625.1:1441985-1445363 GCF_000181295.1 Otolemur garnettii
AGCCGGGCATTGAGGCGGGTGCCTGTAGTCCCAGCTACTCTGGAGGCTGAGGCAGGAGAATTGCCTAAACCCAGGAGCTGGAGGTTGCTGTGAGCTGTGACGCCATAGCACTCTACTGAGGGCAATAAAGTGAGACTCTGTCTCTAAAAAAAACAAAAAACAAACAAACAAAAACCATTTCCCCCCATTTAAAAAAAAAAGGCAAAAGGTATCAAGTATTGATAAGGATGTCAAAAGAAAAAAAGAGAACCCTTATCTCTGTTTGTGGGAGCGTAAATAAGTATAGCCATTGTGGAAAACAGTACGGAGGCTCCTCAAGAAATTAAAACTATCAGAGGGAGGATTCCAGATGGTCAGCTAGAAGCAGATTTTGCCAGAGACTCCTGTCCAGACGGAGAGATGTTGGACTGAAGTGGACTCAGAGAAGGTGAAAGTGGGGAGCTGAGCACAGAGAGAAGAAACTGAGGTGCACATTATCCAGGGTGAGCCAAGTAGCAGGAACAAAAAAAAGGAAGAAAGCCAAAAAAAATCAGATATGGAGCCCAGTGCCAGGAGGACGGGAGACCCTCTTGGGATGCAAAATCAATAGTAGTCTTTGTATATGCCAACAATAGTCAAGCCAAGAATAAAATCAAAGACTCTATTCCTTTTACGGTAGTGCCAAAGAAGATGAAATACCTGGGAATATAGCTAACAAAGCATGTGAAAGATCTCTATAAAGAGAACTGTGAAACTCTGAGAAAGGAAGCAGCAGAAGATGTCATCAAATGGAAGAACAGATCATGCTTATGGCTAGGAAGAATCAACATGGTTAAAATGTCCATACTACTCAAAGCAATCTATAGATTTAATGCAATGCCCATCAAAGCATCAATGTCATACTTTAAAGAACTTGAGAAAATAGTATTTCAATTCATATGGATCCAGAAAATAATCTGAATGGTAAATATAATTCTTGGTAATAAAAACAAATCTGGATGCATCACACTACCAGATTTCACGTTATACTACAAGTCTATGCTGATCAAAACAGCATGGTACTGGCACAAAAATAAGAGACACAGATCTATGGAATATAATAGAGAATCTAGAGATGAACCCAGCCACATATCATCATTTGATCTTTAAGAAGCCTAAGAAAAGTATGCACTGGAGAAAAGAATCCTTATTTAACAAATGGTGCTGGGGGAACTGGTTAGCCACATGTGGAAGTCTAAAACTGGACCCACACCTCTCAACATTAACAAAAATTGATTCTTGCTGGTTAAAAGATTTAAATTTAAGACATGAGGTTCAGTGCCTATAGCTCAGTGGCTAGAGCGCCAGCCACACAAACTGGAGCTGGAAGGTTGGAACCCAGCTCGGGCCTGCCAAACAACAAAGACAACAACAACAAAAACAGCCAGGCATTGTGGTGGGCACCTGTAGTCCCAGCTACTTGGGAGGCTGAGGCAAGAGAATGGCTTAAACCCAGGAGATTGAAGTTGCTGTGAGCTGTGATGCCAAGGCACTCTACCGAAGGTGACATACTGAGACTCTGTCTCAAAAAAAAAAAAAAATACATGAAACAGTTAAAATTCTAGAAAAGAATGTGAGGAAAATGCTTGAAGATATCAGCCTGGGAAAAAACTTTATGAGGAAGACCTCCCTGGCAATTGCAGCAACACCAAAAATAAATAACTGAAATTTGGTCAAGCTAAAACGCTTGTGCACAGCTAAGGATACCACAAACAAAGCAAACAGCCTTCAGAATGGGAGACTATTTTTACATGGCACAAATCTGACAAAGGCTTGATAACTAGAATCTATAGAGAACTCAATTTAAACAATGAGAAAAGAGCAAACAACCTCCTCTATAAGTGGGCAAGAGACTTCAACAGAAACTTCTCTGAAGATGACAAATAGCCAACACATGAAAAAAATGCTCATCATCTTTAACCATCAGAGAAATGCAAATCAAAACCACCCTGAGCTATCACCTAACTCCAGTAAGATTAGCCCACATCAGGGCAGTGCCTGTGGCTCACGAAGTAGGGCACAGGCCCCATATACTGAGGGTGGCGGGTTCAAGCCCAGCCCCGGGCCAAAACTGCCCAAAAAACGAAAAAAAAAAGATTAGCCCACATCACCAAGTTCCAAAACTGCAGATGCTGGTGTGGATGTGGAGACAAGGGAACACTTTTCACTGCTGTTCAGATTGCAAACTAATACAACCCTTATGGAAAGAAGGATGGAGAATACTCAAAGAACTAAAAGTAGACCTTCCTTTTGATCCCACAATTGCATTACTAGGTATATACCCCCAAGAACAAAAATCATTTTACCACAAAGACATTTGCACCTGCAATAGACTGGGCTGTTTACTGCAGCCCAGTCTATTGCAGGTAGTATTTTAGGGATAGTATGCAGCTTGGCCTGACCAGAGTGAAGGGAGCATACCGGGAAGAATGGGAAATAAACTTACATAGGTAAGATGGAACTGGTAATGGAACACCTTCAAGTCTGAAAGAGATTAGCTTGGATTCACTGGGAAAATTTCTTTCTTTCTTTCTTTTTTTTTTTGGCTGTGGCTGGGTTTGAACCTGCCACCTCTGGTATATGGGGCCGGTGCCCTACTCCTTGAGCCACAGGTGCTGCCCATTGGGACAATTTCTTAAAGAGTATCTGCCTACATTATGCCAGTGGGGTTAAGCAGAGGGAAAGTAAAGTAGGGGAAATTGTTGTAGTACAATAAGACCATAATATTAGAAATGTTTAAGAGACACATTTAATTGGTATTTTATAAGAGGATTCAACAGGACTTGGAGAAAGATTAGACTCTCTCACATTGTCAGTCGTCTTATCCCTTGTTTCCTTGACGTTGTGATCTAGTGTTAATTTAACAGTTAAGTGTCCTTTCACATCCATATTTAAGAATAATCACAAAATTTCCCTTATGTAGTCTATGCCTGGGATCTTTTCAATTTTTTTTTTTTTTTTGAGACAGATCCTCAAGCTGTTGCCCTGGGTAGAGTGCTGTGACATCACAGCTCACAGCAACCGCCAACTCCTGGGCTCAAGTGATTCTCCTGCCTCTGCCTCCCAAGTAGCTGGGACTACAGGGGCCTGCCACAACACTCGGCTATTTTTTTGTTGTTGTTGTTGCAGCCGTCATTCTTGTTTGGTGGCCTGGGCTGGATTCAAACCCACCAGCTCAGGTGTATGTGGCTGGTGCCTTAGCCGCTTGAGCCACAGGCGGCGAGCCAATATTTTCAAATCTTATTCAAGCATAAATACATTGTCTAATTGTTCCTGATTAATTTTTTCACTATTAAGAATTCTGGGCTTGGCGCCTATGGCTCAAGTGGCTAAGGCGCCAGCCACATACACCTGAGCTGG
>NW_003852625.1:1445866-1456696 GCF_000181295.1 Otolemur garnettii
AAAAAAAAAAAAAAAAAAAGAAAGAAAAAAAGAATTCTGAGTTCAGTTTCATTAATGTCCTTTGTACAACTGTGTTCCACTATGAACCTCACTTCATAATCTTATACACTATTCATTCTGTTTTTCATTTTACACAAGATTCATTTTTGAATGGTTGTATCAATCTGTAATTTTAAAAAATTTTAGAATATTTTAAACTTAATCTTCTATGACCCTGTATCATGTCCTAATAATTTTACATTTATTCTGGCTATTTCTTCTTACTGTTCTTGCACACTCTGAACTGAATATCATCATCAGTTGCTTTCCATATGGTCTTCCAGATTCTACCTTTGCAAAATAAATAGATTTCTGGCACAGAAAGCTTCTTTTTTCATGGAATTGTTTAAAGGGTATTTATGCTTCTGTAGAGAGGAAACAGAGACAGCTGGCAGGGCCTTTTTCTCTCACTCTGACCCTAACTTGCTTTATCTCACTGCCATGCTAAAGCACATAAGTTATTAATCCTCAACAGGCTAAGCAACCGATCTTCAGCAAGTAGCTATTCTTACAGGCTGACTAAAAGGAACACTTGCAGAATTTGGGGTTTTTTGGTTTTTTGTTTTGTTTTTGTAGTTTTTGGCCAGGGCTGGGTTTGAACCCACTGCCTCCAGCATATGGGGCTGGCGCCCTACTCCTTTGAGCCACAGGCGCTGCCCTGCAGAATTAGTTTTTTGACAAATACCTGAAATATGTTTTTAAGATACTGCATGATAGCCAGGCACAGTGGCTCATGCCTGTAATCCTAACACTCTAGGAGGCTGAGGCGGGTGGATTGCCTGAGCTCAGGAGTTAGAGACCAGCCTGAGCAAGAGAGAAACCCCATCTCTACTAAAAAAAACAACAATAACAATAAAAATGATATTGCATCACACCATTCCATTACACTCTTCTGCCACCACCTTCATTATTTTGATCTCCTGGTCAAAGTAGGCCTTGAATCAAAACAATACAAAACAAGGACAACAACAAAACTCTTCCTCAATAGTCTTAAACCCATCCCCTTGCTGCTATCCCCATGCTACTACCTTTGTTAAAGCCATAGTCATGGGGGCGGTGCCTGTGGCTCAGGGAGTAAGGGCACCGGGCCCCATATACCGGAGGTGGCAGGTTCAAACCTGCCCTGGCCCCCCCACCAAAAAAAAATAGTCATTGGGCGGTGCCTGTGGCTCAAAGGAGTAGGGCACCAGCCCTATATGCCAGAGGTGGTGGGTTCAAACCCAGCCCCGGCCAAAAACTGCAAAAAAAAAAAAAAAGTCATCTCTCTCCTGGACTATTACAGCATCACAGCAGCTCATAAACTAGTCACCTTGCTTTGGTCTTGCCTCTGGTCCTTTCCATGCTCCACGCTGCTGACAGAGTAACTTATCAAAAATGGTCACTTACCAGCTTCCCTATTGCCTGCAGAAGAAAGTCTGACTGCTTTAGCACGGCATATGGGGCCTTCAGGAGTTGGTCCCGCCTATTTCTTCAGTCTCATCACCTCTTACTCATTTTGTACCTTATGCTCCAGTCTAATCATACTGAATTATGTACATTCCCCACAACACACCACGCTGTTGCTCTTCACTGACATAATCTCTCAAAACTCCTCTAGGGAACTCCAACTCATCTTTCAGAATTCAGTTTACACATCATTTCTCCAAAAAGCCTTTGTTCAATGTTTCATCAGTTGGCTTCCCTCCAGTTCACCATGTTCTCAGACTGTCCTGTCCCTATCTCTCAATTGGTTATTACAGTATATTACCACTTATTTGTCTTGTTTTCTTTCACTTGGACATGAACTCCTAAAAGGCAAAGATGGTGTCAAATTCATATTTGTGTTCTGGCACACACTAAATCCTGAAATATGTTTGTTCCATAGATTTATGTTCCATAAGTTTAAAGAAATAGAGAAATGCAAAGGTAACTACCATATAAGCCTCATAACTGCCACCTTATATATGGCGCCTGGGTACTATTTCTTTTTGGAGGCATACATGTGTGTGTGTGAATTGAAATAATTGAATCCTAGCATCAGCAAGAGTGTGATCTTTTTTTTTTTTTCTCAAAACCACACTAAAAACTCTCCCCTCTCCACATCACAGTGGGGATCATTTCTCTATCCTTGCTTTCAATATAAAGCTGCTGTGCTTCACAATTTTGTTATTTGCGACCCTGGGTTTTAATTCAATGTGACTGCCCCTGATTCCTGGGAGCCTCACACTCTAGCTTGGTGAGCAACTAAATTCCACTCCTTACTTCCCTAAGGCCAAATCCAAGAAAGGTTTTCTAGCTCATAAATTTTTCCTACTGTTTACAGTAGAGGGCACAGAGCCTGGGTGTCGTAACAGAAAGTGCTAATATGTATGCTGGCTGTATTGAAGCATGTAAAGCCAATTTATAACGTTCTATGACACTTTTATGAGTTTAAAAGGATCTTGCCAAACCTATCTGAATTGTATGCATGTGGGAGAATTGTGCTCATAGCTATTTTTATAGTTTTAGGTAATCCTCCCCAAATATGCCAAGGTACCCTCACTATTCTGTCAGAGATCAAAAATGTTTCTAAAGAAATCACCAAGGTTCCACCTCCTTCTGATATGGCAGGGCTTGGAGTTGGGAAGACTGATTATAGAATGCTGATTCTTGGCTCAGCGTCTGTAGCTCAGCGGCTAGGATGTCAGCCACATACATGAGAGCTAGCAGGTACGAACCCAACCCAGGCCTGCTGCCAGCCACATACATGAGAGCTAGCAGGTACAAACCCAACCCAGGCCTGCCAAACAACAATGACGACTACAATAGCCAGGCATTGTGGCAGGTGCCTGTAGTCCCAGCTACTTGGGAGGATGAGGAAAGAGAATCGCTTAAGCCCAAGAGTTGGAGGTTGCTGTGAACTGTGATGTCATAGCACTCCACTGAGGAGTGGACATAGTAAGATTCCCTTTTTTTAGAGACAGAGTCTCATTTTATTGCCCTTGGTAGAGTGCCAGGGTGTCACAGCTCCAGCAACCTCCAACTCTCTTGCCTCAGCCTCCCCCGTAACTTGGAATACAGGCACCCGCCACAACGCCCAGCTATTTTTTTGTTTCAGTTTGGCTGGGGCCGGATTTGAACCCACCACCCTCGGTATATAGGGCCAGTGCCCTACTCACTGAGCCACAGGCGCCGCCCAAGAATGGTGATTCTTATTATGGGTTATGAGGATGGACAACAGGTCTACCTGATTTCTAATAAAGGACAAAGCAGATTGATAATCTGATAATTTCAGAGAGAGGATCAGTAGGTGACAGCAGTAGTAGCTCTTACAAGTGTCTGACGGTGGGAAATTTCATGGGCTGTGGAAAAGGGAGACCGCAGTTACTGAAAAAGTCTGCGTGCCTCCTTTGGTGGGAATACTACATATTGCTATTCCTCTTCAGGATACACCATCTATTGCCATCTCATCCCATTCATTCTTTCTTGCTTACTTATCTGTGCACACTCTGGGTTATCCATTCCCTAACAAGTTTTAGTTAACCATACAATCACAGAGTCAATACTAAAAATTATTAAGACAGTCATGGACAGTTCTATAGAAGAATATAAATCAGGTTAAAGGAGATAATATCCTAACCCCACTTCTTTTAGTCAAAATACATTGGAATATTTGGTTTCCTTGTGGGGGCTATACTTGAAGAGAATAGACACGGTTACAGCAGAAAAGTGTTCAAATATAAGGAAAACTTTTTTTTTTTTTTGCAGTTTTTGGCTGAGGCTGGGTTTGGATCCACCACTTCTGGCATATGGGGCTGGCACCCTACTCCTTTGAGCCACGGTTGCCACCCAGGAAAACTTTTTAAAAAAACAATTAAATATAGCCATAAATAGGATTAACTCAGGTTGTGCAAAGTGACTTCTTGAGTCCCTTCAAGTTCGTGCATTTGATGACTGTACTAAAAGTTTCATATTAGTAAGATTATGCCATGTCCCCCAAAGTTGACAATCCTGTTCTCTTTAATCTTTCTTTTATTTAGCATATCTTTTGTGCTGAACACTGTGCTAAGTTGTAGAGATACCACAGGCAACACTGTTTCTGCCTTCTTGGAATTTACAGGGTAGTGAGGGAAGAAGATAAAAGTACAATTATAGAGTGTTAGGTGCTGTAAAGGAATAAATACACGTATAAGGTGATAAGGGAACATAGAGAAGGGATAACATTGGACTAGGGAGTCAGCGAAAACTTTCTGGATGAAGTAATATCTAATCTGAGAACTAAAGGATCAGCAAAAGCCAGCAAGGCAGAGGACCTTGTGGCTACTGTTGATTGGCCAGAATGGCAAAGTTCCAGAAGATGCAAAGTGAGAGGCTTGGCGCCTATAGCTCAACCGGCTAAGGCGCCAGCCACGTACACCTAAGGTGGCGGGTTCGAATCCCCAGCCCGGACCCGCCAAACAACAGTGACGGCTGCAACCAAAACATAGCCGGGCGGTGTGGCGGGCACCTGTGGTCCCAGCTACTTGGGAGGCGGAGGCAGGAGACTCGCTTGAGCCCAGGAGTTGGAGGTTACTGTGAGCTGTAATGCCACGGCACTCTACCCAGGGGGACAGCTTGAGGCTCTGTCTCAAAAAAAAAAAAAAAAAAGATACAAAGTGAGAGTAAAACGGTATACAGGGTCAAAAATCTCTCTGGGCCTTGGATTTTATCTCCAGGGCAATGTGTTTTGTTTTGGTGTTTTTTGTTTTTGTTTTTGCTTTTTTTGAGATAGAGTCTCAAGCTGTCATCCTAGGTAGAGCGCCATGGCATTAGAGCGCACCAGCAACTTCCAACTCAGGCTCAAGTGATCCTCTTGCCTCAGTTTTTCTATTTTTAGTAGAGACGAGGTCTTGCTTTTGCTCAGGTTGGTCTCGAACTCGTGAGCTCAAGCAATCCACCCACTTCTGCCTCCCAGAGTGCTAGGATTACAGGTGTGAGCCACTGCACCCGGCCTATTGAAGGGTTTTAAGAAAGGAAATAAATAACACGAACAAATTTTCAGTATACAAAAAGCATTTCTTCAGTGAGAAAGTATTTGAGAGGAGGCAAGACTAGAGGGCCAGAGACCAGTACTAAAGACCTTTGCCAGTAATCCATAAGAAAGACAATTTGAGATGAGTGAGAGGGTAGTGAGATAGAGAGAAATAATTTGAGAACTATTGATAGGACCTGGTGCTAGATTGAATATAAGGATTAAAGAGAGGCAGAAGTCATGAATGACTCCAAGGTTTATGACTTGAGCAGCTGGCTGGCACCACTCAGAGAGGGAAACAGGAGTAGCAGGCTTTATGCAGGAAAAATAGTCATGTTGAGTTTGATTTTGAACATGAAGAGTTAGAGCAGCATATAAGGCATCCAGATGCTTCCTAGGCAATACGAAGTTGAGTATATGAAGTGGGAGAGGAATGTGAGCCAGAGCTATAGGTATGAGAGTCATCAGCTTTTGAAATCATGTGAGTGGATAAGCTCACCCAGGAAGAGTATTGTAAGTGAGAAGGGAGTCTAAACAAACCTCTTCGGAAACTAACAAAGCTACCAGATGAGAAAAAGAAGCCTGTAACTAACACTGAGAATGTCCATATTTTTGACTCATTTGCTTGTATTTTTTTGTCTCTTTTTGTGAGCCACTGAACTCTAATAATTATGTGGTATATAAAAAATGTACTTGCTTTTCTGATAATTTCCTTAGAGCACGTAACAGTCATTTGCTCTGACTTTCAGTAGCACTGCTCTAGAATCCTACCTGTTTATCCAGTACCTGAGTATGATACCTGGGACTTAGCGAGGGTCCTCAAAGAGTGAGTATTTTTATTACTATGATGCCTTATTGCTCTTGGTTCTGGAGTATCACCTTATTTCCCAACTCTAATGAAGCTAGTTTTCAGTCCTAGATGGATGCCACCAACCCTGGCTTTTATCCTCCTCTGCATAAAGAAATTGACAGTTGTCTCAACACTCGGTAATGGTTTCAACATTCATGTATTTCTAACTCTGTGATTCTGATTTCATTCAAGCCAAGATGACTAGTAAAAATACTATTTGAAAAATTCTAAAAATGTATTGAAATTAAATGCTGAAAATGTATAATTCAGTATATTAGAAAATATATTGTTTACAACCTTCATACTAATGATTAAAAATAAAAGGAAAATAAAACAACCAAAAACAAGGGCCGGGCTCTGTGACTCACACCTGTAACCCTAGCATTCTGGGAGGCTGAGGGGGGATGGATTGCACGAGTTCACAAGTTCGAGACCAGCCTGAGCAAAAAGCAAGACCCCGTCTCTACTAAAAATAGAAAAACTGAGGCAAGAGGATCCCTTGAGTCCATGAGTTGGAGGTTGCTGTGAGCTATGACACCAGAGCACTGTACCTAGGGTGACAGCCTGAGACTCTTTCTCAAAAACAACAACAACAAAAAGAACAGGGTGGCGCCTATGGCTCAGTGAGTAGGGTGCCAGCTCCATATACCAAGGGTGGCAGGTTCAAACCCAGCCCCAGCCAAACTGCAAGAAAAAAAACAGCCGGGTGTTGTGGCAGGAGCCTGTAGTCCCAGCTGCTCAGGAGGCTGAGGCAAGAGAATTGCCTAAGCCCAGGAGCTGGAGGTTCCTATGAGCTGTGACTCCACAGCACTCTACCAAGGGTGACAAAGTGAGACTCTGTCTCAAAAAAAAAGAAGAAGAAAAAGAACATGCTTTGGTATGTTTTAAGTGTTCTTACTGCACAAAAATATTAAGTATGCAAGGTAACAGATATGCTAATTAGTTTGATTCAGCCATTCCATAGCATATACTATATATCAAAATATCATTTTTATACCATAAATATAAACAATTTTGTGAATTATAATTTTTTTCAAATTCAAGAAATAAAAAAGATACACTATAGAACTTAGTAAAAGAAAGCGCTGTTAACTAATACGAAAACTGATAAAGTACAAATTTGGTTTCAATTTATTTTATATATTAGATATGCTAAATCCTTAAAGGGCAAAAGCAGATTTGGGAATTATGATGATGTGAAATGAACTAGGGAAAGAGAGATTTGGTGAATTGCTTTGTTAGCCTGGAGGCAGAGAATGAGTCTGTTTACCAGCTGTCTGCCTATTTTCCTAATGTATCTGTTGGGCATTTGCTGTAGAGATGAAAACAAATAATAGTCTTGCCAATATAGGTGAAATTCAGAACAAATGGCCTAAACAAAAGTAATTGATATGGTAAAACATGAATAACATCATACTTTGCTGGATTATGTATATTTAATGGAATCTCTAAAAACGGACATAGAACGGTTCATGGAAAGGGGATTTAAATTTGAATAGACCTAATACTAATTAAATTTTTAATTTGTCCACAGTAAAAATAATTTAAATAACTAGAATGAGGAAAAGACATAAATTTTTGACAGTACCTTACTTAGCTCAGCTTTAGAACACTATTATAGATGCAAAACTGTAATACATGAATATGAATTTCTTTAAATATTTGAGAAATTTTTATAATTTATGAAAGTATCTAATCATTATTTACTGAGTAAAGTGCTCACTCCATTTTTACCCCCTCCTTAGAATTCATTTCATAACCTTTAATTAAAAGAAATTTTGGAAGACAAAATACACGTTACAGTAAAAATAATAGCAGAATTGTATTCCCCTATTATATCACACCTCTTCATAAAAGAATAGATTTCATAAGTCTATCACCTGGATTACATAATGAATCCCTATCAAAGAAGATCCTCTCAAAAACACAAATAAATTTTAAAGTCATTGCCTTAGGGTATGTATAGCAACAACCACAAAACACAAGAAGAAAGCATGCAGATTACACTTACCAAAAGAAAGAGTGTAGGCAGAAATTAGTGTTTCTCCCCAAGCTTTAATAGGTCTTTCAAGGAGAAGACCCCATGCAAATCTCTGCTTTCCTTGTGGCCAGTTCAGTCCTAAATACAGACCTTATTGTCAGAGCTAAGTAACATTTAGGAAATTATCATGTGTCTGCACTGTAAGGACTTTTCACAAAGATGAAATACGGACTAACGCGGAGTGCAGAAGAAAATGAAATAAAATGTGTAGCTGAAATGCTACCAGAAAATCTCTGATAAATTAAGGTGAAATACCATTTATTTGTGACAGAGCGAGTTCTAGAAGTCTGCAGATACCTGAAATATATTGAAAGAGCCATGTTTTTCTATCCATCTGATTTGGCAGTGGAGTGCCTCTTAGTGTCCATGGTAACTCCCATAGAGTGGGTTTGGAGATTCATCATTAAAAGGCTTGCACATTAACATATAATGGTGGATCAGCCACAGTACTTAGGTAATGTTTATTTTCTGAACTTCAAAACAAATCTGAACCATTGTAAGCCTTTAGAAATGTATTATCCGAGAAATCTGTACATAAAAACTAGCCAAATTTTGTTTTAAACCTCAGTAATATAAACTTTCAAGTCTTACAATTTATAGCTAGTGGTTTGGCACAGAAAAGGTAAAAATACAAAAGCATTTGAAAATCTAAAATGGCCCCACAAAATATCAGTGTATATGATGGTATAATCACAAAAATGTAAATAAAGAAAAAATGGGAAAGAGCTTCTATTGATGTCCTCAAATGGCCATTTTGGGGTTTTGTTATTTTTTTTTATTGTTTGGGATTCATTGAGGGTACAAAGAATTAGGTTACACTGATTGCATTTGTTAGATAAAGTCCCTCTTATAAATTGTGTCCCGCCCCCAAGAAGTGTGCCATACACCGTGACCCCCATCCCCCCCCTTGTTTATTTTAAAGAAATATAACATGGTTGTTACTTTTAACTTCAAAACTTCTAACATGTCTTGGTTATCCTTATCTACCCAAGAAGACGGCTAAGTTGAAATAAGACAAGATTTAATTTAGTAGGTTGAAATTTAATAAATTTGTCTTGGTTCCTGTTCATAATCTTTCCTTGGCAGGTTTCATATAACAATTTCAGAATTGATTAAATGCATAGAAATACCTCATTGGTCTCTTAAAAGCAACTAACCTTTACTGGGGCTTTAATCAGTGAGTAAAGTCAGTGAGATGAGACATATACCAGAGGAACAGCTTTTGAATATACCTTAGTGTGGGCTCGGCGCCTATAGCTCAACCAGCTAAGGCGCCAGCCACGTACACCTAAGGTGGCGGGTTCGAATCCCCAGCCCGGACCCGCCAAACAACAATAATGGCTGCAACCAAAAAATAGCCGGGTGTTGTGGCGGGCACCTGTGGTCCCAGCTACTTGGGAGGCTGAGGCAGGAGACTCGCTTGAGCCCAGGAGTTGGAGGTTGCTGTGAGCTGTAATGCCACGGCACTCTACCCAGGGGGACAGCTTGAGGCTCTGTCTCAAAAAAAAAAATATATATATACCTTAGTGTGGGTGAGACCTGCATTTGGCTAAAATTAAGACATGGAAGTCTTATTCCTTTAGTAATTTAAAATGCATTCTATACATTTTGAAAAAATGGATGTCTCCATGTGAACTGTATTCACTCAACAGAACTGTAGCCTCAAAATACAATATACTCTCAGAATTTTTATTTATTTATTTTTTTCTTGAAATAGGGTCTTACTCTGTCACCCTGGTAGAGTCTAGGGCTCAAGTGATCCTCTTGCCTCAGCCTCCTGAGTAGCTGGGACTACAGGCTCCCACCACCATGCCCAGTAGTTTTGCTATTTTTAGTAGAGTTGAGGTCTTGCTTTTGTTCAGGCTGGTCTCAAACTCCTGAGCACAAGCAATCCACTCACCTCAGCCTCCTAGAGTGCTAGGATTACACTCTGACACTCCCAGCATTTTTAGATGAGGTCAGGAAATATTATGGTCTGAACTGGAAATTTATTTATTCATGTATTTTTAAACTATTTATTCATTTATTTTTAAACTACTTATTTATTTATTTCTTGAGTGTTTCACTTTGTCACCCTGGGTAGATAGCTCACAGCAACCTCAAACTCCTGGGCTCAAGCGATCCACTTACTTCAGCCTCCCAAGTAGCTGGGACTACAGGCACCCACCACAGCACCTGGCTATTTTTTAGAGACAGGAGTGTCTCACTCTTCCTCAAGGCTGGTCTTGAACTCATGAGGTCAAGCAATCCACTTGCCTCGGCCTCCCAGACTGCTAAGATTACAGGCATGAGCCATGGCACCCAGCCCTGAACTAGAAATTTGAAAGAAGAATCAAAACAAAATAGACAAGAATTAACCACTTGGGCAAAATATTTTCAGGAAAATTGCCCACGCAAGAGATGATCTCTGGACATGCTGCCAATTTGACTAGGCAAGGTTCCATAAGTCAGATACATCTCCTTTAAAAGAAGGCATCAATTTTAAATATAGCAATTACCTATAATCAGTCTATCCTAAAGAAGAATTGAAATAGAAAAATAGTTGGTGTTTTTGGTAATAGATGATGTTTCTTAAGCCTTTAATATAGACACTGAGCTAAGCACTTTACATGCATTACATCATTTAATTATCACAACAACTCTATGAGGAAAATCCTATTAGAATTTCCACTTTATGGGCTCAGCACCTGTGGTTCAAGTGGCTAAGGTGCCAGCCACATACACCTAAGGTGGCGGGTTCGAATCCAGCCTGGCCCGCCAAACAACAATCATGGCTGCAACCAAAAAATAGCCAGGCGCTGTGTTGGGCGCCTGTGGTTCCAGCTACTTGGGAGGCAGAGGCAGGAGACTCGCTTGAGCCCAGGAGTTGGAGGTTGCTGTGAGCTGAGATGCCACGGCATTCTACCCAGGGGACAGCTTGAGGCTCTGTCT
>NW_003852625.1:1457781-1459361 GCF_000181295.1 Otolemur garnettii
GCTCTACCCAGGGGGATAGCTTGAGGCTCTGTCTCAAAAATAAAATAAAATAAAATAAAATAAAAAGATACATTAAAGTAAGGAACTCAAGAGTATAACAATTTTTCATTTCTTCTGTGCCATGCAAGAAAGATTACTTCTTGACAACTTCTTCCCTATAGAGGCAATGAATGCATCTGATTATTATAGGTGGATGATACTAGCTAATTAAGATAATTCAGTTCTTCAGATGATCTCTATAATAAAGGAGACTTTCATCTGGCAGTAATACTTTTGTGAACACCACCTCTCAAATTTCTGATAAGTAGACCCTGTATGCATTGTGACCCTCTCCCCTATACATCTAGACACTCTGTAAAATACAGTCTAAGCAGTCAGCTAGGTTCTTCATATGTTATCTTATATAAAACACGGATATACTTGAACTACTGTGCTCTTCTGTTAACAATAGACTACATAACTCTATTCAGGAAAAGTGTTCCCTATCTACAAAAGGTATTGAAAAAATTAAAAGAATCTTGTGTTTTATGTAAAATCCTGTGTATCTTGCTCTTAGAAAACTCAAATGTGGCTCAGCGCCAGTGGCTCAAGTGGCTAAGGTGCTAGCCACATACACCTAAGGTGGCGGGTTCGAATCCAGCCCGGGCCTGCCAAACAACAATGACGGCTGCAACCTAAAAATAGCTGGGCGTTGTGGCCGGTGCCTGTGGTCCCAGCTACTTGGGAGGCTGAGTCAGGAGACTCGCTTGGGCCCAGGAGTTGGAGGTTGCTGTGAGCTGAGATGCCACGGCACTCTACCCAGGGGGAAAGCTTGAGGCTCTGTCTCAAAAAAAAAAAAAAAAAAAAAAAAAAAAAAACCTCAAACGTACACAAACAATGGTAACAAAAACTTGAGAGTGAGTTAATTACTTCTTTAAAAAATATTTTTCAGGGCAGCACATGGCTCAGTGAGTAGGGCACTGGCCCCATATACCGAGGGTGGCGGGTTGAAACCCAGCCCCGGCTAAAGGGCAACAAAAAAAATATAGCCCTGCGTTATGGTGGGTGCCTGCAGTCCCAGTTACTTGGGAGGCTGAGGCAAAAGAATTGCCTAAGCCCAGCAATTGGAGGATGCTGTGAGCTGTATGACGCCATGGCACTCTATCCAGGGTGACAGAGTGAGATTCCTGTCTCTAACAAAAGAAAAAAAAGTATATTTCAAGGCCACACCTGTATTCCTACCACTCTGGGAGGCCAAGGTAGGTGGATCGCCTGAGCTCAGGAAATTGAGACCAGCCTGAACAGGAGTGAGACTCCACCTCTAAAAGTAGCCGGGTGTTGTGGTGGGCACCTGTAGTCCCAGCTACTTGGGAGGCTGAGGCAAGATGATCTCTTGAGCCCAAGAGTTTGAGGTTGCTGTGAGGTATGACGCCACAGCACTCTACCAAGGGCAACAAAGTGAAACTCTGCCTCAAAAATATAAAATAAAATAAAATGTTTTTTTTCTTTTTTTGAGACAGAGCCTCAAGCTGTCCCCCTGGGCAGAGTGCCATGGCTTCACCGCTCACAGCAACCTCCAACTCCTGGGCTCAAGCGAGTCT
>NW_003852625.1:1462402-1484213 GCF_000181295.1 Otolemur garnettii
TAGGGACAAGAGTCTCACTTTATTGCCCTTGGTAGAGTGCTGTGGTGTCACAGCTCACAGCAACCTCCAACTCCTGGGCTTAGGCAATTCTCTTGTCTCAGCCTCCTAAGTAGCTGGGACTACAGACGCCCACCACAACACCCAGCTATTTTTTGTTGCAGTTTGGCCAGGGCCGGGTTTGAACCTGCCACCCTCAGTATATGGGGCTGGCACCCTACTCACTGAGCCACAGGCGCCGCCCAACTTTCTTTTTTTTTGAGACAGAGTCTTACTCTGTCACCCTCAGTAGAGTGCCTTGGTGTCATGGCTCACAGCAACCTCAAACTCTTGGGCTCAAGGGATCCTCTTGCCTCAGCCTCCACAATAGCTGGGACTACAGGCATGTACCACCATGCCCAGCTAATATTTCTTTTTATTTTTTTCAGACAGAGTCTCACTTTATCACCCTTGGTAGAGTCCCATAGCATCATAGCTCACAGCAACCTCAAACTTTCAGGCTCAAGTGATCCTCCTGCTTCAGTTTTTCATTTTTAGTAGAGATGGGGTCTTACTTTTGTTCAGGCTGATCTCAAACTCATGAGCTCAAGTTATCCACCCATGTCGGCCTCCCAGAGTGCTAGGATTACAGGTGTGAGCTACCACCCCCAGCTATAATATTTCTATTCTTAGTAGAGATGGGGTCTTACTCTTGCTCAGGCTGGTCTCAAACTCCTGAGCTCAGGTGAACCACCCGTCTAGGCCCCCCAGAATGCTGGGATTCCAGGTGTGAGCCACTGTGCCCAGCCAGTATATACATAACTTTTAGAAATGTTTCTAATTCATAGTGTACTGAAAGAGTGGAATAACTTGAAAATATATAGAACATTTGACGATCTTGATATGTTTATTTTTCTCACATTCTACACGCAGCTGTGCTTCTTCAAAACATATTCCAAATCTAACAACTTTGCATTTTCTTGTTCTAAGCTACCATCGTCTCTCACCTGGATTATTACCAGAGTGCGGTGGTTCTCAACCTTCCTAATGCCACAGTGTATTTTCATTGTTAAAAAGGGGTCGCAACCCACAAGTTGCTGCCATAGTGCATAACTGGTCTATTTCCTGCTTTCACACTTGCCCACTGTAGTCTGCTATCAACACAGTAGCCAGAATGTGGCTAAGTCAAATCATGTCACTTGTCTGTTCAAAAACCCACAACAGCTTCACATAAAAAGCCAAGAACTTTATCATGGCCCCTTGGTAGCTATAAAAGATACTCTCCTGTCTCTCTTTCTTTTCTTTCCCCTTTTTTTTTTTTTTGAGACAGAGTCCCAAGCTGTCACCCTGGGTAGAGTGCTGTGGCATCATAGCTCACAGCAACCTCAAACTCTTGGGTGTAAGCAGTTCTCTTGCCTCAGCTTTCCAAGTAGCTGTGACTACTGGCGTCCACCACAAATGCCTGGCTATTTTTTGGTTGTAGCTGTAGTTGTTCGGCAGGCCCAGGCTGGATTCAAACTTGCCAGCTCTGGTGTATGTGGCTGGCGCCCCAGCCGCGAAGCTACAGGTGCCGAGCCTCTCCTTTATCTCTTATTATTCCCCCTCCTTTCCCCTTTCTGCCACTCTGCTCGGGCTACTTTAATCTGTTCTTGTAACAACCCCCCACTCATTCAAACTCAGGGGCTTTGCATGTGGTTATTCCTTCTCCCCATGACACTTTTCCACTAGATTTCTCTGTAACTGATGCCCTCATCTCCTTCAGCCCTTTGCTCAAGTGTCATTTCTCATCCAGGCCTTTCCCCAACCATTCTATTTAACATTATAACAACTTCTTATTCTCCTTCATTGTTTTTTTTCCTCTATAGCATTTAACATTATCTAATATATTACGTGTTTTACTTATTTTCTTTATAGTCCATCTCCCCTCACTAGAATGTAAACGCCACAATTTCTTGTTCTTTAGTCACTGCTATATTCATACAACCTAGAACATTACCTCGCTCAATAAATATTTGTTAAATGAATGAGTGAGGAACATAAGATGATGCTTCCAGCTGAAAGCATTCTTTTTTTTTTTTTTTTGAGACAGAGCCTCAAGCTGTCCCCTTGGGTAGAGTGCCGTGGCATTACAGCTCACAGCAACCTCCAACTCCTGGGCTTAAGCGAGTCTTCTGCCTCCGCCTCCCAAGTAGCTGGGACCACAGGCGCCCGCCACAACGCCCGGCTATTTTTTGGTTGCAGCCGTCATTGTTGTTTGGCGGGTCCGGACTGGGGATTCGAACTCGCCACCTTAGGTGTACATGGCTGGCGCCTTAGCCGGTTGAGCTATAGGCGTCGAGCCTGAAAGCATTCTTTCTATATATGTTATATATGCTAATGTGCTAAACAATTCACTATGTGTTAATATGGAGATGGATTTCTCTGAGTTCTTCTTTCAAATCTCTATCACTGGACATTATTCTTGGGCATATTACTGAAAATCATCCAAAGTTTTCAATAATACCAGACATGGCAGCTTGATTGCTTATAGGCATTGACCATGTGGAGTATTTAGCAACCATGAACTACAGTGTACAGTTCACACGTATTTGCTTCTGATGGCAATCCAAGATCCTAATAACTCCCAGGAATGTAGGACAAAGTGGCCCTATATTTTACCTCCCTATATCAATAAAAAATTAAATAAAATGCATAATTGCAGTTTTACAATTGTGTCTTCCAGGGGAATCTGGGCCAGTGATTTCCTTCTCATGCTTAAGTGTACACAGCCAGAGAACCTGTTCTCTTTTGCCTTTGGATTCCAGAGCAATGATGAGGGCTGACAGCTGAATTCCTGATTATGGTGTGCAGTTCTATCACTCACTAACCTTTTCCATTCTTCACTGAAAAACATGGTATGCACATGATGACTACCTATGTGTATACAGGATAGATGATTTTAATTGAACACAAAATGCTTAAATGAACACTTAGGAACATGATTTCAAATTGAGCACATGGTTCACAAAGAAGAGTCAGACTCATGTAGAGTTGAATATATTCCCCATTCTCCCACACAAACTTAAGTAAGGCAGCTATAAACAAACCACCACTTTTTAGAGGAAAGGGGAAAGACTATAGCAAACTT
Source organism: Otolemur garnettii (assembly GCF_000181295.1). Taxonomy (NCBI): domain Eukaryota; kingdom Metazoa; phylum Chordata; class Mammalia; order Primates; family Galagidae; genus Otolemur; species Otolemur garnettii. Next base: position 1,465,506 of record NW_003852625.1, read on the forward strand.
TTTCAGGAGAGGGGAGTTAGCAACTCATTGCTATGTTCAAGTAACAGTATACTCACTTACTATCTAGCTAGTATAATTACTAAAGTACATGCACAGATAGCATCACACATGCTACTGCAGAATTTATTAGTCACAAAACTAAAGCAGTAACAACATCTGAAAAACAAGCACTGGATCTTATTGAAACCAAAGACAAAGCAAGTCCAAGGGAGTTTTAAAATTAAATTCAAAAGCTAATGGCAAAAACATTTTTTATTTTTGCTATCTTTTAAAGGTGTTGCAGGTCATGTATTTTTACTTGTTTCTGTGTTCTGAAAAATGAAAATCAGCAGATGCTGCATCTATTTTAAAGCATCCATTCAGTATGTAAGGCTGTAATTATGGCAAACCCTTTTTGTGTTAAAAACTAGAATAAATGGTGAATGTTACTTGACAAAAGCACTTCAACATGAGTGGATTTTTCAGTGGGATACCTACTGAAAGAAAGAAGATAATTGTTATTATTATTATTATGTAGTACTTTGTATAATAATGGAAAACCCACAAAATGTTCCCTCCTTTTCCTTTGCAGAAGGTTCTTAACAAACAAAGAGCTCATATATTCTTAAGAAAATCTCACATTTGCTGAATATGCCTAAATATACAGCTGGTAATGCTTTGCCAAGCTTTTGAAGGTACTTGATTTATCTGACTATCTAAATGAATATGCGCAATGGACAGGATTCAGTCCAGAAAATGAAATAGTCACATTAATGAGGTGTGTAGCTTTCTTATTTTATGTAGTTTTTCCAATTAACATAGAATACTCTATATCACAATGAAAAATATGATGCAACTGAAAAATATTTTTGGTATTAAAAATGTTTCTTTGAGTTTAATAGAAATAGAATTGTTTGAAAACCATGTCTGTAACATGGCTTCAGGGATAGATATTACGTTATGAAACCTGAACAAAATGCTCAGGGAATAGAATGTCTTGACCAAATAGATTTTCTGATTAAATACAGGCTAAGCTAAATGCATTTTGTGTTCACATTTTTAAATGAAAATGCTCTAAATAATATTGTTTTTCTTTGTTAAGTTAACATCTGCACCAAAATTTAACTTTTTTAACATTTGAGCATATGATACATTTTTGGATTATCATGTTCAACAATAATCACTCTTCACTAATCTAAATAGAGAAGGTGAAAGAATTTGTATTGTTTATTTGCTTGTGTTGTCAACAAATAGGAAAAAAAATCTTTAACATCAGATTTATTGTGATGTTTCACTTTCTATTCCAAGTAGAAGACAGCAAAATACTCTTAATTAATTGAAAGCTGTAGTTAAGTGGATAATTAGACTGTAGGATTTCCTGTTTATAAAGAAAATGAATTTATAGAAGAGAATTAGAATAGTTCCCATTTAGGCATCTTTTATCTTTTTTTCTAACTCTCTAAATTCAGCTGTGAGTTTTTGCATACAGCTAAGACAGAAGCTATGTGCCCCCAGCCCTGCAGCTCTCAGTGTTGGTGCAGGTCAGGCTACATGCTGAGTGCTAAACAATTCACCAGCTGTGTATCAGAGCGAGCACAGGGGGATCTGCCACAGCAAACTGTTCCTATTCATCACATGGGAAAGGTGAAGGACCAAAAAGAAAAGAAAAAAAGAAAAAGGCAGAAAGAAAAGAAGAGGAAAGAATGTATTTTTTTTTCTGGACTCTACTCTTTAGGAAGGACCCCAATTATATCCCTTCTCTCTGTCTAAGCTTAAATAATGGAACCCAGGAAGCTAGCAATCCTAATGAGAAAAAAGAAAAAGGCTGGGGGACAGAGGGGAGGAGTGAAGAAGGAGAGGCCTCTTGTCCAATGTAGTGGAAAGAGAAAAGAAGCAAAGACAATAGCTATAAACGGATGAGAACATGTGAAGCGTGTTGTTCATGAAAAGCCTTACAATGACTCTGTGAAGATTTGTGAATTGATTTAACAAATCTAGAAATGCATATTTTACTGTCTTAGAATTAAATACAAGGAATTAGAAACGGAAAAACTTACACAATTATTTGCCCAATTCTATGTTTTTGGTGCATTTATTTTTTTACCTCCCATTTATCAAAGGATAGGTAATTCAAAATGGCAGCAAAATTCTCACTGTGAAGTGAAACTTCTTAGCAAGGTTTTCTAACTTCTGAAATGCTCTAGGTATGTTTCTACAATTAAAAAATAAAAATAACCCACTGCCACCTTCCTCTCCTTAAATTAGCCTGATAGGCAATATAATGTGGCTCAAGAAACCAGTTCTCTAGACTTGCTCTCCCAGTTCCCGGTATTGTGGGGCAAATAGCAAACCTCCTCGGAGCTGTTTCTTTTTTTATAAAATGACAACATTGGACTGGATCATCTTCAGGGTTCTTATTCCACTGCAAAATTTTGTACCATTTTAGAATTATTATCCCTATTTTTAAGACTACATGACATAGAACAAAAGAGGAAACTGAAAGAAAATGAGTTGTAAAACCAAAGTCAATTTAGGACAGGAAAAAAAAAAGTAGGGTTGAATTATCCAAATGTACACAAATTAAGAGCTATAAATTCTGAAACTTCCTTCACTTTGTAGTTCATTATTTTGTAATGCAATTAATATTATTCAGAATGTCTCCATTTAGAGGCAGATTCGTTTAAAATGTAAACTCTTTTACTAAATTATCACTTCTTCTCAGATTCAGCTCCAAGATGGTGGAAGAGATACCTCCTCACCAGTTTCTCTCAGTATGATCAAGGTGAGTGGATCACTACAAGGGCACAGAGAGACAGCAAGGGAATCCAGAAGCCAAGGAGGCCATTCCAACACCCAAGCACAGAGATAAGGAAAATTAAGAAGGAGGAAGCAAAAGAAGAAAGCAGGGCAAGGAAGTAAACAAGAAAAAAACACATATGAAGAGAAACTAACAAAATATTCCGGCACTATGAAAAACCAGAACAGTTCCACTCCCACAAGGGATCATGAGGCACCTAACACCGAAGATACCACCTATAAGGAAATTATGGAAATGACAGAAAAGGAATTTGGAGTATGGATGGCAAAAACAATGAAGGGAATTGAAGGGAACGTAGAAAACCACCAAAAGAAAATCAAAAAAATGACCCAAGAAATAAATGAATGACATGATGAAATTAGAAAGGATATATTGGAGCTAAAGGAATTAAAGAAGTCATTCAAGGAACTGAAGGATGCAGTAGAAAGTCTAAATAACAGATTAAACTATGGAGAACAAAGAAACTCAGAGCTAGAAGGTAAGGCTTTTCAGCTAACTCAGTCATTTAAGAGGCAGAAAAGAAGAGAGTGAAAGCAGAGCAGTCTCTTAGAGAATTATGCGCCTTCATGAAGCATACAAATATATGAATTATAGATATTCCTATAAAGAGAAGGAGAGTAAACCAAAGGTGTGGAAACCCTACCGGAGAATATCATAACTGAAAATTTCCCAAGCATCACCAAAGATTCAGACACTCCTTTTAGATGGATATCAAACCCCTGTTCGTCTCAATACAACCAGAGCATCTCCTACACACATTGTAACAAACCTGGCCAAGGTCAAAATAAAAGAGAAAATTCTGTAAGCAGCCAGGGGTAAGCACCAATTGATATATAGAGGCAGATCCATCTGGGCAAAGTGGAATTTTCAACTGAAGTTTTCCTTTTTTTTTGAGACAGAGCCTCAAGCTGTCCCCCTGGGTAGAGTGTGTGGCATCACAGCTCACATCAACCTCTAACTCCTGGGCTCAAGCGAGTCTTCTGCCTCCGCCTCCCAAGTAGCTGGGACCACAGGCGCCCGCCACAACGCCCGGCTATTTTTTGGTTGCAGCCGTCATTGTTGTTTGGTGGGCCTGGGCTGGATTTGAACCCGCCACCTTAGGTGTATGTGGCTGGTGCCTTAGCCACTTGAGCCACAGGCGCCGAGCCGAACTGAAAGTTTTTAAGCCAGAAAAGGGCAGACATGTACGTTTAACCTTCTTAAACAAAACAAAACAAAACAAATTCAGCTCAAGATTCTGTGTCATAAAACATAAACTAAGTTTTATGTTTGACAGAGAAATAGAACCTTTTACTGACATGCACACATGGAGGAAATTCACTGAACAAGACTAGTAAAACAACGAAAGTAAAGAAAGTCAAATATGGTCACTGTGTGCTGTTCAAAAGAACATTGCAACAATAAGACATTTCAGTTCTATTTATTTATTTTTGATACAGAGTTTCAATCTGCACCCTGGTAGAGTGGCATGGTGCCATAGCTCAAAGCTACCTCAAGTTCTTAGGCTCAAGTAATCCTCCTGCCTCAGCTTCCCAAGTAGCTGGTACTATAGGCACCTGCCATGACACCTAGATATTTTCTATTTTTAGTAGAGATAGGGGTCTCATTTTTCACTCAGTCTGGTCTCAAACTCCTGAGTGCAGGCAATACACTGCCTTGACCTCCCAGAGTGCTGGGATTACAGATATGAGCTACCACACCTGGCCTAAGGACATTTCAATTCTAAATACTTATGCACCCAACTTAAATGCTCCCAGATTTACAAAACAAACCCTAACTGATATACACAATATGATATCCTACAACACCATAATAGCTAGGAACTTCAACCCCACTCTGATAAAAGTGGCAGATCCTCAGTCTAAATAGAAACTGAACACAAAAACAAAGGACTTAAATGCAACCCCAGAACAACTAAGTTTAATAGACATATACAGAATATACCACCCCAAAGATAATGAGTATACATTCTTTTCTTTTCAGACAGAATATCACTCTGTCACCCTGGGGTTGAGTGCTGTGCTGTCATAGCTCACAGAAACCTCAAACTCCTGGGCTCAAGTGGTCCTCTTATCTCAATCTCTCCAGTAGCTGGGACTACAGGTGCCCCAAAATGGCTGGCTAATTTTTCAATTTTTAGTAGAGACAAGATCTTGCTCTTGCTCAGGCTGGTCTTGAACTCCTGAGCTCAAGCAATAGGCCCACCTCAGCCTCCCAGAGTGCGAGCCACCATGACAAACTGAGTATACATTCTTCTTGTCAGCTCATGGATCACACTACAAAATTGATCATATCTTAGGACACAAATCAAACTTCAACAAAATTAGAATTGAAATTATACCTTGTACCTTTTCAGACCACAAGGGAATAAAGGTAGAACTCAACCCCAACAAAAACCTTCATCTTCATACAAAGTCACGGAAATTAAACAAACTTTTGCTGAACAACAGCTGGGTCAAGGAGAAAGTAAAGAAGGAAATCTTTCCATTCCTCAAAAATAAGAACAATGAAGTCACTAGCTACCAAAATCTGTGGGATACTGCAAAAGTAGTCCTAAGAGAGAAATTTATAACATTGGATGCCCATATCCAAAAAACAGAAAAATAGCCGGGCATTGTGGCGGGCGCCTGTAGTCCCAGCTAATTGGGAGGCTGAGGCAGGAGAATTGCTTAAGCCCAGGAGATGGGGGTTGCTGTGAGCTGTGACTCCACAGCACTCTACCAAGGGCAATAAAGTGAGATTCTGTCTCAAAAAAACCCCCCCAAAACAGAAAAAGCACAGGTAAACAACATAATGAATCATCTCAAGAAAATGGAAAAGGAAGAGCAATACAATCCCAAACTTATCAGAAGAAAAGCAATAACTGAAATTAAATCAGAAATGAAAAAAATTAAAACAAAAGAATCATTCAGAAAATTAACAAAATGAAAAGTTGGTTATTCATAAAGATAAACAAAATTGGTTAACCTTTGGCCAAATTAACTAGAAACAGAAAAGTAAGATCTCTAATATCCTCAATCACAAACAAAAAAGGGAGAAATAATAACAGATATCACAAAGATATAAGAGATCATATTTTATTAAAAAAACCTCTATGCCCAGAAATTTGACAAGGTGCAGGAAAATGGGAAAAGTTTTCAATTAGCAATAATCACACCTCGGATAAACCTCATTGGTTATGATACTGCCACTGCGCAAAGCTAATGTGCAGGAAATGGACCAATATCTGGAATCACACAACCTTCCCAGACTTAACCAGGAAGAAATAGATCTCTTGAACAGAACAGTATCAAGCACCAAAACTGAAGAAACAATACGAAAGCTCTCAATAAAATAAAGTCCTGCTCCAGACAGCTTCATACCAGAATTCTATCAAACATTCAAAGAAGGGATTGTACCTATACTTCAGAAATTATTCCAAAACACTGAGAAGAAAGGAATCCTCCCTTACACATTCTAAGAAGTAAACATCCCCCTAATACCAAAACCAGGAAAGAACCAACCCAACAAAAAAAGAAAACTACAGAGCAATGTCACTAATGAATACTGATGCAAAAATACTCAACAAAACACTAGCGAACAAAATAAAGCCCCATACTTAAAAAATTATACATCACAGGGCGGCGCCTGTGGCTCAAAGGAGTAGGGTGCTGGCACCATATGCTGGAGGTGGTGGGTTCAAACTCAGCCCCTGCCAAAAACTACAAAAAAAAATTACATATCACAATCAAGGGGGCTATATCCCAGCAAGGCAAAGATGGTTTAATACACACAAATCAATAAAGGTAATTCACTACAACAATATAAGGAAAAATGAAACCATATGATCCTTTCAATAGATGTACAAAAAGCATTTAACAAAATTTAGCATCCTTTTCTGATAAGAACACTCAAGAAATTAGGCATACATGGGATATTTCTTAAACTGATAGATGTTATCTATGACAAACCCACAGCCAATATCATACTGAGTGGAGTAAAACTGAAAGGATTTGAACTTAGAACTGGAACTAGACAAGGATGTCTACTATTACCACTAGTATTCACCATAGTGCTGGAAGTTCTAGCCAATGCAATCAGTCAAGAGAAGGATATTAAGGGCATTCAAATGGGGGTAGAGGAGGTCAAACTCTTGTTCTTTGCTGATGCATATGATCTTATATTGAGAAAACCCCAGAGATTCAACCACAAGACTTCTGCAAGTGATCGAGAAATACAGTAATCTCTCAGGGAATGAAATCAATGTCCACAAATCAGCAGCCTTTATATATGCCAATAATAATTAAGCTGAGAAGTAAATCAAGGACACAATATCCTTCACAGTAGCTCCGAAGAAAATAAAATACCTCAGAGTATATCTAATGAAGGAGGTTAAGGACCTCTGCAGAGAGAATTATGAAACCCTGAGAAAAGAAATAGCAGAGGACATTAACAAATAGAAGAGTTTATCATGCTCTTGGATAGGAAGAATCAACACTGCTAAAATATCTATACTACACAAAACAATCTACAGATTTAATTGCAATACTTTGAAGAACTTGAAAAAATAGTTTTTTTCTTTTTCTATGGAGCCAGAAAAAGCCACATATAGCCAAGGCAATTCTCAGTAACAAAAACGTATCTGGAGGCATCACTCTATCAGACTTTAGGCCACATTACAAGTCCACAGTGATCAAAATGGCATGATATTGGCATGAAAAGAGAGATGTAGACATATGAAATAGAATTGAAAACCTAGAGATGAAACATGCCTCTTAGCATCATCTGATCGTCAATAAACCAAACATAAGCATACATTGAGAAAAAGAACCCCAGTTCAATAAGTGGTACTGGGGAACTGGATACTACATGTAAAAGTCTAAACTTGGGCCCATGCCTCTCACCACTCGCAAAAATTGACTCACAATGGTAAAAGATTTAAATCTAAGACATGAAACAACACAAATCCTAGAAGAAAGCATGGCAAAAACTCTAAATGATAGCAGTCTGGGGAAAGATTTTATGAAGAACACTGCATCAGCAATGGCAACAACAACAAAAACAAGTAAATGGAACTTAATTAAGAGAAAGAACTTCTGGACAACAAAGGACACAACAATTAAAGCAAACAGACACCCTTCAGAATGGGAAAAGATATATGCATGTTATAAATCTGCAAAGGGTTGATAACCAGAATCTATAGAAACCTAAAATTAATCAACAGGAATAAAGCATACAATCCAATCTATCACTGGGCAAGAGACATAAACATAACCTTCTCCATGGGTGGCACCTGTGGCTCAAAGGAGTAGGGCCCCATACACCACCAGAGGTGGTGGGTTCAGGCCCAGCCCCGGCCAAAAAAAAAAAAAAAAATAGCCTTCTCCAAAGAACACAGATGAATAACCAAAAAATTAATGAAAAATGCTCATCATCCCTAATCATCAGAGAAATGCAAATTAAAACCACCTTGAGATGTTACCAAACCCCAGTGAGAAAAGCCCACATCACAAAGTCCCAAAGATGCAGATGCTGGTGCAGTTGTGGAGGAAGGAAACACTTTTATATTGTTGGTGGGATTGCAAAGTAACACAGCCTCTTTCGAAAGAAATATGGAGGACGCGGAGTTGGGTGGGGTAGAGAGTAGGGGGCGGTAGTCGGGGGTGGTGGGAGAAGGAGGAGGCGGCGAATCACTTATAAATGGCGCCGAAGAAGGACCCGAAGCCTAAATTCCAGGAGGGTGAGCGAGTACTGTGCTTTCATGGGCCTCTTCTTTATGAAGCAAAGTGTGTAAACGTTGCCATTAAAGACAAACAAGTGAAATACTTTATACATTACAGCGGTTGGAATAAAAATTGGGATGAATGGGTTCCAGAGAGCAGAGTACTCAAGTATGTGGACACCAATCTGCAGAAACAGCGAGAACTTCAAAAAGCCAATCAGGAGCAGTATGCAGAGGGCAAGATGAGAGGGGCTACCCCAGGAAAGAAGACATCTGGTCTGCAACAGAAAAATGTTGAAGTGAAAACAAAGAAGAACAAGCAGAAAACACCTGGAAATGGAGATGGTGGCAGTACCAGTGAGACACCTCAACCTCCTCGGAAGAAAAGGGCTCGGGTAGATCCTACTGTTGAAAATGAAGAAACATTCATGAACAGAGTTGAAGTTAAAGTAAAGATTCCTGAAGAGCTAAAACCTTGGCTTGTTGATGACTGGGACTTGATTACCAGGCAAAAACAGCTCTTTTATCTTCCGGCTAAGAAGAATGTGGATTCCATTCTGGAGGATTATGCAAATTATAAGAAATCTCGTGGAAACACAGATAATAAGGAGTATGCTGTTAATGAAGTCGTGGCAGGGATAAAAGAATACTTCAATGTAATGCTGGGCACTCAGCTCCTGTACAAATTTGAGAGACCGCAGTATGCTGAAATTCTTGCAGATCACCCTGATGCACCCATGTCCCAAGTATACAGAGCACCACAAGTATACAGAGCACCACTGAGATTATTTGTACGAATTGGAGCGATGTTGGCCTATACACCTTTGGATGAGAAGAGCCTTGCTTTATTACTGAACTTTCTTCATGATTTCCTAAAGTATCTGGCAAAGAATTCTGCCACCTTGTTTAGTGCCAGCGATTACGAAGTGGCTCCTCCTGAGTACCATCGGAAAGCTGTGTGAGAGATGGTCTCACCCCATATATGTTTGGATCTCTGTAAACACATTTTTGTTCTTAGTCTTTCTCTTGTACAAACAATGTACTTTGAAGATGTTAGTGTATAACAGAATTGATGTTTGTTTTCTTTTTGATTTTAAACAGAGAAAATAAAAGGGGTTCTAGCTCCTTAAAAAAAAAAAAAGGAAGAAATATGGAGAATCCTCAAAGAAATCAAAATAGACCTTCCATTTGATCCTGTAATCCCATTACTGGGTATCTACCCAGGAGAAAAAAAAAATCATTTTATCATAAGAACACTTACACTGGAATGTTTATCACAGCTCAATTTACAATTGCCAACATGTGAAATTAACCCAAGTGTCCATCAACCTAAGAATGAATTAATAAACAGTGGTATATGTATACCATGGAATATTATTCAGCCATAAAAATGGAGGCTTTACATTTTTTGTATTAACCTGAATAGAGATGAATGATGTGCCCAAGGCCCTACAAATAAGTGGACAGAGCTGAGAATTAAACCCAGTTCTCTTAAGCCCCTTATTCATTCTGGTTACCCTACTATCCCTAAATTTAAGACCTGATATAATCATGAGATTTATTTATTTGATAATTTTAACTTTATTTGTTCTTGTTATATAAGTAGTAATAATGAAAAATTTGAAAATATTAGAGATTGGAAGCAAAAATAATACTTCAGTTCATGAACTCAAAATAGTTCTTACCATTGGATATATTTATTTCTAAGTCTCTTTGTTCTATACATAGTTAAACCTAAGTGTAAACAAACTAGATTATTTTATATACAGTGTTTCTTCACTTAAAATTAGAATATAACCATTTTCTTTCTTTTTTGAGACAGAGCCTCAAGCTATCCCCTTGGGTAGAGTGCTGTGGCATCACTGCTCACAGCAACCTCCAACTCCTGGGCTCAAGCGAGTCTCCTGATTCAGCCTCCCAAGTAGCTGAGACTACAGGTGCCCCCCACGATGCCCAGCTATTTTTTGGTTGCAGCCATCATTGTTGTTTGGCAGGTCCGGGCTGGATTTGAACCTGCCACCTTAGGTGTATGTGCCTGGCACCTTAGCCACTTGAGCCACAGGCGCTGAGCCCATTTTCATGATTTTTGCAAAGTTTTCATAAGCATTGCTTTAAATTAGCCATTTTGCAAAGAACCTAAAAATTCATTTTACACAGTACTATATTTTGAAATTTGGCTGAAAAATGTAAGATTCAAGTCAAAAGTGGAATTGTCTATCACATTTTGTTGTGACATTCAGATTGGCTATAATATTCCTCATCTGGTAAGCAATAACTTTTCATAAAATAGTTTTTTTTTTAAATATAGGTAAAATTACCTACAAAACAATATCGACTGCTAGGGCTATGGGAACAATCTGAAATTAAGGCTATATTCCTTAGATTAGGTATGAGCAACATTAGTTAGGTATTTAAAATGACTTATTAAAGATTTTTTTTAGTTACATAACCAAACACTTATAAATCTTAGGCAGGAACAAAACTACATATATAGAGTTTTATTTAACCATGTAAGTAAGGCCTTTGGCATTTCTTTTAAATTATTTTATTGCTATATAATTGTTGTAAATATTTAGGGAGTACATATGATATTTTGATACCTATATATAATGTGTAATGATCAAATCGGGGATATTAGAACATCTATCACTTTAAACATTTATTCTTTGTGTTGAGAACATTACAAATATTTTGTAGCTATTTTAAAATAAATTATTTTATTTTTATTTATTCTTTTAGAGACAGAGTCTCACTTTATCACCTTCGGTAGAGTGCCATAGTGTCACAGCTCACAGCAACCTCCAACTCCTGGGCTTAGGCGATTCTCTTGCCTCAGGCTCCCGAGAAGCTGGGACTACAGGCACCCGCCAAAATGCCCAGCTATTTTTTTGTTGCAGTTTGGTCGGGGCTGTGTTTGAACCCACCACCCTCGGTATATGGGGCCGGCGGCTACAGGTACCACCCTAAAATAAATTATTGTTAACTATAATTTCCCTACTGTACTACTGAATTCTAGATTAATATTTAGTTCTTTTACTTTTTTCTTTTCTTTTTTTTTTTTTTTTTGAGACAGAGTCTCACTTTGACACCCTTGGTAGAATGCCAAAGCGTCACAGCTCACAGAAACCTCAAACTCCTGGGCTGAAGCGATTCTCTTGCCTCAGCCTCCCAAATAGCTGGGATTATAGGCACCTGCCACAATGCCCGGCTATTTTTAGAGATGGGGGTCTTGCTGTTGCTCAGACTGGTCTAGAACTCCTGAGCTCAAGCAATCCACCCTCCTGAGCCTCCCAGAGTGCTAGGATTACAGGCATGAGCTTCTGTGCCCAGCCTCTTGGTTATTTTTCTTATCTTTTCTTTACTTACCTTTTTGGGTTTTCCACATTGCCTACTAAAATATAAATGAAATTGATAATTTAAAAACAGGTTTTTCAGATTGGAAACCATCCTCATACTGCCTTTTGATCTTTGACAAAGGAGACTAAGACATACACTGAGGAAAACAATCCCTAATCAATAAATGGAGCTGGGAAAATTGGATAGCTACATGTAGAAGACTAAAACAGGATCCACATCTATGACCACTCACAAAAATTAACTCATAATGGATAAAAGGCTTTAACTTAAGGCATGAAACTATAAGAATTGTGGAAGAAAATGTTGGAAACATTCTTATAGGTATCAGCCTAGACAAAGAATTTATGAAAAAAGACCCCCAAAGCAATTACAGCAACAATAAAAATAAATAAATGAGGCCTGATGAAACTTAAAAGCTTCTGCACAATGACACAATCAAGAGAGCAAATAGACTAACTACAGAATAGGAGAAAAATATCTGCGTGCTATACATCTGATAGTTTATGAAAAATCTACAAAGAACTCAAGCAAATCAGCAAGAAAAAAAGCAAGACAACCCCGTCAAAAAGTGGGCAAAAGATATACGAACCGAAACTTTTCAAATGAAAATATACTAATGGCCAACAAACACATGAAAAAAAATGCTCAGAGAATCAAATCAAAATGACAGTGTGATATCATCTACTTCTAGTGAGAATGGCTCTCATCAAAATGTCCCAAAACAACAGATGCTGGTGCAGATGTAGAGAGAAAGGAACACTTACACAGTTTGTGGGACTGCAAACTAGTATAACAGAAAGTAGTACAGGGAGATAGCTCAAAGAACTAAAAGTAGACCTACCATTTGATACAGCAATCCCACTATCCCCCATCAGGTATTTAACCAAAGGAGGAAAAAAAACATTTTATTAAAAAATACTCGTGCACTTAAATGTTATATAACAACACCAGTTACAATCGCAAATTTAGGAAACAACCCAAGTGCCTAGCAATACATGAATGGATTGATAAATATGGTATATGTATGGGCTGGGGTATATGTATTGCACGTTATCTGTAAAGGCTGAATATCAGCCATTACAAAAAATGGTGATCTAGTATTTTTTTCTAACAACCTCAATGGAAATGGAGACCATCTTCTAAGTGAAGTATTGCAAGAATCGAAAACACCACACGCAGTCAATACTAAATTGGAACTAATCTGATAACATTTATGTGCACATATGAAAGTAAAACTCAATGAAAATAAAACAGGTGGGAGGCTCTGGGGACGAGGGGTTGGGTAAATTTACATCTAATGGTTTACAATACACACTTTCTGGGTGAAGTTTATGCTTATAATTTTGACTGAATCTATACAAAGCAAATTATGTAACCAAAACTTGTGTGCCCCGTAATATTCTGAAACTTTAAAAAACCAAAACAAAACGGTTTTTGTTTAAAAAAAGAAAGAAAGAAAGAAAGCGAGCGAGAGAAAGAAAGAGGCTTCTCCTAAATACTATTGGAATGCATATTTAGTTACTCAGGGATCAACTAATTATCAACCAATTAATAAATTATAGTTGTCTTTAAAAAAAAAAGACATAACTTAGCATTAGGAATCATTTTATTTCTAAAAGTATCTGCTAAAAACAACATAACCAAGCACTTTCTGTAAAGAACTTAACTTTTACATTATGGTAATTTGCTCTTGTACTCTGCAAGGGAAATCTGCCTGAGAAACATTAGTTAAGTAATGTAGATTAATACATCGTTTTTACTGAAATACCATAATGCTTAATCTCAAGGTACATAAAATCTTTTATGTTGCCATCACCTGTGTAGGTGACAATGATTACCTACTTATTCTTTTTTTTTTTTTTTTTTTTTTTTACCAACTTGTATTTTAAAAGCTTGGGAAAAAGAATAGTCTTCAAGTTCTGTAACTTAAATAACGGGTCAGAGAAATTACCACGTCTTTTTCCTACAACATCAGAGTTAAAAAGAACCTCAGAGGTCATTGAATCTAACCCAGCTATTCAAGTAGCCAGCAATCGAGCTTTTTCTTGAAAATTCAATGTTAATTATATCAGTTTAAAGCGGTGTCTCCCATCGTTGCCGTTTTAGTTATCAGAAAGTTTCTTTCTCTCCCTCTTGCTCTCCTCCCCCGCCCATTGTTGTGGTTTTACTTACTAAAAAGTTTTCGAATTGTGTTCTCAGCCGCCGCCGCACCGCAGTCGCGCCCGCGCGGTCTCTAGCTCGCGGAGCTGCAGCCCAAGGAGAAGGGGAGTAAGGTGGTCTTTAGACACGTGGCTCCTACAAGGCAGACTGCCCACAAATCCACCCGTGGTAAAGCACCCAGGAAACAACTGGCTACAAAAGACGCTTGCGAGAGTGAGCCCTCTTCTGGAGGGGTGAAGAAATCTCATCGCTACAAGCCCGGTACAGTAGCACGCTGAAATTAGACACTATCAGAAGTCCTCTGAACTTCTGATTAGCAAACTTCCTTTCCGGCGTCTAGTGGGAGAAATTGCTCCGGACTTTAAGACAGATCTGAGCTTCCAGAGCGCAGCTATTGGTGCTTTGCAAGAGGTAAGTGAGGCCTACATGGTTGGCCTTTTTGAAGACACCAACCTGTGTGCTATCCATGCCAGAGGTGTAACAATTATGCCAGAAGATAGCCAGCTAGCACGCCTCGTATGTGGAGAACGTCCACTATGGGGTGGTGCCTGTGGCTCAAGGAGTAGGGTGCCCGCCGGCCCCATATATTGGAGGTGGCAGCTTCAAACCTGGCCCCAGGCAGAAACTGCAAAAAAAAAAAAAAGGAATCCGCTATGATGGGAAAACATTTCATTATCTAAAAAAAAATTCTCTTTCTCATGTTATTGGTAGTTCTGAACGTTAGAATTCCCCCCCTCCGTGGGGTCAAAAGATGCTTAAATATATGATTGCGACTGTAAAAATGGGGTCAGAAATCAGATATTGGTCGTTTTTCCATTTTCATTTGTGTGTGAATTTTTAATATAAATGTGGGGGTGGGCAGCATTAATGTGATTCGGAATGTTTCAGTGAACAAGTTTCGGCAGTTCAACTTTCAAACCATTATAAATAAACCTGTTAAATTTTTCTGGACAGTGCCAGCATTTGGATTCTTTTAAAACAAGTAACTTTCTTATTGACGGCAACTAAATGGTGTTTGTAGCATTTTTATCATGCAGTAGAATCCATCCATTCACTATCCTTTTATAAGTGAGATGTCCTACAGGCAAGTACATTTGTTTGTTTGTTTTGTTTTGTTTTTTGTAGACAGAGTCTCACTTTATCACCCTCAGTAGAGTGCTGTGGCATCACACTGCTCACAGCAATCTCCAACTCCCGGGCGTAGGCGATTCTCTGCCCTCCGCCTCGGGAGTAGCTGGGACTATAGGCACTCGCTACAACGCCCGGCTATTTTTTTTGTTGCAGTTTGGCCGGGGCTGGGTTTGAAGCCGCCACCCTCGGTATATGGGGCCGGTGCCCTACCCACTGAGCCACACGCGCCGCTGCAAGTACATGTTCTTAATGTTGTCTGTCTTCTATGCTGTTCCTGTAAGTTTGCTATTAAAATACCTTAAACTATAAAAAGAAAGTTATATGGAACTTTCTTTTTATAGTTTAAGGTATTTATATACAGCAGGAATCTGTTTTCCTATAACTTTTGTCCACTTGGGCTAATGCTGCCCTCTCTTGCTAGACTGAATAATAAATTCACTCTCTCTTCCTTAGAATTATTTGAAGACAGTTATTATGCTATCTTGATATTTTTGGTGTACAAGCAAATTTTTCTCAATTATGCTTCACATGACTTAATTTAAATCTCCTTAAGAACCTGATTAATTTTCTTTGACTTCATTCTAGTTTGTGAGTTAACATATGGTTGCCCCAGGGGCAGCGCCTGTGGCTCACAGGAGTAGGACGCTGGGCCCCATATATGTAGGTGCTGGGTTCAAACCCCGCCCTGGCCAAAACCTGCAAAAAAAAAAAAAAATATATATATATGTATATATATATATGGTGGCCCCAACTAAAGCAAACATCAATGTATTATCTACCTTGTATTTCTTTTTTTATTTTATTATTATTATTTTTTATTTTTTTTTTGCAGTTTTTGGCCAGGGCTGGGTTTGAACCCACCACCTACAGTATATGCGATGGGCACCCTACTCCTTTGAGCCACAGGCGCTGCCCTCTACCTTATATTTCTATTGCTGGGTTCTCAGTTGAATATGACAAACTCTTAGTTGCTTTAAGCAAGGAGTTCTAAGTTCTAAATTCAATAGGAATTTATTGAAAGTCTGTTAGGTAGCTGGAGGACTAGCCAGGACTACCCAGTCTAGGGAACTGGGATCAGGGAAAAGTGCAGGAACCAAGAGGCCAAAAATTCAGAATTAAAGTTAAAATCACACCTCAAAACTATCCTAATGAGGCGCCCGTAGCTCAATGAGTAGGGTGCCAGCCACATACACCGAAGGTGGCAGGTTCGAGCCCAGCCTGGGGCCTGCTAGACAACAATAACTACAACCAAAATAATGGCCGGGCATTGTAGTGGGCAGGCTGAGGCAAGACAATTGCTTGAGCCCAAGCGTTTGAGGTTGCTATGAGCTGTGACACCATGAAACTTTACCAAGAGCAACATGGTGAGACTCTGTCTCAAAAAAAAAGAAAAGAAAAGAAAAGAAAAGAACACTAATCTAATGTGGCCACCACTGCCAAACTCTGCATACTGCCATGTACACTTCTGCCATTATTGAGTCTAGAAACTGGCTGTTACTACTGGTACAGCTGTTGCCAGAATGAATTCTATACTGTCCCTGCTTCTTCACTTTATTAATGGTGAAGTCCATATAGGATGGGTCTGTTTGGTTAGTCATGTCTAGGTCATATGTCTTTGCTCTAGTTTCTTGGAAATTTTCCTGGTCTATAATGGGGTACAGGCTCTGCCTCCCATAAAGATGCCAATGGTGAGAATTTCATAAAAATGGGAAGGGCCCTCACCTCATTGGCTGAGCATCCAAGGTAAAGGCAAATTTTCCCTACAAAAACTATAGTGTCATTCGATTTTTTTTTGACAGCCTTATCCCACTGCTGATGCTTATTAATAACTAACCATCAAAATCACCTAAATGTATTTTTCACATATACCTCTCTTAGACCAGATTGCCAATATAGTTGTTACTTCTTGAGATATTTATGAAACCCACAACCTCCTCTTCTGAAAACCTCCCCTGCGCGCGCGCACACACAGACACACACAGACACACACACACACACACTCAAATGGGTTCTTGCAGCTATGGTTTTATATATGAGTGCATGATGTTGGCCACAGTTGATTGGCCAAAAAGTAGACACCCTTACATCAGTTGGGACAATCAGATTCTGGGTCATTCATTTGTCAGTTTCCTTTTTTTTTTCCACAGCTTTTTTTTTTTTTTTGCCTGGGCTGGGTTTGAACCTGCCAACTCGCCACCTCTGGCATATGGGGCTGGAGCCCTACTCCTTTGAGCCACAGGCGCCACCCAGCCAGGTAGTCTTCTATGTGCTAGGGATACACCGGAGAACAAATCAGACAGAAATCTCTGTCCTTATGTAGTTTACATTCTAGTGTTTGTGTGTGTTGGGGGGGACCAGTAAAAAACAAAATAGGGAAATATACATAAACTATCAGGTGGTTATTAGTACAATGAAGAAAAATAAACTGCAAAAGGAGGATTGCAAGTACAAAGGGTAAGAATTTAATTTACAATATACTGGACATGTTGAGCTTCATAGGGAATGGAACATTTGAGCAAAAATCTGAAAAAGTAAATCATACAAATATTAATATTAAGAGGAAGAGCATGTCAGGCAGAAGGAACAGAAAGTGCAAAGTCCCTGAGGCAGGGAACATGGCTGGAGTGTTCAAGGAACAACAATAAGTTCAATATAGGTGAAGCAGAATGAGTGAATGGGCTAATTATGCAGGACTTTGTAGGCCTTCCTAAGGACTTTGGCCTTCCTTAATGAGAGATGGAGAATCATTGGAGGATTTTGAGCAGGATGCAATGATCTGACTGATATTTGAAAAGGTTTCCTTTGGCTTCTGTGTGAAGAATGGACAAAGTAGGGCAGAGCAGTAGTGGGAGGATCAGTTAGGAAACTATTGCAGTAATCCAGGCAAGAAATGATGATGTCTTGAATCAAGATGATAGTAGTAGTAAGATTCTCTGTATATTTTCAAGGTAGACCGCACAGGATTTGCAGATGGATTGGATATAGGATGTAAAAGAGGAAAAAGAATCAATGACTTATAATGAGGGTGCATGCGGTGGCTCATACCTGGAATCCTAGCACTGTCTGGGAGGCCAAGGTGGGTGGATTGCCTGACCTCACAGGTTTGAGACCAGCCTGAGCAAGAGCGAGACCCTCCCTCTAAAAATAATCAGGTGTTGTGCCAGGGACCCGTAGTCCCAGCTATTCAGGAGGCTGAGGCAAGAGGACTCTTGAGCCCAAGAGTTTGAGGTTGCTGTGAGCTGTGATGCCAGAGCACTCTATCAAGGGGGACAAAGTGAGACTCTTTCTCAAACAACAACAACAACAACAACAAAAGACTTATAAGGCCAGGAGAAGTGGCTCACACCTGTAATCCTAGCATTCTGGGAGGTCGAGGTGGCTGGATTGCTTGAGCTCACAGTTCAAGACTAGCCTGAGCAAGACTCCATCTGTACTAAAAATAGAAAACCTGAGGCAAGAGGATTGCTTGAGCCCCAGAGTTGGAGATTTCTTTGAACTAGGATGCCATGGCACTGTATCCAGGATGATAGCTTGAGAATCTATCTCAAAAAAAAAAAAAAAA
>NW_003852625.1:1485500-1492386 GCF_000181295.1 Otolemur garnettii
TTTTTTTTTTTTTTTGGAGATGGGGTCTTGCTCTTGCTCAGGCTG
Source organism: Otolemur garnettii (assembly GCF_000181295.1). Lineage (NCBI taxonomy): Eukaryota > Metazoa > Chordata > Mammalia > Primates > Galagidae > Otolemur > Otolemur garnettii. Next base: position 1,485,546 of record NW_003852625.1, read on the forward strand.
GTCTCAAACGCATAAGCTTAGGCAGTTCACTTGCCTCAGCCTCGCAAAGTGTTAGGATTACAAGAGTGAGCCACCGCTCCCAGCAGTTATATAAATTTTAAGTGGAGAAGTCTGAGCTGGAGATTCAAATTTGGGAGACAGCAGTCTACTTTTGAAGGATCATGAGATTAGATGAGATCAACAAGGCAGTGAATGTAAACAGAAAAATTGTCTAAGGACTGGGCTCTGCCTCCAGTATTTTAAGCAGAGTTTTCAAAGTTTGATCCCTAGACCAGCAAGTTTGACTGGGAAACTTGTTAGAAATGTTCATTTTCATGTCTTATCCCAGACTTACTGAATCAGAAACTCTGGGGATGGTGCCCAGCAAGCTATGATTTAGTAAGTCCTGCAGGCAATTCTAAGACATGCTGGAGTTTGAGACCAGTGGTTTACAAATCAGTGAGATTTGGAAAAACCAGAAAAAAACCTCAAACAGAGCAGTCAGCCAAAAGACCCTTGACTAAAAAAGTACCCCTACTGTTCTTCTACAATTAATTTGGAGAAACACCATTGTGAACCATGCATTAATCCTTGTGTAGCGGGAGATTCTGAACCTATTTTTTTAATTATTTTTATTAAATCATAACTTTGTACATTGATGCATTTCTGGGGTTTAGGATACTGCTTAAATCTACTATGTGAAATGCATAATGAAGGCAGAGAACTCCTAACACAAGAAAAGGTTATGCCAGGCTTGATTCGTCAAATTACAAAGTTTTACTTGGAGAAGGGAAGCAATTTTAAGGAATGTATGATTTCCCTCCCTCTCTCTCTCTCTCTCGAAGTTGTTTTATGGCATAATCTCTACCTGACTTAATTCTAAAACCGAAGGAGAAAGGGAATCCATTGATTATTTCCTTATTCCCTTTTCTTTATTTTTTTGTGTGAAAAACATTTATTCTGAGAATATAAAATCTGGACCAATGTTGGACTTTAGAAAATGCCTACACAGAATTTCTTCCCTAACACATTAACCATTTAATAATAAGGAGAGGAGAACCCTTTAAAAATATTGCTTCAGTTTTTCTGCAGTTATGTGATTTAAAATATCTCTGTTCTACTGAAAAAAATAGAAAAGAAAAGTTAAAAGTGTTAGGCATTAGGGACAGAGTGATCTGGGAAGAAGCCAGAAATAAAGTTAGAAAAGTTAACAAACCATTCCAAAACATACAAAACCAACAACAACAACAACAAACAACCTAAGTTATATCTTTCTTGGTGCATAACACAGTAACTAAAAAAAAAAAAATTCATTTAGAGGGCAGCACCTGTGGCTCAGTGAGTGGGGCGCCAGCCCCATATACCAAGGGTGGCGGCTTCAAACTCGGCCCCAGCCAAACTGCAACAAAAAATAGCCAGGCGTTGTGCAGGCACCTATATTCCCAGCTCCTTGGGAGGCTGAGGCAAGTAAATCACCTAAGCCCAGGAGTTGGAGGTTGCTGTGAACTGTGTGATGCCACAGCACTCTACCCAGGGCAACAAAGTGAGACTCTGTCTCTACCAAAAAAAAAATTCATTTAGAAAAAGTGTTTATTAAAAAAAAATTCCCTCTTTTATTTCTCTGGGTGGCACTTGTGGCTCAAAGGAGTAGGATGCTGGCCCCATATGCCAGCGGTGGCAGGTTCAAACCCAGCCACGGCCAAAAACTGCAAAAAAAAAAAAAAAAAAATCCCTCTTTTATTTCTCAACTGCAAAGTTAAAAAAAATTGAATTTAAGTGATCTATAAACTCAAACCATCCCCAAACACCCATCCAGTATCAGGAAGAAATTGGATAACCACAGTTTTTAGAATTTAGTTGGCATTTTCAATAAATTCAGTGCTTGAAATTGGCTTTGCATACTGGTTTCCCTGGTCTCAGACAGCATCAGCCACACATGCAGCCCCCATGTGAAGTCCAGCTGAGGTATGTTCTCCAGACCCCAACTGTCTGCTCACCTGGGCAGAGGACTTTTTATGTGGATGGTAGACACCAAGCAGCCTGGCAGGGGATTGCTTTAAGAGAAGAGTTCAAATTGAGAGGATTTTTCCTCTTTTCCTTTCAACAACTTCTTGATGGGCAGCCAAATTACATGATGCCCATGGCCACCACAGGGAAATATCTTCCTGGATTTTATACAGTAAGATGCCATCAGGAAAGATGTACTTGGCTTGACCTTGGAAGCCAAAGCCACAAACCTTGAAAAGTGATTGTTCTAAGTAGCTAGATATCTTCTTGCTAGTTGGTGGTGGGAACTTCTGAGAAGTTGACACAAGGAACATAAGCAGCCTTTATGCCATAGTTTGTTTCTTTGCTGATAAACTGCAGGCTTTATAGCATTTTAAAAACTAAACAAAATACTGAGAAGTCCAACTTGCAAGCCAGAGTACATAAATTCATGAACATGTATAGATTTTTTAAAAAGAAGGAAAATAAGACTTTTTTAGGGAATGCAGGAAAAACTATATGTTTAAGTTGTGTCCACTAAGAACAACATAAAGGCCAATTAAAGACCCTTTCAGCACATTTTTTTTGGCAGTTTTTTTGGCCGGCGCTGGCCCCCTACTCCTTTGACCCAGAGGCATCACCCACCTTTCAGCACATTTTAAGTAAAATGCCAGCCAAGAAGTGCTTGCAATCACCTGCCATTGCTGTAGCCAGGGAAGGTCTGCAGCAGCTGGTTCACCTATGTGGTGTAGCTCTGGCCCAGGTCGTAGTGGCAGGCTGGACAGCTGAATACCTGGACCTGGAAGGATCTGTCCAGGCAATCCTAGCACATTTTGTGCTGGGACACAGTCATGACTGGCTGGAACACCAGCTCCTGCCCGCAGATACACTGGAATGCCTCCTCCACCTTCCTCAGGAACATTGGCCTGTCCTTGAGACTTTAAGACCTCTGTCCACAGCCTGGCACTGCTTTTCTCTCTTTTTTTTTTGAAACAGAGTCTCAGAGTCTCACTTTGTCATTCTTTGCTAGAGTGCCATGGCGTTACAGCTCACAGCAACCTTCAACTCCTGGGCTTCAGTGATTCTCTTGCCTCAACCTCAGTAGCTGGGACTATGGGTGCCCGCCATAATGCCCGGCTATTTTGTTACAGTTTTTACTGCTGGTTTTAGCTGGCCAGGGTCAGGTTCGAACCCGCCACCCTTGGTATATGGGGCCGGTGCCCTACTCACTGAGTCAGCCCCTATTAGCGTTGGTGAGTTTCTGATCACAAGACTGTTCTGCAGTTCTCTTCTTGCCAGAGAGATCTCGACCACCACTACCTGTGTATGTGGAAAAAATTCCCATTGTCCATGTTATCTTCATAAACCCTCCCCTCCCAGGACCAGAGAGTATGCTTCCTTGTTGCTGCAGCTTGTGGATACCTGCCACGTGGGGCCAACACGTGCCTTGATACAGGGTTACCCCATTCAAGGCTGAACAGGGACCTCCTCCTCCCCTTTCCTAGGCCTCAGCTCTTACACCTTGGTCAGCTTAGACAGCTGAGTCACCCACCATCTGGGTCATTCTCCTGTCCTTGGCGTGAATCTGGATCCACATGGTGTTGGCGCTCTCTGGGCACTGCCAAGCACTGGCCTGCCAGCCTCCCTTTCCTTTAATTTATAATGTCTCTCTGTTTCCTAGCTCCTTCTCTATGGTCTATAAGCACATTTAAATAAATATTTACAATTTAAAAAAATAACCCAAACATCCTTTTCTGTCTTGTGTACAGGTAATAGCCAAATTGCCCAAGTTCTGATGAGCTGTAACATTTGCTAGCTATGTTTCCTTGGACAACATTTTTAACACTTCTGTGCCTTCATTTCCTTGCCTGTAAAAAGGATATAATACTACTTTTTATGTTATGAGGTTATTGTGTCTAGCAAATAGTAAATGCTGTATGTGTCAAAGAAAAATTAAGTTACTCCTCCATTTACGGCCTGCTAGATTTCTGCCAAAGGATAAAAAAAAAAAAAAAAATCAAACCTCTTAATTACTAAATTTAATGAATTCTTCAGTCCTTAGCTACTTTGACCTTCCAGCAACTCTTTTTTTTCTTTTTTCTTTTTCTTTTTATTAAATTATACCTGTGTACATTACTGCAATCATGGGGTACAATGTGCTGGTTTTACATACAATTTGAAATGCTTTCATCAAACTGATCAACATAGCCTTCACAGCATTCTCTTAGTTATTGTGCCAGCAACTCTTCTTTTTTTTTTTTTTGGCCAGGGCCCACCACCTCCAGCATATGGGGTGGGTGCCCTATCCTTTTGAGCCACAGGCACCGCCCAGCAACTCTTGACAATAAGGAGTAATAGGTTCTTGGGATTCTCCCTTTATTTCCTGGATACCTCATTCCTGGTTTTTCCCATATCTCTGATGATTTTTACTCAGTTTTCTTTGTGATTTCCTTGGGATTCTTTGGTCTTCTCCCTTTCTCACTTCACATTTCAATAACTATAAAAGAAAAGGCATCAAACCCTTAGCATAATGTAAAAGTTCGTGATCTAATCCCTGAGGTTCTCTTTAGACTTATCTATAAGTATCCTGCCATATGAAATTGCTAGAACTTTCCAGAGTGTGTTGATAGTGCTGCATCCTCTGCCAAAAACTATCATTTCCATGTCTACAATTATGCTTTAATTTTTTAAGGTTTGAATGAGTTATTATTATTATTACTTTGCAGTTTTTGGCCGGGGCCAAGTTTGAACCTGCCACCTCCTGTATATGGGGCCGCTGTCCTACTCCTTTGAGCCACAGGTGCCACCCTTATTTTTTGAGACAGAGTCTCACTATGTCAACCATGGTAGAGTGTCATAGCATCACAGTTCACAGCAACCTCAAATTCTAGGGCTTAAGCAATTTTGTTGCTTCAGCCTCCCAAGTATCTGGGACTACAGGGGCCTGCTGAGACTACCGGTGTTTTTTTTTTTTTTTTAGTTGTAGTTGTCATTGTTGTTTAGCAGGCCCTGGCTGGGCTCCAACCCGCTAGCCCTAGTGTATGTGGCTGGCGTTACAGATGCCAAGCCTTGAATGAATTATTTTTATTCCTAAGGGGGATTGTCTTCTTTGAGTCCCAAATACATTTGGTAGATATCTGTATCCCCAGAACCTAACACAGTAGGAGCTCAGTATCTGTTGCTAGACTAAATTATAATGCCTAAATTAATATTTTATTTCATGTGTGTTTACTGTCTTCAGCAACTATATGCGCCTTGAGAAAAAGATTTATCAATCTTGTAGCTCCCAAGTACTCAGCATTTACTTAAATGCAACAAATAGTTATTTTACGTTTCAAAATTACAATATGTATTCCCAGTGTCCCAGCACTTGGGAGGCGGAGGTAGGTGGATTGCCTGAGCTCACAGGTTGGAGACCAGCCTGAGCTAGAGTGAGATCTCATCTCTAAAAATATAGACAGACGTTGTGGCAAATGCCTGTAAGTCCCAGCTACTCAGGAAACTGAGGGAAGAGAATCCCTTAAGCCCAGGAGTTTGAGTTTGCTGTAAACTATAATGCCATGGCACTCTACCAAGGGTGACAAGTAAGACTCTGTCTCAAAAAAAAAAAAAAAATCACAATTTATCTTGTGACTTTCACTTTTCAAAATTTATTAATTTGTGGGAGGCTGAGGTGGGCGGATTACTTGAGCTCAGGAATTTGAAACCAGTCTGAGCAATAGCGAGACCCCAGCTCTAAAAATAGCCAGGCATTGTGGCTGGCTTCTGTAGTTCCAGCTACTTGGGAGGCTGAGACAAGAGGATTGCTTGAGTCCAAGAGTTTGAGGTTGCCGTGTGCTATAATGCCATGACACTCAACCCCAGGGGCTACTGAGACTCTGTCTCCAAAAAAAAAAAAATTATTAATTTGATTTTTTTATTTCCTGTGAAGAACCAGTGACAAGTTTCCTCCTTGTTAAGCAGCACTTAGACAATAACAGGAACAATCACATTTTTCTTAAAAAAAAAATGTCATGGACACACTTTTAAAGAGGTCATCAAAAAGCATGTGGCACTGCAAACCTGTGAATCGGTCCTAGCTGTGAGATTTGTGGTCACTTTGAGGAATTTGAAAGAAACAGAGAACCAAGAAGTCAAGAACGTAGAATTTTATTTGCCAGGAGTGCCAACAGGAAAGAGGAGAAATGCCTTTTAAGATCTATGAAAGGCAAGGGTCAAAAGCTCACACACCAAAAGCCTACGAGGCTGACCAGGAACTGGGTGCCAAGTAAGAACTTATCTAGAAGGGAGGGGTGGGGATAACGAGAGGCGAGGGAGGAGATATGGGCCCGTCTTTGTGTGTGTGGGGGGTGTCTCTTTTTGCTGAGCCAAGCTTCTGATAGGGGACCTACCTAGTATGTTGCAAGCTCCACCCCTTGGGCCTTAGCAACAGCGGAGGAAGAGGCTGTTACTGGAAGACCAGGTTGGCCAGGACCCGCCTGCTCACTGTGTGGGTGCTATATAAGCTGTAATTCAGTAGGTGGTGCAATTACTCTGAGAAGATGGCTTCTTGGAGCATGCTGGCACACCCTCAAGATGGGAGAAATCTGACCTTTCTGGATATGTCTCTAGGTATGTAAGCCCCTGATTCCAGTCCCCTGCTAGTCTGGGCTCGCTGGCTTTGAGTGGGAAACCTCGGCATAGGACAGACTATAAGTCGCAGTGTGACGAACACACGCCTCAGGAGAGGCTTCCGGGTTCCCTGTCGCTCCACTCGGTTCCTGTCTTCCCGCGCTGAGGTGGCGGGGTGGGGGAGGGCGCTTCAAGGAGGAGGTGAGGAAAATAAAAAAGATATTTATTTATTTATTTGTTTAATCTTCTTCTTCTTCTTCTTCTT
>NW_003852625.1:1492739-1507551 GCF_000181295.1 Otolemur garnettii
TACAGGTCTCCTTCAAACAGAGGCCACAGCGTTCCTTGTAGTGCCGCCACCTGCCAGAAAAGACTATAGAGTCTGCAGCGTGAAGGAACAAGCCTTAGGCTACTTTGCTAACCATCCAGAGTGCGAGCGCAAAAGGCTAGTTGGTTGGTGGATTTGCCTGGTGCCGGGGATTCAAAGGGGTGCTTAGGGGTGGTTGCGTGTTGGTGGGTTATATGCTCCTCACTGCCTTCCTGCTCCGCTGGTGCCTTCTAGCCTCTCACCTCAGAACGCTACACAAAGAGTGGAGTCTTAGAAAAAAGAAATTCCTTTACCAAGGTCGCAACCCCTTCTGTTTGCACCACATCCAGAAAAAGTGGATTTTATTTGGACTAATTCCTCTTTTCTTTTTCTTTGCAGTTTTGGCCGGGCCGGGTTTGAACCGACCACGCCCAGTGTATGGGGCCGGCGCCCTACTCCTTGAGCCACAGGCCCCGCCCGCCAATTCCTCTTCTAACTGTCATCTACCTTAGAAATGGTGGGGGGGAGCTTTTTGAGTGAGGGGGGAGTGAGCAGAGGAGGCAGGCTGACTTTACAATGGGGAGGGGCAGCAGAGAAGAGGGAAACTTTTATTCTTTTATTTAGGTTTTGGTTTCGGGGTTTTTTTTGTGTTTTTTTTTCAGGCGGAGTCTAGCGTTGTTGCCCTCAGTCGAATGTTGTGGCATCATAGCTCACATCAACGTCAAACACGGGCTTGAGCAATCCTCTGCCTCAGCCTCCGGAGTAACTAGGACTATGGGCGCCCGCCACAAGGACCGGCTATTTTTACAGACGAGGTCTCATCTCGAACTTGCGAGCTCAGGCAATCCACCCACCTTGGCCTCCCTGAGTGCTGCAATTACAGGTGTGAGCCACCGTGCCCTTCCAGAAGGAAACTTTAGAAATGGGGGAAGGTGCCTGGCGCCTTCCCGCTCAGAAAGGTGGCTCATGCCTGTAATCCTAGCACTCTGGGAGGCCTAAACAAGTGGATTGATTGAGCTCACGGGTTCCAAAGACCAGCCTGAGCAAGAGCTAGATGCTGCCTATTAAAAATAGCCCGGCGTTGTGGCTGGTGCCTGCAGTCCCAGCTACTTTGGAGGCTGAGGCAAGGGAATAGCTTGAGCCCAAGAGTTTGAGGTTGCTGTGAGCTAAGACGTCACGGTACTCTACCGAGGGCGACAAAGTGAGACTCTGTCTCAATAAAAAAAAAAATGTAGGAAGGAGGAAGGGCCATTTTTCAAATGGGAGGGGGAGGAGCAGAGCAATTAAGAGCTCAGCTTCAATGTGGAGCAATAAAGGTGGATCTTAGAAAAAGAGGAACGGGGCAAAGAGGGTTCACCTTAGAGATGAGGATCAGAGAGCAGAGCAGGGAGAGCTAACTTCTAAGGGGGTAGGGCAGTGGAGAGAGTGTACCCTAGAAATGAGGCGTGGCAGGACGAGGTCAGGCAGACCTCAGAAATAGTGGAAAGAGTATGAGGGTGGAGAAGCAGAGCAGGGTGGGCTGACCTTAAAAATAGGGGAGAAGCACGTAAAGGGGGAATTTAGAAATGAAGGATAGAGTAGGAGAGGAGAGAAGTCTTAAAGAATGAGGGGGGACTCGGCCCTCATAGTGCACTCGTTATGGCACCAGCCACATGCACCGACGGCGGTGGGTTTGAACTCAGTCTGGGCCAGCTAAACAACTGCAACAAAGAAACAGCTGGGGGGGGGGCTGTGGCTCAAAGGAGTAGGGAGCCAGCCCATTATGCCGGAGGTGGCGGGTTCAAACCCAGCCCAGGCCAAAAATTGCAAAAAAAAAAAAAAAGAAAAGAAAAAAACAGCTGGGCATTGTGGCAAGCGCCTGGAGTCGCAGCTACTTACCGCTTAAGCCAAAGAGTTGGAGGTTGCTGTGAGCTATGATGGCACAGCACTCTACCCAGGGGGGCATAGTGAGACTCTGTCTCAAAAAAAAAAAAGTGAGGAGGGGGAAGAAGAGGAAGGAGAGCCAACTTTAGCAGCCGGGAGAGAGGAGCATGGGAAACAATGCCAGGGAAGGCTCATGCCTGAAATCCTAGCACTCTGGGAGACAGAGGCGGGTGGATTGCCTGAGCTCACAGTTTCCAGACGGCCCCCATCTCTAAAAATAGCCCGGCGGGCTCAGCACCTGTAGCTCAGCAGCAAGGGCGCCAGCCACATACACCGGAGCTGGCGGGTTCAAACCCAGCCCAGGCTTGCCAAACAACAATGACAATTACAAAAAAAAATGTAGCCTAGTGTTGTGGAGGGCGCCTTGGGTGGCTGAGCCCAAAAGTTTGAGGTTGCTGTGAGCTGTGACGCCATGGCACTTTACCAGGGGCAACAAAGTGAGACTCTGTCTCAAAAATAAAAAAAATTACCGGGGAAGAGGACCAAGGTTAAAGACCTTAGAAAGGGGGTGGCGCCTGTGGCTCAAAGAAGTAGGGCGCTGTCCCCATATGCCGGAGGTGGCGGGTTCAAACCCAGAGGGACAGCTTGAGGCTCTGTCTCACCCTGGCCAAAAAAAAAAAAAAAAAAAAAGACTTTAAAAAGGGAAGTAGTGGGGCAGGAATGGAGAGTCTTATAAAGGCAGTGAGGCAGAGTGGGCAGTGAAGGGAACTTAGAAATGGAAAGGGATAGGGCTGGAAGGGTTGAGTTACAGATGAGAAAAACAAGTCTTTAGAAGTAAGGGGGAAAGATAGGGGTTCAGACTGTAAATATAAAATGAGGAGCATCAGTAAGGGAAATCCTTGGAAGTGAGGAAAGGGAAGAACAAGGAGAGTAGACCTTGGATATGAGAGGACAAATAGGGAGGGCAAGTCTTCTCCTTGAACATACTTTTTTTGTGTGGTCTAGGCACCTTTACAGCTTTCACTAAAATAAGTTTTCTTTAAAATGTAGACTTGACACACCTGTAATCCTAGCACTCTGGGAGGCCAAAGCAGGTGGATCACCTGAGCCTAGGAATTGGAGACCAACCTGAGCAAGAGTGACATCCTGTTTCTAAAAATAGCTGAGCATTGTGGTGGGTGCCTGAAGTCCCACCTACTAGGGTTGCTGAGGCAGGAGGATCACCTGAGCCCAAGAGTTTGAGGTTGCTGTGAGCGGTGATGCCATAGCACTGTTCCCAGGGTGACAAAGTGAGACCCTGTCTCAAAATAAATAAATAAATAAATAAAAATATAGACTTAGTTTTAAAAGATAGCAAACAATGAAATAAAAATTATTAGATAACAGCCGATAACAATATAAACATTATTATTACTTTCAAATAGCTGAGCAGCAATCATGTAAATTATCTATTATTTAAAAGCATTGATCTGGCCAGGCATGGTTTGTAATTACAAACAGCTCATGTTTGTAATGTCAGTGGTTTGGGAGGTCAAGGTGGGAGACTGAGTCAAGGCCAGGAGCTCAGGGTAGCCTGGGCAAAATAATGAGACTCTGTCTCTACAAATAATAATTTTAAAAAACAAGCATGGTGATATGTGGCTGTGGTCCCAGCTACTCAGGAGGATGAGATGGGAGAATTGCTTGACCTGGGAGTTGGAGGTTGCAGTGAGCTATGACTGAGCTGCTGCACTCCATCCTGGGGAAAAGAGCACAATCCATCTCTAAAAAAAGCAAAACTAAAAACATAAAAATATTGATCAATTTCTTGATTCCATGTAATACCTTAGCATATTTTGCCAAGGCTCATAGAATTCTCTCAGCCAGTGTTTGTTATTTGGTAGACTGACATGATACTGTGCTGCTTGAATTATATGTGAGAGTTTGAGGTTGTTGTGAGCTAGGCCATCACAGCATTCTACCCAGGGCTACAGAGTGAGACAAGAAAAGAGAGGGAGAGAGAGAAAGTGGCTGTAGAGGTCTTTGCAGTCAGTGTTCCCGTTGCATCTGAGATGGATAGGGAGAGAACTTCTTGTTCTTGTACTTTTTCCCTGATACCACCCTAGTATAAATTTTTATCTTTTCACTCTTAGACTCTTGCAATCCATCTGCCTCCCCCTAAGATAACTAGTTTTAGTTTTCGTAGTCTCACGCTATTCTCCAGTCTACTGCCAATCACAATTGATATTTCCCCAAACCATCATTTTTATAAACTCAGTCCTATTCTTTGAAGGTTCTTCATTAATCAAAGCAGTTGTTTGCAATCCTGACTGAACATCAGAATTACTTAGAGGACTTTAAAAAAAAATCCAGATACTTGAGTCCTAGTCCAATCCTACTGAGTTATAATCTTGGATAGGGGCCCTGGATTTTAACTCTGTAATCCCCAGGGGACCAGAGAGCCACTTGCCTCTAGGATAAAATTTTAAAATCTTAGCATGACTTTCAAAACCCTCTGTGTTCAGGATATTTATGATTAGCAACCTTAGACAAATCATTTTTCTTCTCTGGGTTTTAGTTTTCCCATCTGTAAAATGAAGAATTGGTATTTTCCCATTTAAAGTTCCCATCCCAAATTCAGGTTCTCAGCCTCTTTCTGCCTCTATATTTTAGTTAATGCTATATAAATCTTATTTCAGAAAAGCTCATTTAAGAAGCAATTTAAATGAGAGAAATGTGTGGGTGATTATTTTTTGAAATATACCCATGACATTCTTTCCATCTTTTAAACAGTTTCATTTCTGTCTTACAGCCTGGCGGAACAAATTGCTCTTATCTCTTGTGAAGTTGTTTTTTTTCTGTACTCTACTTGGATATGTTTCTCCTCCTTTGCACACATGACCTCTTTGATAGGAAGTTAAATTGTGGAATAAATATGACAAAAATGGAAAAATACAAAAGAGAAAATTAATTTCTTCTTAGTGTAATGAAGTTTACATAGCAACTATGGATATAGTCATTAAGGATGAACTCATATTACAGGGTTGCTGATATTTTAAGGAGAAGACAGTACTATCACTTATGAGTCAAAATTGGGTGAAAGCAGTAACCATTTTGAGGAAAACCTAAATCTTACATTGCAACAAAATCCTTTGTGGCCCAAAGTGGTGAACGGCCTTAGCATAAGGCTAAATAAATAAGTGAGAAAATAATGTGTTGTTGACTCAGAGATTCTCCTTATTGTAAATTTTGATGGGTAATAGAGTATATTTCTGCCTTCTTTTCTTCTAGAACAATTACTGTGGGTCGAAATATCTTGATTCTGCTGGTCAGTAGCAAATAAGAAACTTACATCCATTTGTCGAATGTGAGCTATGCCAGCAAATCTCTGCAAAGCCTGTTTGGGAATAATTTTACCAGGCATTTCTGTAAAAAGCCTATCTCATATAAAAAGTACAACATTTGGCTTTCTGTAATACTACTGCTTTTTGCTATTCTTTCTCTGCTGTTTGTTCAGTCACAGTAATAGAAAGTCATGTTATTTGGATTGGGTCAGACTAAGATAGGAAAATGCTTTCATATAGTGATGTACTCAAAGGGAAAGGATTAAAAAAATCCTATGGGATTAATGTGGCACTGCCAGGATAACACCAAGACTGAAGTTGTCTTTATAGTGTAAGATAAAAAATAAACTGAAAAGGATTTTATTATAAGGGGAGAGGTCTCTAGATATTTCTGGAGCCATTTCATTTATTTCACCCCTGAGTTCAAAAAGATAATGTGAGTTGCAGGGTAGTTTTATTGAAACTTCAAATGATTTAAGTCCTTTTGAGCGTATGAGGTCCCTGATAGGATTTAAAGTCATGCTATAGCATTCCTGTGTAGTACCATATGGTTCAGAGCAAGCCTGATAATAGCCTCATACCATTTCTTTACTAAGTGACTCTAAGACAGAGCTAGCCACTAGGATTATCTTTGATGACTCTAAGGAGTGGAAAAATTAAAAGTCACTGCAGATTATCTCTGAGTGCCACAAGACAGACTGATTCCAGAGCACTCTCTCATGTCCTTGTGAAAAGTACTGACTCAGAAAGGAGCTTGCTTTTTGCTTTCTCTCTGAAATTTTTGCTGCCCTGTTTAGGAAGTCATCCATCTCATTGGGTCCCTATAAGTGAGTAGCGACTGTTTCAGGGATGATAGGGAGGTTAAAGTTTGAAAAACATTACTGTGGTGTCCTGTAAAATATTCTATTCATATATTCTCCTATACTATAATGAGAAAAAAATATGCATAGAAATTTGTAGAGATTTTAAGTGTAGAGTATTGGGGAAACAAAAGAAAAGCAGAGAAGATAAGAGAATGCATAAGATCTACAAGGAAAAGAAAACTAAAGATTATATCTGCGAGAGAAGTTACAACCAATAACTGCTGAGGTACAGACAAAACCAAGGCTTAAAATGGGATTATTGAGAAATAGTATCCTAGGGTGGCTCCTGTGGCACAAAGGAGTAAGGCACTGGCCCCATATGCAGGAGGTGGTGGGTTAAAACCTGGCCCCAGCCAAAAACGAATAAAAAAAAAAAAAAAAAAAAAGAGAGAGAGAGAAATAGTATCCTAGCACTCTGGGAGGCCAAAGTGGGTGGATCACCTGAGCTCATGAGTTTGAGACCAGCGAGCCAGAGCAAGACCTCATCTCTAAAATTAGCTGCGCATTGTGGCGGGCGCCTATAGTCCCAGCTACTCCGGAGGCTGAGGCAAGAGAATCACTTGAGTCCAAGAGTTTGAGGTTACTATGAGCTATGGTGCCACAACACCCTACCCAGGATGACAAAGTGAGACTACTCTGTCGCAAAAAAGAATCTCTAGCTCCTTCCAAATGTCAAGCCTGTGCTTATTTCTAAAAGATCCACTGATAGAACATTGCACCTGTAATCCTTTTCATTCCAGAGGTTAGGAGAGGTATTTTAGATCAGGTTGTACCTGTCTCCCATCCTTCAAATCAAGCCATCTAGGTGCTCTCTACCTGAGTACAAAAGAACATGTGTGACTACAAAGTAAAGTCTGATTGCTTCCTACAACTCAAATAACCCAGGTTCCTCTCCTCTGTGGTATCTCCTGTGAGCTTAATTTTAATTTTTATTATTATTTTTTTTTAGAGACAGAGTTTTACTTTGTTGCCCTCCGTAGAGTGCAATGGCGTCGCAGCTCACAGCACCCTCCAGCTCTTGGGCTTAGGCGAGTCTCTTGCCTCAGCCTCCCAAGTAACTGGGACTATAGGCGCCTGCCATAACACCTGGCTATTTTTTTGTTGCAGTTTGGCTGGGGCCAGGTTTGAATCTGCCACCCTTGATATATGGGACTGGTGCCCTACTCACTGAGCCACAGGCGCTGCCCCGAGCTTAATTTTTAGAAAAATGCTTGTAACTAATTGTCTAGCACTCTAGCACTTACATTTAATCAATGATGACACTATTGCTCTGTATTTCTCTGAACCTGAAATAACATTAACTAAAATCACTTATTTAGATGTTCTCCCCCTTGAGATACTGCAATCTGAGAATATCTGAGATATATTTTCAGATAATCTGAGAATATATTTTTTTTCTTTTTGAGACAGAGTCTTATTCTGTCCCCTTGGGTATAGTGCCATGGCATCATAGTTCACAGCAACCTCAAACTCTTGGGCTCAAGTAATCCTCTTGGTCTCAGTTTTTCATTTTTAGTAGAGACACGGGCCTTGCTCTTGGTCAGGCTGGTCTTAAACTCCTGAACTCAAGCAATGTGCTCACCTCAGACTCCCAGAGTGCTAGGATTACAGGTGAAGTTACCATAGATTTGTTTAACAGGAATTTTTCTTTCTTTTATCAGAAAACTAATCCTAAAATGTCTGTATTTTTTTCCTTTTGTTATGGTTTTACAAATTCATTATCATTATGGTATTATCCTTTTTTAAAGATGCCAATTTTTTTGCAGTTTTTTTTTTTGGCTGGGGCCAGGCTCGAACCCACCACACATATGTATGTAGTTTTACTTTTGTAGCCATTATTTCTATGCAGTCTGATTTGCCTTGGTCTTATTTGATAGATCTGTATATTGCAAGATTTCATTCCCCATTCCATTTCCAGTTAATGACATATTTTCCTTAGTGTGCTTTTATACATTTCCTATTTTGTGTCCCTGATAAGCTCTACTGAGTCTAATTTATCACCTCAATTTTTGCAGTTTTTTTGAAAAAAGATGTGATTCCTGGTTTTCATCTTATTCTACAATTTTTTTTATTATCAAATGCATTTGTCACCTTTTCTAGCTTTATTTTGTGTTGATTGGTTTTTTGTTTTTGGCCAGGGCCCGGGTTTGAACCCACCACCTCTGGTGTATTGGACCAGAGCCCTACTCCTCGAGTCACAGGCACTGCCCAAGATGCCAGTTTTTTAAGTGTTCTGAGATATGATGAAATAGAATACAGATTATTCGCTTCAGATACCTTGTTATTTAGCTTTTTCCATTTTCTTCACTTTTTGCATATTCATTACTATAGATGACATCATAGTTCTTAAAAAGATAGAAGACCCAGATGCTCAAGAAAGTAAGAAGACGCAGAACCGTAGAAATGAGGGCTCAGGTTCAAGATGGAGATCAAGTGTTCGTAGGAATTTCAGGGAGAGAGGTAAAGTATATTAAAAAAATCACATGCAGCAAAAAGATTCTGAAATATTTGTGTATAACTATTGTATAACTATTTACATTTATTGACTAAAATACAAAAAAACCCCTGTAACTATGTAAGCAAATTCAAGAACTTGCAGTGTTGCATTATATTGTGTGTTTTATTTTTCTTGGATATGGACTTATACATGGTTGGTAATAATTTATGCCTGTGTCAATTAAATACAATTTTTTTTAGTTTATATGAGTTTATTTTTAATTTATATGAGGGCAGGAAAGCCTTGAGCCTCATAGCCTCAAGCTATCCCCCTGGGTAGAGTGCCATGGCATCACGCTCACAGCAACCTCCAACTCCTGGGCTCAAGCGAGTCTCCTGCCTCAGCCTCCCAAGTAGCTGGGACTACAGGCGCCCGCCACAACGCCTGGCCATATTTTGGTTGCAGCCATCATTGTTGTTTGGCGGGCCCGGGCTGGGGATTCGAACCCGCCACCTTAGGTGTATGTGGCTGGCGCCTTAGCTGCTTGAGCCACAGGCGCCGAGCCAGAGAATTCTTTTCAACAGTGAAGGATCTTCATAGTCTAGTCAGCAGATAGGAACCATCTCGATATTGCACATAGGCTGAGACGCTACCATTTACATACTCAACTTCATTAGAGTCCTTGTTTGAATTTTCAGTGGCTCAATCTGTTGAGAAAAGAAGGAATGGCAATTATCACAGGGGCAAAGCAGCTAAGAATGGTAAGATGTTCTCATGTTATGTTCCCATTCTCATGTTCCTAATCAAACAGGGGCAAAGCAGCTAAGAATGGTAAGATGCTCTCATGAGATGTTCCCATTCTCATGTTCCTAATCAAATATAAAATTGATTTTTTTTGAGTTTTAGGGGATCTATATTCTTAGTTTCTTAAGCTATCTTTTTTTTTTTTTTTTTTTTTTGTAGAGACAGAGTCTCACTGTATCACCCTCAGTAGAGTGCCATGGCATCACACAGCTCACAGCAACCTCCAACTCCTGGGCTTAGGAGATTATCTTGCCTCAGCCTCCCACGTAGCTGGGCCTACAGGCGTTTGCCACAATGCCCAGCTATTTAATTTTTGTTGCAGTTTGGTGGGGCCGGGTTTGAATACGCCACTCTCAGTATATGGGGCCGGCGCCTTACCCACTGAGCCACAGGTGCTGCCCTCTTAAACTATCTTTAATATTCAAAGCAAAGCAGACAATTGAAGCAAATGTTCACGTGAATAATATACAGCAGGCAATTTTTCTCCATCTCTCCTTTTTTTATTAGAGTGTTTTCAATTAATTTCCCAACTTTAGTGGTGTATGAAACCAAATTTGAGGTATTGTATACAAAGAAGACTAATAAGGTATGCAAAACTGTTCTAGAATTCAGTGAAACTCCCAGATAATATCAGAGTAATTAAATATCAAAAATTTTGCAAAATCTAGTGAATGAGATCATAGATGATACTTTTGAAAGATATGTTGAATTTATTGACTGGAAATACAGAAAATAATTATTTTTTTTAAAGGATACTCCAAATTCAGAAACAACTTTGAGGAAAGAAATTATGGTAAAAATCCATACCAAGGACCTGGATTCAAGTCTGGAGAAAGCCCTTTAAACAGGAAGCCTTTCATTCATCAGGTAAATAAGTACCAACAAATTGGCTAAAACAAAAGGTCCTAAATTTAACGTATGTTTTAATAATAAGTATTACTTTAAATTGTATCTTAAGTATTACTTTAAATTCTATGAAAGTATTGTTTCTTAGTAGTCCTCCATGGTGCCTTGAACATAATTCAAATTCAACATTTATTACTTGTTTTTCCTCCATAACTGTTTTAATAAACATTTTATTTTTGCTATTTTCAATTATTTTTTTTTTTTTGAGACGGAGCCTCAAGCTATCCCCCTGGGTAGAGTGCCATGGCATCACACTCACAGCAACCTCCAACTCCTGGGCTCAAGAGAGTCTCCCGCCTCAGCCTCCCAAGTAGCTGGGACCACAGGCGCCCGCCACAACGCCTGGCCATTTTTTGGTTGCAGCCATCATTGTTGTTTGGTGGGCCCAGGCTGGGGATTCGAACCCGCCACTTTAGGTGTATGTGGCTGGCGCCTTAGCCGCTTGAGCCACAGGCGCCGAGCTGCTATTTTCAATTATTGCTAGAAATTTTGAATTCATAAAATGCCAAAATAGATTACTGGTTATTGTGATGTGTCCTGTATAATCATTCTCGTTTTTGTCCTTATACAGAGTCTTTGATCTTAAATTACAATATAAAAACAATTTAAGTAGCCTTGTGAATGAATTGTAAAAGCCAGAAGTCAGATGATATGGGATATGAAATATACTTTGGAACCAACAAGTAGGACAGACTATGCTTATACAAATCCATCACCTCTACATTTGTATACATGAGCCAGTCACTGGACAGAATTTGAAAGGTGCTCATATCCAGATTCATGAACTGATCTTGGCACTAATGTTTCAGTTGGTTGGTAAAATTGGTTTATAAACCAATTTTTCTTAAGATATTATGTGGTCATTTAGCAAAAATGGCAGTTCCGGGAGCTTAAATCATTTTTGCCAAATTATGTAAATGCAAATATTTGTCTGTTTGTTTTGGAGAGGAACATGTTATATTCAAATATTTGAAGGGTTAATCTAAATTTAATAAATATTGATAGATTCAGTGCCTACTCTATGGCAGGCACTGTGTGCCAGAACAGCCTGATTCACATATTATATGTGGTAGTGGGAGACAAAGGTAAGATCGAAATGTGCTGCCAGGCAGGATTCAGTATGTGTTCTAATAGTTTATGTATTGTGGGGGATGTAGTGATTCATTCTGGCTGGGGAAATTTGAAAAAGTTTGATGGAGGTGATGGCATTTGATCTGTGCCTTGTAGGATGAGAAAGTTTTTAATAAAGTTTGGAAAGAAGAACATGAGCTTTCTTTTGCTACAAAGATGCATAAATGAACTGAGAATATTATAAAACAGTATTTTCAAATTTAAAGTGTCATTCTTTCATACTTTTGAAACTTTTTTTTTTTTGCAGTTTTTGGCCGGGGCTGGGTTTGAACCCACCACCTCTGGCATATGGGGCCAGTGCCCTACTCCTTTGGGCGACAGGTGCCACCCTACTTTTGAAACTTTTAGGACTCATGATAGCAGCACTAACCAGAAGAAAAATACCCTGCAGTAAAGAAATATATTGAAAATTAAACATAGGCAGGCATGGTGGCTCACGCCTGTAATCTTAGCACTCGGGGATGCTGGGGTGGGCGGATTGCTTAAGCTCAGGAATTCAAGACCAGCCTGAGCAAGAGTGAGACCTCATCTCCAAAAAGTAGCCAGGCGTTGTGGCAGGTGCCTGTAGTCCCAGCTACTAGGAAGGCTGAGCAAGAGGATTGCTTGAGCCCAAGAGTTTGAGGTTGCTGTGAGCTATGACACCATGGCACTCTACCAACAGTAACAAAGTGAGACTCTGTCTCAAAAAAAAAAAAAATTATATCAAAGAGATAGTTTCTCTCTTTTTTTTCTTTTGAGACAAAGTGTTACTCTCTTGCCTTGGCTAGAATGCCATGGCCTCAACCTAGCTAACAGCAACCTCAAATCCCTGGGCTCAAGCAATTATCTTGCCTCAGCCTCTTGAGTAGCTGGGATTATAGGTGCCCACAACCACAACTGGCTAATTTTTCTATTTTTAGTAGAAATGGGATCTTGCTTTGCTCATCCTGGTCTCTAAATTCTGAGTTTAAGCAATCCTTCCTCCTGGGCCTCTCAGAGTGTTAGGATCACAGGTGTGAGCCACCATGTCAGTAGTTTCTTTTAATGATCATCAAACAGGTAAAGAATAAACAGTATGATTTTGAACACTTTCCTTTGATTCTAAGGATTTGTACTACAAAATATTATTAAATATTCTGTCTTTCCTTAACTGTAAAATCACAAAATCTGTTGGTTTTTTTTAAATAAAACGTAGATTCAGAAAATGGTGGGTAGAATATGACATTGGAATATATTCAAACTCATAAAACAATTTTCCATATTTTTTACTTTATTAAAGTTTTATGTGCATAATATTCTTGCAACAATGGTATCAGAGGTATTCTGCAAATTAATTCTGAAAACTGGTTACTGTATAAAAGTAGGCACAATGGAATTCTAAAAGAAACAGTTATAGAAATGGCCTTGAGAGTATATCATTATGACTTAATCAAATCATGGGACATATGTTTTGTATAATTAGGGTTCTCTGCAGGAGAAGGACAACGACAATTATAAGGCCTACGCAGAGAAGAATCAAGGCAGATCAGAGGGGAACCATCATCATTCAGAAGGAAATCGAGATGAACAGGAAAGATCTGAAGAACAACTAGACATATCTCATGGCCAACTTGAGAGATCTCGTGGTCAGTCAGAGAGATCTTCTGGTCAATTAGGGAGATCTCATGACCAATTGGAGAGATATGGTCAATCAGGGAGATCTCGTGGCCAAGTTAAGAGATCTTATGATCAATCACAGAGATCTCGTGGCTACTCTGAGAGAGTTTATGGTCGCTCCGAGAGACCTCAATACTCATTAGAGAGAGTTCGTGGTCAATCAAGGAAAGTTCATGGCCAATCAGAGAGATATCGAAGATACTCACCGATAGGAAGATTCAAAACATCACCCAAAACCGATTTTAACTACGACAGGTAAAAAATACAACAAATCCTTAAGCATTACTACAATGTGCTAAATGATACGGAAATGGAAAGCCATGTTTTATATATTTATATTTTAATGGCTAAATATGTATTTTTTGTAACATAGATGTTTTGAGACAAAGCTGTTAATAGAATAGAGGTTATATATATATATCAATGTTCTTTCAACTTTCTGACATCCTCTAGCTGTCATCCACCTTCCCAAGGTGTCCCATTAAGTTGTTCTATCTAGGTCTGCTTCCCCTGGCAGAGCCCCATGCACTCAGTCTCTCCTACTGAGCTTCTCTCACAATCAAAATATATTGACTCCGTGTCAAATACCTTTTGGACCTCCAATTTGGTGGGCAAGCTAATCTAACAACAAACTGTAAACTGATAATATATAATCTATGATGATTAATTTTTGTGTTTCCCTCTTCTGTCTCCTTCCTGACATCTCCTCAGAGAGTTCTTAGTAAACAAATGCTAGATTTGTCTTTGGGCAGCTGATTTTTTTTTTTTTTTTTTTTGCTTTCCTCAAATAGAATGCCTATTGTATGCATAAATGCAATACCAACCTTCTGAATATAGTCTGAAAGCATTGTATATATTCACTGTTGCCTTATAAAATTGTTAGAATAGGTCTGTCTACCCTAGCAAAAGAACCAGAGAAAGTAAAGTAGTACTATGAATTGAGTTTTAATAAACACGAGACTTTTTTATTGCAATTTATGAGGTTACCAAATAAAAATTTATTTTTAGTTTGGATTTCCCAGTTATTGCCCTCAGTTTTCATTGGCTATAAATGTCTAGTCAAATGTTTTTAGTTCCTATTAACTACTGCACATCATTCCTGATTTCAGCTAAAAAAAATATTTCCAAGATGTGTGTATGGGTTATTGTGTATCTAGACAATGTCTAATACAGGCAGCATTTTAATGCAGAAGGTCTCACTCTACTTACATTTGCAGTACACATATAATTTGCTATAAAAAATGAAAATAGGCTGAGTGCAGTGGCTGACAACTGTAATCTTAGCATTCTGGGAGGCCATGGTGGGATGATGGCTTGAGCTCAGGAGTTTAAGACCAGCCTGAGTGAGACCCTGTCTCCACAAAAAAATAGAAAAATTAGCCAGGCATCCTGGTGGACACCTATAGTCCCAGCTACTTGGGAAGCTGAGGCAGGAGGATCTCTTTTTTTTTTTTTTTGTCTTTGGAGACAGAGTCTCACTTTATCGCCCTGGGTAGAGTGTCATGGCGTCACGGCTCACAGCAACCTCCAACTCCTGGGCTTAGGCAACTCTGCAGGAGGATCTCTTGAACCCAGAAGGTTGAGGTTGCTGTAAGGTAGGTCCACGGCATGGCATTCTAACCCAGGCAACAGAGGGAGACTCTGTCTCAAAAAGAAAAAATTAAAATGTGTTTAATGTGTGACAAGCAATTCATATTTCTGCATTAATTAGGGGTTTGCACACATTTTGCTTCATTTTTACTTAACAGTTTTTTGGTTTTTTTTTTGAGACAGAGCCTCAAGCTGTCCCCCTGGGTAGAGTGCCATGGCATCACAGCTCACAGCAACCTCCAACTCCTGGGCTCAAGCGAGTC
>NW_003852625.1:1510037-1516944 GCF_000181295.1 Otolemur garnettii
GCCGGTTGAGCTATAGGCGCCGAGCCTCTCTGTGAGTCTTATAGCTTTTCTGTCCTTCCTTTCTTCTCTTATTGCCTTCCTTTGTATTTCATTGATTTTTTTTTTGTAGTGATATGCTTTGATTCCCTTCTCATTTCTTTTTCTGTGTATTCTGTAGAGATTTTCTTAGTGGTTATCCTTGTAATCACATGTTAAAATTACAGCATTCTGTTTTAAACTGATAACAATTTAACTTCCATTATACTCAAGAACCCTGCTCCAAATTACAACTCCACTCATGCTCACTTTATGTTATTGATGCCACAGATTGCATCTTTGTATATTGTACAGTCATTAATATACATTTATTGTTTTTTATGTTTTTGTCATACAAATTCAATGCATCAAAATTAAAATAGTACAGTTTACTATATTTGTCCACATATTTATCATTACCAGAGAACATTATATGTTTATGCAGCAGCTTCATGTTGCTGTCTACTATCCTTGTATTTCAACTTGGACTCTCTTTAGCAATTCTGGTAGTGCAGATCTAATGGTAATGAACTTGCAGGTTTTTGTCTGTCAGTACTTTGAATATATTGTCACACTCTCTTTTGGCCTGCAGAGTTTCTGCTGAGAAACCCACTGATAATATTATGGAAGCTCCTTTGTATGTGATGAATACAAAGGAGCTTTGTATTTGCTGCTTTCAAGATTCTCTTTGTCATTGACTTTATATTGCTTGAGTATAAGTATTGGTGTCGTTCTTTTGGGTTTATTTTAGTTGGAGGTTTTGGAGACATAGTCTCACTGTGTCACCCTAGGTAGAGTGCAGTGATCCACTACAGCCTCAAACTCCTAGACTCAACGATCCTCCCGCTTCAGCCTCCACAATAGCTGGGACTATAGGCACCTGCCACCACAACCAGCTAATTTTTTTTTTATTTTGGTAGAGACAGTAGAGACAGGGTCTCACTCTTGCTCAGGCTGGTCTCGAACTCCTGAGCTCAAGTAATCCACAAGCTTCAATCTTCCAGGGTACTAGGATTACAGGCGTGAGCTACCACACCCCACCCTTCAAACCATTTCTGATCTCTCACTGCCCCTGGCATTTGTCTACATAACTACAGCTCTGATATGCTACTTGCCTCTGTTTTTGTTGACTTCCATACTCTAGTCCCACTTGTATCAGTGCTCTAGGTCAGGTAAGACAGAAACCAGTCCCTTGGGCAGCCCCCAAACAAGACAAAATGTTGGATGCCTGGCTCACTCTTTCGTTTCCATTCTGAAGGAAGAGCCACCAAGCCTGGCTGCCCACAATTGGGTTCCTTTTTTTTTGAGACACAGTCTCACTCTGTTGCCCTGGGGTAAGTGTCCCTGGGTTGAGTGCCATGGTGTCATGGTGTCATTATAGTTCATAGCAACCTCAAAGTCTTGGGCTCAAGCAATCCTTCTGCCTCAACCTCTCCAGTAGTTGGGACTACAGGCACCCACCACAATGTCTGGCTAGTTTTTTCTATTTGGTAGAGATGGGGGTCTCGCTGTTGCTCAAGCTGGTCTCAAACTTGTGAGCTCAAGCAACCCACCTACCTCAGCCTCTCAGAGTACTAGGATTACAAGCGTGAGCTGCCACGCCCAGCCTCACAGCTGGGTTCTTGATAAGATGGCTTTCTTCCTCCCTTGCAGGTGACCATCTTCTTGCTCTGTCATCACATGGCAGGGAACAAATGAGCTCCAATTTCTTACTATTCTTACAAGGACACCTTATCTCACCCTCAGGACCTCATCTAAATATAACTACCTCCCAAAGGCTTCATCTTCAAATATCACCACTTTAGAGGTTAGGGTATCAGTACGTGGAGGGTATCTTGGCCAGGTCCTAGCACTCTGGAAGGCCAAGGCAGGTGGATCACCTGAGCTCAGAAGTTCAAGACCAGCCTGAGCAAGAGTGAGACCCCCATCTTTACTAAAAATAGAGAATCTAGCCAGGCATGGTGGCAGGCACCTATAGTCTCAGCTACTCAGGAGGCTGAGAGGCGAGAGGATTGTTTGAGCCCAAGAGGTTGAGATTTCTGTGAGCCTTGGGGGCCAGGGCACTCTAACCAGGGTGACAGTGAGACTCTGTCTCAAAAAAACAAAACAAAACAGCTATCTTGCTTACATCACTTCTAGAAAACTAAATTTGTATTTGTAAACAAAAATGCAGTAAGAAATAGTTCACACTTAAAGCTGAAAATTGCTTAACAAAACACCATTCTGAATTTTAGTTGCATCTAGTGCTCAGTTTTAAGATGTTTAAATGTGGGCTCGGCGCCTGTGGCTCAAGTGGCTAAGGTGCCAGCCACATACACCTAAGGTGATGGGTTAGAATCCAGCCTGGGCCCACCAAACAACAATGATGGCTGCAACCAAAAAAATAGCTGGGTGTTGGGGCAGCTGCCTGTGGTCCCAGCTACTTGGGAGACTGAGGCAGGAGACTTGCTTGAGCCCAGGAGTTGGAGGTTGCTGTGAGCTGTGATGCCACAGCACTTTAACCAGGGGGACAGCTTGAGGCTCTGCCTCAAAAAAAAAAAAAAGATGTTTAAATGTGTATGATAAAGAATATTGTGTGAAGATATATATTCCAAATAATAATTGCTTACAAAGTAAAAGATTATTTTTTAAATTATCACCCTTTTTGATTAATGTCAGGTCTTTTGCGATGAAAAGAAGGCATGAATACATCCAGAAACAGATGTATGAAAGAGATAATCAAATGAATATGAACCGAAAGGTAAGTGTCAGCACTTTCAACTTGATAACTCAGCAACCATTGTGACCTGAGAACATTATCTAGTTTATTTATTATTTGTTTCTTACAGATCTGTATGGTTTTATGTATCATCTTCATTTGAATGGGCTTTCCCTTTGCACCCTTTGTTTCTTAAAATAGTTTTGGCATCTACTTATACTAACAATTACTTTAGTGAGTTTTAAAACCTGTTTATTGATAGCAATGTATAAAGAAGCCACATATCATGTCATGTATTTTTACATGAGTCAAGCGTTTCCAGCCTTATAGAACTATTGCTTGTGAAAGTTTCCTTCTTCCTTTCCATTACCCCCCATCCTACTTTATATTATTTATGTTTTAAGTGGGCATTAGAAAAACTAAGAAAAGATGATACAAATAATACTTATTAGTAACATGCATTCTTTTATTCTTATTATTTATGTATTTATTTATTTATTGAGATAAGGTCTCACTGTGTTGCGTGGGCTAGAATGTGATGACATCATCATAACTCACTGCAATCTCAAACTCCTGGGGTCAGGCATTATCCTGCCTCAGTCTCCCAGGTAGCTGGGACTATAGGCGCACAACACTGCACCTGGCTAATTTTTCTATTCTATTTTTCGTAGAGATGGGGGGTCTCACTTTTGCTCAGGCTGGTCTCAAACTCCTGGCCCCAAGCAATACTTTGGCCTCAGCTCCCAAAGTGCTGGGATTCCAGGCATGAAGCATTCCACCTGGCCACATGTATTATTTTATTTTATTTTATTTTAACACAGGAGACTCAAGCTGTCCCCCTGGGTATAGTGCTGTGGCATCACAGCTCACAGCAACCTCCAGCTCCTGGGCTCAAGCAAATCTCCTGTCTCAGCCTCCCAAGTAGCTGGGATCACAGGCGCCCGCCACAACACCCATCTATATTTTTTGGTTGCAGCCGTCATTGTTTGGCGGCCCAGGCTGGATTCGAACCCGCCACCTTGAGTGTACCTGGCTGGCGTCTTAGCTACTTGAGCCACAGGCGCCAAGCCACATGTATTATTTTAAACAATCTGTTTTACAACAATTGTAAATGGGCACATTGTCGATTT
Organism: Otolemur garnettii; assembly: GCF_000181295.1. Classification (NCBI taxonomy): domain Eukaryota; kingdom Metazoa; phylum Chordata; class Mammalia; order Primates; family Galagidae; genus Otolemur; species Otolemur garnettii. The sequence continues at coordinate 1,513,881 of NW_003852625.1, forward strand.
TATTTATTATTTGTTTTTTACCGATCTGTGAAGAACCAGTTGCAAGAAATGATGTGAGTAGTATATTTGATTAAGCCAATTAAGTCTATTTTGCTGGAAACATCCATCTTTAATATAGAACACCACAGGTGTTTGACAAAAGCATTTAGATGAAATATATATTGAAGAGATTTAGTTCCTGCATGAAACATCTTGTACTTATTCCTGCATTGACATTTTGATATTTTTTCCAATACATGTTACCTAGCTTAAATGGCAATGTGACATAGTATAAAGAGGACTAGTCTGGGTTTCAGAGAGTTGGTTTTTCTTTCTAGCTATTCCACTTACTAGCTATGTGCATGACCTTGAGCATGTCACCTCCTTGGCACTCAATCTGAGTTTCCTTTATCTGTTAAATGAAAGGATTAGAATTAAAGACATCTACGAGATATCAAAAGAGATCTCAGCATTATGGTGCAGTGGTTAATGACAAGGGCTTTGGAGTCACACTTGGATGGTATCATATTTCTACCACTTTCATAAGATATTTCATCAATTCTCAGACATACTTTTTTTCAGGTTTAACATCACCGAGATCAGGAACTGTCTCACATTTAGCCATAATTACATGGACAACTTTTAAGTCTTTTCAGGGGTTCTTAAAACAATAATGCCTGTTACAATCACGATTTACAACCTAAACATGAACTTTCCAGTAAGAGAATATTTGATCTACAAACATTAGCTCTTAAGAATACCTACATATTGGGTTGGCGCCTGTGGCTCAAGGAGTAGGGTGCTGCCCCATATACTGGGGGTGGCGGGTTCAAACCCGCCCCCGGCCAAAACTGCAAAAAAAATAAATAAATAAAGAGAATACTTACATATGTTATTGTGCTTTTATAGTCTACTGGCTCTGCAAACCTTGTTCCTGTTATTCAGGGTGCCCATAAAGTTCGTGTGTAATTGCACACCAACATTATGGACACCCTATATTATTTATAGGGTTCTTTTCTCTTTTTTGAGAAAGAATTTCACTTTGTCACCCTCAGTAGAGTGCCGTGTTGTCATAGCTCCCAGCAACCTCAAATTCTTGGGCTCAAGTGAGCCTCTTGCCTCAGCCTCCTGAGTAGCTGAGACTACAAGCACCTGACACAACACTGTCTAGTTTTAGAGATAGGGTCTCGCTCTTGCTCAGGCTGGTCTTGAACTCCTGAGCTCAAGCAATCCACCCGTCTCAGCCTCCCAGCGTGCTAAGACTACAGACATGAGCCACTGGCTCAGCCCTTATTTATAGGGTTCTTCTTTTTTTTTTTTTGAGACGGGAGCATCCACCTATCCCCCTGGGTAGAGTACTGTGGCATTACAGCTCACAGCAACCTCCAACTCCTGGGCTCAAGCAAGTCTCCTGCCTCAGTTTCCCGAGTACCTGGGACCACAGGCGCCCACCACAACGCCAGGCTATTTTTTGGTTGCAGCCATCATTGTTGTTTGGTGAGCCCAGGCTGGATTCAAACCCGCCACCTTAGGTGTACGTGGCTGGCACCTTAGCCATTTGAGCCGCAGGCGCCGAGCCATTTATAGGCTTCTTAATACCAAATCCACTTTCAAACTATATGGCTAGGACTTTATGTAGAAATAGCTGGACTACCTCAAACACCAGCTACATATAACTGGATGCATCGCAAGCAATTATGTTACGAAGTGGTCTGGGCCAATTAATATTTGAATATAATACTTTGATTATGTTTCATCTGTTACATTGACCACATATAGGTATGACCTATGTTGTCATAAAGTAATTACAGGGATTTAATAAGGGATTTAAATTAATTATTGGAAAAATTTTAACTTTTACTTGAAATGTCTCTTCAGACATTTCTGAGTGGAAATGAGACTTTCTAAAATTAAGTTATTGGGATAATACAGTTTTCTACCTTACTTGATATAGTCAAAGTCATGGGCCTATTATATATGAAGAATTTGAGGCTCAGTGCCTGTAGTTCAGTGGCTAGGGCACCAACCACATACACCTGAGCTGGAGGACTTGAACCCAGCCCAGGCCTGCCAAACAGCGATGACAACTACAACCAAAAAATAGCCAGGCATTGTGGCAGGCGCCTGTAGTCCCAGCTACTTGGGAGGCTGAGGCAAGAGAATCACGTAAGCCCAAGAGTTTGAGCTTGCTGTGAGCTGTGATGCCACAGTACTCTATCAAGGGCAACATAGTGAAACTCTGTCTCAAAGAAAAAAAAGAATTTGAGGGTACCCTTTGTATGTTTTATCTATAAGTATGATCTTTTCTCTAGATTGAGACAAGCAGTGTTTGGATCTAAGCTACAGCAAGATCTTAGAGAGTTTTCCTCTGAGTCACTTAGGTACAGGGCCTTGGAGAAGTCATCTGACTCTTCTGGATCCCAGTTTTCTTATAATTTACTTGAAGGAGCTGGACTGCCTGATCTCCTAAGAGTTCACTAGCTTTGACATTCTTGCATCTGTGACTAGGGGTGAAAAATCTGAAATTGAATGTTAGACTGAGGATTGAGCAAAGAGAATATTGTCATTGAAAATGTTGAATCAAGGCCAGGGTGAGGTTGTTCACTGTAATGCTAGCGCTCTGGGAGGCCAAAGTGGGTGGATTGCTTGAGCTACAGAGTTCGAGCTACCGAGTTCAGAGACCAGCCTGGGCAAGAGCAAGATCCTGTCTCTACTAAAAATAGAAAAATTAGCCAGGTGTAGTGCACCTGTAGTCCTGCCTACTTGGGAGGTTACTGTGAGCTATGAGGCCAGAGCACTGTAGCCTAGGTAACAGAGTAAGACTGTCTCAAAAAAATATATAAAATGTGTGTATGTCTCAGGGAAATTTGCCCTTTTTCCCTAGGTTGGTTCGATAACTCGGAGTTATGATAGATTAATAAGAGAAAGGTTTATTTCCATGATTTCCCGGGAGGCGCCTGTGGCTCAGTAAGGTGCCGGCCCCATATACCGAAGGTGGAGGGTTCAAACCCAGCCCCGGCCAAACTGCAATAAAAAATAGCCGGGCGTTGTGGCGGGCGCCTGTAGTCCCAGCTACTTGGGAGGC
>NW_003852625.1:1517087-1521504 GCF_000181295.1 Otolemur garnettii
AAAAAAAAAAAAAAAAAAAGAATGATTTCCCAAAGTTTCAGTGGCTTTTAAAGATGCCTGTTAGAAGGGAAGAGAAACTGGAAAGTAAACGTGCGGCAAGGGGTTGCTAAGGGGGGATGGGTAGATGGAGGGAAACAGATTAATTAGTAAATTAACCTGAGAGGCAGGTATTGTGCTGAAAATGACCTTAGGGCCAGATCTATTAGCATGTGATAAGGAGTTTAGCAGCTCTTTACGTTTTTTTTGTTTTGTTTTGTTTTGCAGGTTTTGGCTGGGGCGGGTTTGAACCCACCACCTCCAGTATATGGGGCTGGCGCCCTACTCCTTGAGCCACAGGCGCCACCCAAGCCCTTTAAGATTTTAGGTAGATAGAAGAAAGACTTTGTTCAGAGTTCCCTAATTATGAATAGCCTTTAATTCAAAATAATCTTTATACCAAGGACTCATATGTTGGGGTGAAATTGTCTTAGTTCCTTCTATACACACACACACACACACACACACACACACACACACACACACACAGATACAGAGAGACAATAAACACCTTGTACTAAGGATGGCTTTTGCATAACTTGTTTCCACTTTTCTCATTCAGCTAACACCGGAAAATGAGCACGATGAGAAAAATGGGCAGGGCGAGAAAAATGGGCATGACGAGAAAAATGGACAGGACAAGGATGAAGAGGCACTTGACGGGTAATTGCAGACAGACAGCTGTAAAGCTACATTTAATTATCCCTAGGGGACAGTATTTTTAAAAAGGAGTAATTGTAACTTCCAGCAGGGGGCCTCCAGAGTCCTACCCTGAACAATCCGGAACAACTTCTATAAACAATCCTAAAGCAGAACCAGAAAATTCTCAAGTAAACAAATTGGCTTGATTTTGTTTAGTACTTTTGTAATTTACATGCATCATTTTCCTAGGGTGAGCATAAATGTCTTGATGTTATACCCTTTCTGGGTAAATCATGTAAGATTTGTCATCCTGAAAAATTCAGTGCCATGAAGATTTTTCTTCATTTTCAATCTTAAGATTTAAAACTCTAGGCTCGGCGCCTATAGCTCAACCAGCTAAGGCGCCAGCCACGTACACCTAAGGTGGCGGGTTCGAATCCCCAGCCCGGACCCGCCAAACAACAATGATGGCTGCAACCAAAAAATAGCCGGGCGTTGTGGCGGGCGCCTGTGGTCCCAGCTACTTGGGAGGCGGAGGCAGGAGACTCGCTTGAGCCCAGGAGTTGGAGGTTGCTGCGAGCTGTAATGCCACGGCACTCTACCCAGGGGGACAGCTTGAGGCTCTGTCTCAAAAAAAAAAAAAGATTTAAAACTCTAATGTAATAATAATATGTATTAGACCTGCTAAATAAATTTCAGTGTTCCAAATGATCTTAGTTCCAAAGTTGCTAGTCAGGAATTCTCACTGGTTTACAGAAGTAACACTAATTAGTGATTAGCTATATACATTGTTAAGCTATAGGATATGGGTTATAGCGTCTGCTGTAGCATTAGGTTAATTTATAGCTACTCCTGGAAATAGCAAACAGGTAAGTAGTTTCAATAGATGAATACATAGGTCAAAGGGGGAGTAGGACCTGATTGCCATCCCATTTTAATGTCTTTCCAGGCCTGATAATTGAAAGGGATTCACATTCCTCAGATAAAAGTTTTTTTTTTCTTTTTTTCACTTATATCTCTCCAGTATATGTGGGAGATACTGAGGAAAATCTCCAAGAGTAAATCACAAGAGTAGATCTCAATGAGTTGCGTTCTATTTCAGACTTAAATACCATCCTCCCTGAAACTAAAAAAGGAAGGGTATGGGGAAGGGCCAGTTATAGGAGATGGTAGGGGTTGGGGGAAAGTAGGATTTGTTGTCACCCCTCTCTTGGTGGTATACCCAGGCAGACACCCTTCCAAATGGAGATTTTCCTTAAAGATGTAAATTTCTCTTACAAAAAGGTAACCTCTACTCTGTTTTCTCAGCTTCTCTTCTTGTGTCTGCTGTTTTTCAAAATAAGTAGCTCAGAATAATCCTATAGAGGAGAGGCATATTGTGGGTAGCATATTCTGGGGTGAACCTCATCAGTGAGCATCTGTGTATCCTTTCAGATTCACAGGAAGGAAAGGGAAGAATGCTGTTGCACTCCCTTTGATGTGGGCCTCATCATAGGCATCTGTAAAAGTGTTAAGAGAGTTGTGGACCTAGAAGCACAGTAATAATAATAGCCAGCATTCACTGAGTTCCTGTTACATGCTAGGCACTGTGCTAAGTAAACACTTTTACATTTGTGATTTAATTTAGTCCTAGCAATACTCTGTCATAGGTATTTACATTTCCGCATTACAAATGAATAAACTAAAGCTCAATAAGGCATGCTGACTTCCCTGACTGAAATCATACAACTAGTGAGTGGTAGAAGCTATATTCAAATTTGGCTGGTATGGCTATAAAATTTGTGGGCTTTCTACTCTCCTATATTATCTCTCTACAAATAAAAGTAAAGAAGTTAAATTCTTTAAAAGCTTAGTGTATTCATAGTCTTATATTGCTGCTTAAACAAGTTACTACAGACAACAGTTTAAAACAGCCCTCATTTATTATCTCAACAGTTCTGTAGGTCAGGTGTACAGGTATGCTTGGCTGGTTCACCGCCTAGGGTCTTATAGAGCTGAAATGAAGGTGCTGGCCAATCTGTTGTCTAATCTGGAGGCTCTTTGGAAGAATCTGCTTCCAAACTCTTTCTAGTTATCAGAAGATTTCAGTTGGGGTTGTGAGGGGCCACTCTGCTTCCAGAGGTGGTGTAAGTTCCCTCCCATGTGGCCCTTCCATCTCTCTTTTTTTTGAGACAGAGCCTCAAGCTGTCCCCCTGGGTAGAGTGCTGTGGCATCACAGCTCACAGCAACCTCCAACTCCTGGACTCAAGCGAGTCTCCTGCCTCCACCTCCCAAGTAGGGGGGACCACAGGTGCCCGCCACAATGCCCGGCTGTTTTTTGGTTGCAGCCGTCATTGTTGTTTGGCGGGCCAGGCTAGATTCAAACCCGCCAGCTTAGCTGTATGTGGCTGGTGCCTTAGCCACCTGAGCCACAGGTGCCGAGTCTCCATCTCTAAACCAACGTCAGCATGTCATGTCCTTGTCACTCTTTGAATCATTCTGTCTTCCTCTTTTGCTTTTATCGTATGGTTAGATTAGGGCAACTCAGATGTATGTTGTTAAAAAGAATGAAGTAAAGGAAAAAGAAATTACAAAAAAATTAATAGGTAAACTAACATTTAATTACTCAGAGCACTCTCCCTTTTTCTCTAAACAAACACTGTTTTGATACAGTTGGATCATACCGGGAGCAATATTTACAACCAGACTCCCCCCCCAAAAAAAAAACATTGAAAAAATACCCGACTTATTTAAAACCACTGACTATAACAACTCAACTGATGACATCTAGATAACCGCAAGGCATTGGACTTATATTGTACTCCATCTCTGATAGAATGTGACTATACTTGGTAAACATATTGATATATTTATACACCTATCAGAAAAAACTGTAGTGTTTATTTACATGAAGAGCTGTTATAATAAGACAAAGAAAGAACCAGAACCACTAGCAACCACATGGGAGGCCCTGTATTTTCATTTTCACTCTGCCATGTTGCACACTTCTGTAATGTGGCAGAATGAACATATTGATAGCCAGGCTGCTTTTCATATTAATTCCTATTTATTCATGCACTCCAGCTACTGTTTTAGTAACAACTTTATTGTGATATGATTTTCATATCATAAAGTCACCAAGTTAAAGTATGCAAGTCATTGGCTTTTAGTATATTAACAGAGTTGTGCAACCATCACCATAATCTAATTTTAGAACATTCACATCTTCTGCAAAAGAACCTCCATACCCATTAGTAGTCAGTCCTCGTTCTTTCCCTTCCCTCCTCTATCCCCAGCATAAGGCAACCATGAATTTATTTTCTCCCTATATGGAGGCTCTGGCTGCTTTTGTTCCCAAATGTTTATAGGGATAACCAAACCTTAAAAATAGGAAAACTAGGCCAGGCATGATGGCTCACGCCTGTAATCCTAGCACTTTGGGAGGCCCAGACAGGTGGATCTCTTGAACTCAGGAGTCTGAGACTAGCCTGACCAAGAGCGAGATCCTGTATCTACTAAAAATAGAAAAACTAGCCAGGCATTGTGGCAGGTGCCTGTAGTCCCAGCTACTCAGGAGGCTGAGACAAGAGGATCACTTGAGCCCAAGAGTTTGAGGTTGCTGTGAGCTATTATGCCACAGCACTCTAACCTGGAGCAACAGAGTGAGATTCTGCCCCAAAATAAATAAATAAATACAAATAGAAAAACTGTTTTGCCATTTAAAGAGTAGAAAAAGTCATGTAAGAATTTTGAAGTAGAC
>NW_003852625.1:1521670-1523068 GCF_000181295.1 Otolemur garnettii
CTGAGGCAGGAGACTCGCTTGAGCCCAGGAGTTGGAGGTTGCTGTGAGCTGAGATGCCACACACTCTGCCCAGGGGGACAGCTTGAGGCTCTGTCTCAAAAAAAAAAAAAGAATTTTGAAGTAGCAATATAAAAATGCGAGATTAATTTATGCAAGTGATTCTCCTGAATGCTGCACAAGTGCTCCTTGATTCAGAACTTGGAATCTTACTACTAAAGCCAAGCTTGAAGATTCTTAATAATATGCCAATATCTTCATTTTGCAGCTGGTAAAAATGAGATTTAGAGAGGTTAAGTTGAATGGTCCAATATTGCTCATCTAATTAGTGACTGTCAAATATATACATATATATATATCTTTTTTTTTTTTGAGACAAAGTCTCACTATGTCACCCTGGGTAGAGTACCGTAGCATCACAGCTCACAGCAACCTCAAACTCTTGGGCTTAAGAGGTTCTCTTGCCTCAGCCTCCCAAGTAGCTGGGACTATAGGTGCCCTCAACAATGCCTGGCTATTTTTTGATTGCAGTTGTCATTGCTGTTTAGCAGGCCCGGGCTGGGCTTGAAACTGCCAGCCTTGGTGTGTGTGGCTGGCACCCTACTCACTAAGCTATGGGCACCAAGCCCAAATATATGCTTATTAAATACTGTTCTTAATTGACAGAGAGCTAAGAGATGAATATAAAGCACTGCTCCTATTGACTAAAAATGGTACAACCAAGAATTCTCAGCATCAGCCCAAAGGAATATCCTTGAAATTCAACTTTCAAGCGCTGGGTAATCAGGTAAGTTTAATACAATTGCACAATAAGCTTGTTCACTTGATGTTAAAGAATTCATGACTATTTTAGGCACTTTTATGTATCAGGGGAAAAAAGGGAGCTCATCTAGAGCCCTTAATGCATAAGAAATCTCTCCCTATACTAACCCTCTGTGAAAGACACAAAGGTTGAGAAAATAAACGAACTTCAATTACTTATTTTTTAAATGAACTTCATATTTAACATGAATTTAGATCAGTTTATTGCAGTAGTCCCTCAGTACCCATGGGGAATTGATTCCAGGCACCCAGTGGGTACCAAAACCCATGGAGGCTCAAATATCTGATATAAAATGGCATAGTATTTGCATATAACTTATACACTTCCTTATGAATATTTATATTTACTTATAATATCTAATACAATGTAAATGCTATGTAAATAGTTGCTATACTATATTGTTTACAGAATAATGACAAGAAAAAACATCTACACGTTTAGTGCAGATGCCACCATTTATTTATTTATTTATTTATTTATTTATTTATTTTTGAGACAGAGCCTCAAGCTGTCCCCCTGGGTAGAGTGCCGTGGCACAGCTCACAGCAACCTCCAACTCCTGGGCTCAAGCGAGTCTC
>NW_003852625.1:1523091-1525904 GCF_000181295.1 Otolemur garnettii
GTATTTTGTAAGATAGCTAACCCTCCAAAGTTACGGGCTGGGGATTCGAACCCGCCACCTTAGGTGTACGTGGCTGGCGCCCTAGCCGGTTGAGCTATAGGCGCCGAGCCCATTTATTTATTTTTAACATGTCTGATTTGCTGTTGGTTGAATCCAAAGATATAGAAACCATGGATACAGAAGACCAACTCTGTTTGGTCCTATTTAACCTATGTTTAAATCTGTGGTGGACTTAAGGCTCAACATGATTCACACTTGTAAAGGAGATAGCTATGTTTACTAGATTGTGTACTAAAGCAAGAAAGTATACTACTATAGTCTTTTTAATATTTTTTTAAATTTTGTTTTTGAGACTGATTTTCACTCTATCACCCTGGGTAAAATGCTGTGGCATCATCATATCTCAAAGCAACCTCAAACTGCTGGTTTCAAAGGATCCTCTTGCCTCAGCCTCCTAAGTAGCTGGGCCCGCAGGCAGGTGCCACCATGCCTAACAGTATACTAATATATTTTTAAAGATTTTCACAGCAGGAGTTGTGACCAGAAGAATTTTCTATCAACCTTCAGTTAGCAACAGAATAAATTGATCAGAGTACACTATTCCATCCATGTTTTAATTGTGTTCTGCATAAAAGTATATGACCCATAAGTGGAAAATAGGCAATATATAATATAAATATAGACCACTTGTGCCTCAAAGTAATACTAATCTGATTTCTGATTTAGGTTTTTGGGGTGGTGTTGGAAAAGATATTTCTGGAAGGTGGAGAAAGAAATTTAGGCTCAGTGGCAGTCTACATAAGTAGGAAAATGAGGCTGGGTGTGGTGGCTCACGCCTATAATCCTAGCATTCTGGGAGGCTGAGGCAGGTGGATTGTTTGAGCTCAGGAGTTTGAGACCAGCCTGAGCAAGAACAAGACCTCATCTATAAAAATAGCTGGGTATTGGCTCGGCACCTGTGGCTCAAGCGGCTAAGGCGCCAGCCACATACACCTAAAGAGGCGGGGTCGAATCCAGCCGGGGCCTGCCAAAACAAACAACAATGATGGCTGCAACCAAAAAATGGCCAGGCGTTGTGACGGGCGCCTGTAGTCCCAGCTACTTGGGAGGCGGAGGCAGGAGACTCGCTTGAGCCCAGGAGTTGGAGGTTGCTGTGAGCGTGATGCCATGGCACTCTACTCAGGGGGATAGCTTGAGGTTCCGTATCAAAAAAAAAAAAAAAATAGCTGGGTATTGTGGAGGGTGCCTATAGTCACCACTACTTGGGAGGCTGAGGAAGAGGATTGCTTGAGCCCAAGAGTTTGAGGTTGCTGTGAGTTATGACGCCACAGCACTCCACCAAGGGCAACAAAGTGAGACTTTCAAAAAAAAAAAACTTGAAAAAAGTATGAAACTGGATGTTCTGTCTTGGGCAATCTTTGAGGTATTCCAGTTGGCTGTAGACTATTAATATCAATTGGAAATCACTTGGCCCTAGGTTGTCTTAACAAGGCAAATTACCAACTCCCTAGGCTTAGTCAAAGCATTTGATCTGCAATGCATAACAGTAAGTCTGCACCTCATTTCACTGTGGAACCTCACCTACTTATTATGTGGTAATAGTGTGCTTTCTTCCCTGTTCTTTTGTTGTGCCCTTTGATGCCACTGTTGAGTCTAGAAGCACCAAGAGGTAGACTCAATGATATACCAGAGATTAGGTAAACCAGGGTCTGAGAATAGTTTCTTTAAACTCAGAGGCTCCTACCTCTCACTCAGAATCTTTTGCAACTATCTCCTATTTTTAGTAACCAAATTTCAGGAGTATTTTGTAAGATAGCTAACCCTCCAAAGTTACAACTTTTCTTTCCTTCACAGACTAAACTTTCACTCAATGAGAGATTCTCGAAGCTGAAAATTGAGGAAATACCAGAAACAGTCATTCCCTGAAGACCAAAAGATCTACTTAAATGTTTGTTGTTAACAGGAAGATTGTAGTGAATTATATTCAAGAGCAATAACTTACTAACCTTGTTAAAGTATTTCCCTTATATAAGTTTTTTTTTAAATTTTCTTTCTGTACCTAATCTTTAGAAACCTTATATAAGTTTTAATATGAGTAATCTGTCAAAACTAAGCATTGATGTGGAAGAAAAAATATTTAGCTTTATTTGCATGAAAGAACAGGAAAGTGAGCAAGAAAGAAGGTAATTTTGAATTTTAGGAAAACATTAGAGAATTTGTTTCCTTGGTTTAATTTGTTCTTTGAACTCTAAAACCTATATTTTAGTCCTAAGAAAGCTTCATTCCATCAGTATAGCAAAACAAATTAAGTGCCTTTTATGACTAAATATTCTGTGCCTCAAAGTTTGGTTAGTAAGAATGTAATACTTTTTTATTAAAATGCTAAATGTGTATCCTACCTTTTATAGTTTTTCTAGGAAATTGTTTGCTTTCGCTTTTGATATGAATTAAAACAATTTTAAATTCTTCTGTCAGTTTCTGTGATCAAAATAAATAAATAAAACGTAAACATGACTTGTTTCCTGTCCATTGATTGATACTTGGTGTCTCAAGTCATAGTGATCCTGATACCAGCAGATTATCAAAGTATAATTGGACTTCAACTACTGTGTCCAGCGAAAACTATAGTTAAAGTACAGTGAAAATGATCAGTTTGTAATTATGTGGTACTTCCCTGCAAGGCTGGTGTTTTTAATATAATTTAATAAATTCTATACTCACATTTAATAGTTAATGTGCAAGGAAAATGTAATACAATATAGAGATATAGGAAAATTGGAGTCTAATCTGGCTCACTTATATCATTGTTTTCT
>NW_003852625.1:1528138-1529833 GCF_000181295.1 Otolemur garnettii
AGCCATCATTGTTGTTTGGCGGGCCTGGGCTGGATTCGAACCCACCACCTTAGGTGTATGTGGCTGGTGCCTTAGCCACTTGAGCCACAGGTGCCCAGCCAGCAGTTCGTGTTTTAACAACCCCCCTCCTCGGGGGGAATTCTAGTCTATGCCAAAGTTTGAGGTTATACAGTATACTCCTTAGTAATAACCAAAATTCCTACCCAAGATCAGGTGAAAGTATAGTGCCTGCCCTGACTCCCTTGATTCATCTATCTTTCTGCTTTTTACTTCTTCTTTTTTTCGAGACAGTCTTACTTTGTCACTCTCGGTAGAGTGCCATAGTGTCACAGCTCACAGCAACCTCAAACTCTTGGGCTTAAGTGATTCTCTGGCCTCATCCTCCCAAGTAGCTGGGACTACAGGCACCCACCACAATGCCCAGCTATTTTTTGGTTGTAGTTGTCAGTGTTGTTGACTAGCTTGAGCTGGGCTCAAGTTCCCCGCCTCTGGTATGTGGCCGGTGCCCTAGCTGCTTGAGTTACAGGGCCTGAGCCTGCTTTTTACTTTTTTTTTTTTTTTTTTTTTTTTTTTTTTGCAATTTTTGGCCAGGGCTGGGTTTGAACCTACCACCTCCAGCATATGGGGCCAGCACCCTGCTCCTTAAGCCACAGGCACCGCCCTGCTTTTTACTTTTTAATGTGTGAAATTCCTTCCTTCACTCCCCTGTACTACATTCCCACTCTAATCCTCTATCTAATAAATAATAGTGGCTAGATCTGCAGCACCCTATCAGTGTAGCCACCCTCATCTAATACTAGGGTTCCTACAGGTAGGGCCTATGATATACCAACTGATTACAATCTGTTTATTGGTTGGGAGAAGAATAGGAATAATAGTATAACTAGAAGTGGCAGAGCTGGGATTTGAACCTGGATCTCTCAAGTCCCAGAGCTCATACGCTCAACCTCTGTAGTACTCATGCCTTTGGTTCAATATCGTCTCTTTCCAGGATCCTTTTTCCCCTCTTTAGCTGACTGTGGATCCTGCACACCCTTGAAAATGCAGCTCTTTTATGTCAAATGGATTTAAATGTGGGAAAACCCACACAAAGTTGTCTTTACTTGGTTTGGCCCCTTTGTGATTTGATCCCTGGTTGTGCTTTCCTATCTTATGTCTTTTCAGTTTTTAGCTCCCACAGACCCTTCCAGTCACACTACCTTCCTTGCTATGCCTCTAACACAGAAGCATGCTCCTGCCTCATACCATTTGTGCTTGCCTTTCTGCCTTGGACAGTTTTCCCCCTAGAGTAAGGTGACCAGATTTTAACATTGGTAAAGCGGGACACCATGGGGGGGGTCTTAATTAAAAATTTGGTCTATATGGAGCAACAAAAATTTTCATAGAACGCAAAAACAGTATTGTAATATATATATTTTTAATTTCAACATAAGTACAATTTACAAATATAATACATTAAAAAAATTATGTATGGCGCCTATGGCTCAAAGGAGTAGGGCACCGGCCCACCTGGGCGACTTTGCCCAGGAGGGGAGTAGGGAGTTTATATTAGCCTTTTCATTTCCAGATGAAGTTACATTAACCTCTTCATTCCCAAATAGAGTTACATTAACCTTTTCAGCAGCTGAATACCGTATATTCCCTTCCCCGTTGTCCCACCGTTCCCTAAGCTTGTCTCCAAAAATCGGGACTTTT
>NW_003852625.1:1530145-1531779 GCF_000181295.1 Otolemur garnettii
AGTCTCCTGCCTCAGCCTCCCAAGTAGCTGGGACCACAGGCGCCCGCCACAACGCCCAGCTATTTTTTGGTTGCAGCCATTATTGTTGTTTGGCGGGTGGCTGGCGCCTTAGCCGCTTGAGCCACAGGCGCCAAGCCAAGGGACAAATTGTTAAAAAGCGGGACGTCTGGTCCCCTTACCCTAGAGGACTCTCTTCCAACACATTTGCGTTGCTGCTTCCTTCTGCTAGATACTTCCTTCTGGTGGCTCCAATCGCTGTTCAGATGTCACCTGTTCCACTACCTCCAGAGGGACCTTTCATGACCACCCTATCTGTAGTAGCGCTCCAGTCAATCACTCTGAATCCCCATACCATGATCTAACTTTTAACTATATCTTCATTTGCTTATTGTTCCCCCTTAACCTTGAATGCAAGCTTTAGGAGGGAAGGGACTTTCTATAATTTTTTTCTTCACTCTTTGTCCCCCATCCCTGATCAAGTGCCTGGCATAAATATAGAAGATGCTCAATAAATATTTTTGGAATGAAAGCGTGTTGCAAAAATGTGATAAAGATTGCGGAAAAAATGCACCAACATGAGTTAGAATTTGGGAACAAAAGGAAATTTGTGTTTGCCCACATTAGCCTTAATATATTTTACAAATTTTTGAATTTATTTATATCAGAAAAAATACATTTGTGGGTAAAGTAATAAGCCATAAAAGTATTTAAGTTGCTTTTTTGATTTGTACATCTTACATCTTTAGTTGTGTGGAAATTTGTTTTTTGCTGTGAGCCTGGCAGAAAGTTACCGGACTCCAGCTGAGTGCTACCAGTCACCAGCAGATGGCAGCATTCAACTTTCAAACAAAACCACCGACCTCTCACAAATTCCAATAAAGGAAAGAAAAGAAAACCCTTAGGGTTAAACAAGTTGTAGTGTGTTTGGGTACTTCAGAAAATGGACATTTGTTTGAAGCTGTGAAATATTTTATCCTTACAGCAGTTCCCCAGTTTAATTCGGATTGATGATCTTCAGGTTATTTCAACAACTAATCCTGAAGTCTGCTAGTAAAGCAGAATGATGGCATAATTTTGCATTTCTCAGATCCACACTTGGCAGTCCTGGTAGTGAAAATCACCTTTCTGTGGAAATATTTTGGCAGCTGCTTGCAAGGGGTGACATTAAGACCTCTAAACAATTCCTCTCCTATCCCCACAGCTCTAACAAATACTTCCCCAAATCACTTTCCTTGCCAGAACATTAAACACTTGTTCTTTTTTAAAATACAAATATCCCTAGAGGAATTTGAATTGTCATAGAATTTCAATGTTGTAAAGTAATAAAATCTAGGCTTTTTTTTTTTTAAGGGAAAGAAGTCTGAGACTAAGGGCTTAAACAACTTTCTTATGATCATATAGCTAGTTAGTGGCAGAGCTAAGTAAAACAAGGCCTATGTCCCCTACCTTCAGCCCAGTGTAGGCTTTATAGTTGTTTGTATTTTTCTATATATCACCCTGCTTTTCTTTATGAATATATACCTTGCAATGATATGCTGTCCTGGATGTGCTTTAAAATATTCCAATAATCAGTTAATCACCCATTCAGTAAAATATAATTATATGTGCATAAATTAAATATCATTTATAAATAA
>NW_003852625.1:1532300-1541602 GCF_000181295.1 Otolemur garnettii
ATGAAAGCATATCCAGATTACAGAATTGAAGAAAACATTAACAAAAGGAAAAGCAGAAAATAGCTTGAGAATGTGGAAAAACTCCTTCCAATTATTTCCTTGTTTAGTCGCGATACTTGACAGAATTGGCTGTATTATCTTAGGGAAATCGTTTCCCCTCTATAAGTTTGTTTCTTTATCTAGTGAAGGGGAGTTGTAGGGGAAACTTGCCCTTTTCCCCTAGGTTGGTTCACTAAAAAGATCAACTCACAGTTATAGTAGATCAATAAGAAAAAGGTTTATTTCCAAATACCATGCCCATGGGGGGACCCACAAGAATGATTTCTAAAGTCTCAGGGATAGTCAGTGGCTTTTCAAGATGTCTTCTAGAAGGGAAGGGGGAGAGAAACTGGAAAGTATACAGGCAGCAAGTGGTTGCTAAGGGGGGGTGCGTAGATGGAGGGAAACAGATTGACTAGTAAATTAACTTGAGAGGCAGGTATTGTGCTTCAAATGACCCTAGGGCTAGGTCTATTAGCATGTGATAAGGAGTCCAGAAGTTCCTTTTCTGATTCTAGTGTCTTTTGTTTTTTTTGGCTAGGGCTGGGTTTGAACCCACCACCTCCGGCATATGGGGCCTGTGCCCTACACCTTTGAGCCACAGGCGCCGCCCTCCTTTTCAGATTCTAAATCAGGTTACTCAGGTTTTATAGAGGAGAGGCCTATGCTTTCTAATCAAAAATCACCTTTTCGTTAAAAATGTTTTTTATACCAAGGAGTCATATTTTGGGGTGAAATTTCCTTAGCTCCTTCACTAGTAAGTGAGGCCTTTAGAAAAGATTCCTGGGCCAGGAGCAGTGCCTCAGGCTTGTAATCCCAGCACTCTGAGAGACCAAGGTGGGTGAATTGTTTGAGCTCAGGAGTTGGAGACCAGCCTGACCAAGAGTGAGGCTCCGGCTCTACTAAAAAACAAAAAACTACCCGGGCCTTGTGGTGGGTGCCTATAGTCTCAGCTACTTGGGAGGCCTAGGCAAGAGGATCTCTTGAGCCCAAGAGTTTGAAGTTACTGTGAGCTATGACGCCATGGCACTCTGCCCAGCATGCAGAGTGAGACTCTGTCTCAAAAAATAGTAATAAATAAAAGAAAGAAAAAAAGGAAGGGAGGGAGGGAGGAAGGAAGGAAGAAAAGAAAGAATAGATCTCTGGAGCAGGACAGATTTCACTTCCCTACAAAAGCCCCCAAATATTTAAATTTGAATTTTCTGAAAAAGATGACAGAGGAAGCTTCAGGTCCGGGGAAGCCTCTGTGGTCTTAACTAGGTGATTTGAGACAACTTAGTGGACTCATGACCCCACAGTCCTTCAGAAGGCACCGAGCCCACGAGTTCTGAAAAGGGACTGAAGTCTTTGGCAAACAGCCATACTCCCTGTTGTGGTTTCCACACACCCTGACGGTACCCAAGGAACATGGCTTTGGATCACTCCCATGACTACCCTTGACTTCCATTTAAATGTAAAAACACAGGCCAAAGTTTAAATCCCATCTCTACCATTTCTTAGAAATCCCATCTCTACCACTTCTTGAGATTTCTAGCTCTCAATTTCCCCATATATAAAATTGTGAGACTTAAGATAATGAATGAAGTGTTGGGTGGCGCCTGTGGCTCAAGGAGTAGGGTGCCAGCCCCATATACTGGGGGTGGCGGGTGAAACCAGGCCCTGGCCTAAAACTGCAAAAAAAAAAAAAAAGATAATGAAGTGTTAGCACAGTGTCTGCCG
This sequence comes from Otolemur garnettii, assembly GCF_000181295.1. NCBI lineage: Eukaryota > Metazoa > Chordata > Mammalia > Primates > Galagidae > Otolemur > Otolemur garnettii. The sequence continues at coordinate 1,534,059 of NW_003852625.1, forward strand.
CGTACTAAGTATTCAGTAAACGTGAGTAGGAAGGTAGATACAGAAGTAGACAGAGAGGAGATGGGATGATGTATTTGTAATATCATTGAATTTTTGCCCTTTAGGGGTTCATCTCCTTCCCATTCCAGTTGCTAGACATTTCTGTACTCATTGCCTCAGTGGTGGTATATGACTATTGTAAGGCATAAACAGTGGGAACTATCTGCTTTAAGAGGGCAAAATCTTCAGGAATGGAGGCTGGAGCCAGCTCCAAGTGGCTCCTTGAGGTGAAATTAGCATAAAATTAACCTTTCTAAAGTGAACTATTCAGTGGCATGAATCTATCAACCTCTGGTAATCACCATTGTACTTTCTATTTCTATGGATTTTCCTATCCTGGATATTTCATATAAATGGAATCATGACTTTTTTAGCATTTATCACTGCTTCACTCCTTTTTTTTTTTTTTGGCAGTTTTTGGCCGGGGCCAGGTTTGAACTCACCACCTCCAGTATATGGGGCTGGTGCCTTACTCCTTTGAGCCATAGGTGTCACCCCATTCCTGTATAATTTTTGTATATATGAACATATGTTTTCAATTTTCCTGGGTATCACATGGGAGTAGAATTGCTGGGTCATATGATAACTCTGTTACTAGAGATGGAATAGATGCCTAGAGATGGAATAGATGCCTAGAGATGGAATAGATTGCCAGCTGGCAATCAAGAGCCAGTTGGAAATGAGCACATGAAAAGATACTCGACATCATTCGCCCTCAGGGAAATGCAAACCACAATCACAATGAGATACCACTTCACATCCACTAGGATGTCTATAATCAAAGAGACACTAACAAGTGTTGGTGAAGATATGGAGAAATTGGAACCCTCATACATTACTGGTGAGACTGTAAAATGGTGCAGCTGCTTTGGAAAATAGCTTGGCAGTTTCTCAGAAGGTTGAATAGAGAGCCTCTGTATTCATGAATGTTTCCTGAGCATGGGAGAGAATGATCAGGGCCGGAACAGAGCAGCTAGAGGTCCTCCCCTTCCTCCTGGCGGTGGGATACTCACTAAAAACATGCCCATTCAGGTAGACAGATGGATATGTGGATGTGGTTACATGTCGTTGGTGTTACTGTGGTATCCCACTCCAACCCCAACCTCCCACCTTCTTAAGTGGTAGGCATTCTATTGCAAAAGGAATTCTCTTGAAATCAACTGGTGCAGCAAAGACCACCTATGATTTCCTCTTTTCGTTATAACTGTTTTTTTTTTAAGCATGAGCAGAGGCTTACCCTGTAACTCATATATGCAGTTCACATTATGATTTTTCCCATCCTTGGATCTTATTCGCACCATTGTACCTCTGGAAATTGCTCATCCTTTTCATCCTGTATAGATCCTTCCCATCCTATGAGATCCAGGTCAAATCCCACCTTCTCTGAAAAGTTTTTCTCAATTAAACCTAGGATAAAATTGCCCAGTGACTTGGGAGCTTAGCTCTTCTATATCCTAGTATTCCTTACTAAACACCATAAAATCCTACTTTATTTAACCTAATATAGTAAAACACGATTTTCTCTCCTTATGCAAGAGAAACGCTGGCAGGCGCAGAGAGTTTAAGAAATAATTATGGGAGATAAATTTAAAATGAAGCAAATGTAAACTAAATTTTGTGTATAATGCATTGGTAAAAGACTTTCATTGTTTGGTTTTACTTGGAGCACTAATTATTTGTGGTGTTACTGTGTGCTTTCCTTTGGGTTACAAATAAGTAGGATGAGAAATAAACAAGTTTGGGTTCTAGTTTTTTTTTTTTTTTTTGAGACAGAGTCTCACTCAGTCACCCTGGAGTTGAGTGCTGTGGCGTCATAGCTCACAGCAACCTCAAATTCTTGGACTCAAGTGATTCTCTTGCCTCAGCCTCCTCAGTAGCTGGGACTACAGACACCTGACACAACACCCCACTAGTTTTTGGAGACCAGGTCTCGCTCTTGCTCAGGCTGGTCTCCAACTCCTGAGCTCAAGCCATCCACCCACCGTCCCAGAGTGCTGTGATTATAGGCATGAGCCGCTGTGCCAGGCCCTCTAGTTTAGTTTAGTTGCTAATTAGTTTATTAACTTTGAGTTCCTTAACCCTCCCTATAAATCAATTGGAAAATGAGAACAGTACTACCTATTGATTCCTACAGATTCTACCTTCTTTTCTTTCTACCCCTTTTTCCCTGGTTCACACTTGCATCATCTTTAGCTTAGGCCATTGCTACTCAAAATGTGGTCTTCAGCCAAGCAGCAGCTTGTTAGAAACATGGAATCTCAGGCTCTACTCCAGACTACCAAATCAGAATCCACATTTTAACAAGATCTTTAAGTGATTCATATGCACATTAAAATTTGAGAAGCCCTGGCCTACAATAATTACATCCTCTTAGCTGGTTTCTCTAGCCCTCCTCTGGCCCCTTCCAGTCTGCCTTCTATATTCTTCTATCTTTTCAATAGGCCAAGATTATACTATTTCTCTATTTAAAATCCCTCAGGAAGGTTTGCACAGTAGCACATGCTTGTAGTCCCAGCCACTTGGGAGCCTGAAGCAGAAGGATTGCTTGAGCCTAGGAGTTCAAGACTGCAGTGCGCTACGATCATGCCTATGAATAGCCATTGCACTTCAGCCTGGGCAACATAGTGAGACCCTGGCTCTAAAGATAAACAAATAAAACCTACCAGGGGCTCCATATGAGAGGATAGGCACGAGAATCAAACACACTAGGTCCAGGGCCTGCCTGAACCACGTACTAGTGTTGTGACTTTTGACAAGTGATGCAAACATCGCCTGGTTCCAGTTTCTTCGTTTGTAAAATGGAAAAAAGAAAGTCTAGTCTAACCTTCTAAGTGTAGGGTGACATTTACATGAGTCTGTATATGCAGAAATTTTTGTAGATGAAAATGTGATGTTTGGGATTTAATTCCAAATAGTCCATGGAAGTGGAGTGGGTGTGGAGGGGAGTAGAAATGAAGCAGGATTGGTGGGGCAGATTGTGTCTTCCAAATATGGCTGCAGCGGTATCTCTGATCCTACATGATCTTCTAAAATGTGACCTCGCCTCCTCCCCTGCCTTGAAGAGGTTGAATCTAATTCCACTCTCCTTGAATCTTAGCCTTATAATTCACTTAGAACCAACATAGCATAAGTGATGCTATGTGACTTCTAAGGCAAGGTCAGAAAAGGTCATGAAGCTTCCACATACTTGTCTTGGGTACTTGCTCAGGGAGAAGCCAGTTAGAAGTCTGACTGTTATGCCAGAGAAAATACATTTTTTTTGTTTTGTTTTCTTTTTTGTTGTTGTTGTTGATACAAAGTCTCACTTCTGTTGCCCCCCAAGGCTAGAGTCCCAAAGCATCATAGCTCACAGCAACCTCAAACTCCTGGGCTCAAGCAATTCTCTTGCCTCAGCCTCCTGAGTAGCTGGGACTAATAGGAGCCTGCCAAAATGCCCATCTAATTTTTCTGTCTTTTTTGAAGCAGAGATGGGGTCTCCCTCTTGTTCAGGCTTATCTCAAACTCCTGAGTTCAAGCAATCTACCTGTTTTGGCCTCCCAGAGTGCTAGGATTACAGGTATGAGACAATGTACCAGCCTAGGGAGGCTACATTTAGGTACTCCAGTCAACAGTTCCCTCCTCTCAGCCATTCAGCCATTTCCATTAAGTCCCCAGGTGTAGGAGTCTTGGACTCTCCAGACCAGCTCATCCATCAGCTGAGTACTACTGAGTGCTACAAAGAGCAGGATTGCCCAGGCAAGCTCTGCCCAAATTCCTGACTCCCAAAATGTCTGGATATAATGAAATCCTTATTGTTTTATGCCACTAAGTTTAGAGGGTAGTTTTTATGCAGGTAATAGAGTACCACAAAAATTGGCATGAGTTGATAATTGTTGAAGCTGGGTAATGGGTACATGGAAGTTCATTATACTATTTTTTCTACTTTTATATAAGTGTGAAATGTTTGTATTATTTTTTAAAGAATATGGGGTGGAGCCTGTGGCTCAGTGAGTAGGGCACAGGCCTCAAATACTGAGGGTGGCAGGTTCAAACCCGGCCCCAGCCAAACTGTAACAAAAAATAGCTAGGTGTTGTGGCGGGCGTCTGTGGTCCCAGCTACTCAGGAGGCTGAGGTAAGAGAATCACCTAAGCCCAGGAGTTGGAGGTTGCTGTGAGCTGTGACACTACAGCACTCTACTGAGGGTGACAAAGTGAGACGCTGTCTCTTTTAAAAAAATCAAAAAAGAATATGTAAATACTCAGCTCAGAGTCAGTAGTCATTAAATAGTAGCTATTGTTATTGTGAACAAAAGTACTCAATAAATGATAGCTGTTCTTATTGTGAATGGAATGAAGTTCAAATCTGGTAGCGCAGCATTCAGAGTCCTCTTGCTAACCTGGCTCCTGCACCTTCAAAATCATCTGTCACCAACTCACATCTTTCACTTCATTCTTACATGCTCCAGAAATTACCAAAATACTTACAGTTCTTAGCATATGACGTGCTGTTTTATGCCTCCACGATACTGTCTGTGTTGCTTTCTCTTTTGCAGGGTATTCGCCCATCTTTGTTCCCATTATAGTATTTCAAGATTCAGTTCAGATGCAGCACCATTAGGGAAGCTTTTTCTGACACATAGAATTTATTCCTCTTGTTAAGTCCCTACTCTAGACAAACTTTTTCCAAGGCATCAAGACTAGTTTATCATGGATTGGCGCCCACAGCACAGTGATTACGGTGCCAGCCACATACACCGGAAGTTAGCGTGTTTAAACCCAGCCCGGGCCACCTAACCAACAAATGCAACTGCAACAAAAAATAGCCGGCTGTTGTGGCGGGTGCCTGTAGTCCCAGCTACTTGGGAGACTGAGGTAAGAGAATTGCTTAAACCCAAGAGTTTGAGGTTGCTGTGAGCTGTGACACCACAGCACTCTACCCGGCATGACATAGTGAGACTCTGCCTCAAAAAAAAAAAGACTAGTTTATTATACCTTTGTGTCTGTTTCCCTTTACCAGACTGTGAAATTTCCCCACTGTACTATGTATGGGGGGATTCAGTGGCATACGTGACAAAGTCTCTTGAAGCTTACAGTGCAAGTAGGAAGGCAGACAATAAAAAAAAAAATCTATAATTAAATTGTGATGAGTCCTATGAAGTTTTTTTAGTTCATTTATTTTTATTTTATTATTTTTTTTGCATTTTTTTTTTTTTTGACTGGGGCTGGGTTTGAACCTGCCACCTCCGGCATATGGGGCCGGTGCCCTACTCCTTTGAGCCACAGGCACCCCCCCGTGAATCCTATGAAAGATGCAAGCAGGCTATGAGGAGAGAAGGCCAAGAAAGGGGAAGCCTTGTCTGAAAAAAAAGTCCACAAAATGATGTATGCGTTGAGCTGGGAGGATGAAGAGGAGTTAACCTTATTCATTAATACACTTAAGCCAATGCCTAGCACAAGGCTTGGCACATAGTAGGATGCATTAAATAGTTATTGAATGAACTAACTCTGCCTCAATTGTAAGTTTCTTGTGAGGATCACATGTGATAACATCTGCAAAAGTTCTTCGGAGAGTATAAAGTACAACACAAATGCAACTTTATTACAGGCTATATCCTGAGAGGATAGGAAGCAGAATTCCCCCTTTCATCAGTGAACTTCTGCAGACAAGCAAGTTCTGCCCTAGCCAAGCGTATCCAGGCATACAATCTTCTCCCCAAACATAATTTTCCCATTCTGTTTGGATCATCAACATGGCCTTTAATGAGATACAGGAGGGAGTCGACACATGGCTTGTGTGGGTGTAGGCTTGGATGAAGTCCTATGGCAGGAAGGCAGCCAGCTCTGGTGCATTGACTTGAAGATTAAACTAGATGATTTTCAAGGGTGGAGGGGGTATGTTAAAGAGAGTGGGAATTGGGGAAGATGATTAAGAATAGTAATACTAACTCCATGTTTGCCCCACGATATGATCTGAATGTATGTTCCTCCTCTCCCTTTTCTTTACCTCCCTGACTTATGGTTGTCCAAATATCCCCTGGTTTCAATAAGACCAGAAGAGAATTAACACATGTTTAGCATCTGCCATGTGAAAGACACTATGATATGTGCTTTTAAAACACAAAAGGTTGGGGAGTCAGACTGTCTAGACTTACACCTCACATCAAAATACCTGAATCAAAACCATCCACTTAAAGTATATTTACCCTAATTCAGATACTTTTTGTCCAATAAGGTAGCCTTGCCTATCTCCCGATCAAAATTGCCATTGCACAAGAAAAATATATTGCCATATGGTAGGTAGGTGAGTTGTGTGCTTTCTAGCCCCAGCACTCCCTCGATGGGAAACAGACAAGTCTGTTTCCCACTCTACATCTGAAGCCCATCTGTACATGAGGGTGTGGATGATAAAAGTGATTTTCTTTCTTTCTTTTTTTTTTTTGAAACAGTCTCACTCTGTCACCCTGGATAGAGTGCTATGGCATCGTAGCTCACAGCAACCTCAAACTCTTGGGTTCGAGCTTTCCTCTTGCCTCAGCCTCCCAGTAGCTGGAACTACAGGTGCCCACCACAATGCCTAGCTGGTTTTTCTATTTTTAGTAGAGATGGGGTCTCACTCTTGCTCAGGCTGGTCTTAAATGCCCCAGCTCAGGCAATCCACCTGCCTGGCCTTTCAGAGTGCTAGGATTACAAGCATGAACCACCGTGCTTGGCCTAAAAGTGATTTTCAAACTACATTTCAATGGGAAGCTAAAGTTTTGAGTAGGGAACTCAGGGGAGTCTATGAGGGTAAAGAGCAGAACCGGCAGAGAACTGAGTACGCCCATTTTTGCATCAATCAGGACAGTGAATTCCTTCCATCTTTTTTAATTTATTACTCTTTTAAATAAGGTTCCTATTGAAAAAAGGGCTTTATTTTATTTATTTATTTTGTAGAGCCAGAGTCTCACTTTATCATCCTCAGTAGAGTACCGTGGCGTCACACAGCTCATAGTAACCTCCAACTCCTGGGCTTGGGCGATTCTCCTGCCTCAGTCTCCAGAGTAGTAGGGACTACAGGCATCCACCACAACGCCCAGCTATTTTTTTGTTACAGTTTGGCCGGGGCCGGGTTTGAACCCATCACCCTCGGTATATGGGGCCAGCACCCTACCCACTGAGCCACAGGCGCCACCTGAAACAAGGGTTTTATTTATAACTTTTTTTCTAACCATGAAGTAGATATCTAAGATCTATTTTTTGTGCTAAAATTCTATGGTTTTAAAGTAATTATGTAACTAGTCACTGGGTGCAATAATGTATTTCTAAAGGAAAGTATAGATTAAAAAGTATTTTGACACCATTATCTTATTTGATACCCAATACCACCATGAAGTTTAAAGAATGAGAGATCAGCTTGGCGCCTGTGGCTCAAGTGGCTAAGGTGCCAGCCACATATACCTAAGGTGGCAGGTTCGAATCCAGCCCGGGCCCGCCAAAACAACAATGACAGCTGCAACCAAAAAAACATAGCTGGGTTGTGGCGGGCG
>NW_003852625.1:1542182-1543513 GCF_000181295.1 Otolemur garnettii
AGTCTTTTGTTGTTGTCGTTGTTGCAATTTTTGCCGGGGCCAGGTTCAAACCCACCACCCTCAGTTTATGGTACTGGTGCCCTACTCCCTGAGCCACAGGTGCTGCCCCCAAACCACGTCCTCTGATGGTGATTGCTTATCCTGTCTCCATTGCATTATATTACAACACTTTTCAAAATTTGGTTCTGGTGAAAAACAATGAGGAAAAAAAGTCCCTCAGAAGCAATGTTGGGCAGCACAGATCCTGAAATCAGAAAATTCTTTGGCACCCTGGGTATTTCAGTTACAGAAGCAAAATCAACTAAGTATACCTTCGATATGTTCAATTCCCAAAAGACCACACTTGGAAAGTATGCAGCCAGAGTGTTGAGCTGTTCCTCCCCTCTTTGTACAAGAGAGAACTTGTTCAAGAAAATGATGTAACTCATCATCTAATGAAAGCATTCTCCATATGGGAATGACTAGAGAATACACAAATGCTGTGTTTACTCCTTAAACAAAGATCTTAACTTAGACCTTTATGTAGCTAGTTATGGCTGGAACAAAACAGAGATCAACTAGTGCAAAATTCTACTGATGGACATAGAACCGGCTTAGTGGCAAATTTAGGACAAAGACCTTTGGAGGCAGTATGGTATAACGAAATGAATGGACCTCTGAGTCACATAGATCTGGGCTTGAATTTGAACTCTTTCCTGCCTGTGCAACTTGGAGCAGTTTATTTAATCTCTCTGAGCTTCAGTTTCCTAATCTGTAAAATTGGAATAATTCCTCCTAAGGGGTATTCAGGCTTCTGCTGGGTGTAAATTTGCTTAATTTTACTAAGACTTTCTTTGAAATGTAGGCAAAAATAATTACTTTGTAGGATTAATACCTATTTGGTATTAACCATTCTGCTGTGGTTTCATATGATTTTCCAAATATGTAACAACTAACTAGTAAAGCATGACCAATGACCAATCAGAGCAGCACCTGCTGAAAACAATTGGTTTGACCACATTGGTGCATAATTGCTGCACAGCCAATATGCAAGGTTTTTTATTTTTTTGATTTTTTTTTTGGCCAGGGCTGGGTTTGAACCCACCACCTCCAGCATATGGGGTTGGCACTCCACTCCTCTGAGCCACAGGCGCTGCCCCCCCCACCCCCGCACAGCCAATATGTGTGGAAATTAAATGACATGAAACATAATAGATATGTAATGAATTATATTTATGTTTCTTTCCCCATCTGTTTTTACTTTTAGTCCTCTTTCCATCACATCAGACTACTTAAGTAGAAGAATCTAACTCCTCCACCATTACATAAATTATGTTTCTCCTTTTGATGTC
>NW_003852625.1:1543890-1545169 GCF_000181295.1 Otolemur garnettii
ACCCTCGATAAAGTGTCATGGCATCATAGCTCACAATAACCTCAAACTCTTGGGCTTAAGCGATTCTCTTGCCTCAGCCTCCTGAGTAGCTGGGAGTACAGGCACCTGCCACAATGCCCAGCTAATTTTTCTATTTTTAGTAGAGATGGAGTCTCACTCTTGCTCAGGCTGGTCTCAAATGCCTGAGCTCAGGTGATCCACTCACCTCGGCCTTCCAGAGTGCTAGGATTGCAGGTGTGAGGCACCATGCCCAACCTCTCCTTCTGATTTTATAATTTTATTTGGGCTCCTTATGCAATAATGCTGTTTCAACGTCTTGACATTTAAGTGGAATAAATTTTAGATGTCAGTGATTTGAAATTTACATTTCCATTATAATGCCAGGATGTTCATAGTATCTATTCTAAGGGACTTTGGGAGACTTTGTTACACATCTTGTGAAGCTTCAATAGAGTAAGCTCACCTGAATCATCTTTGAGGAAGAGGTAAACTGATGTGAGGTGAAAAGATTGATGTTTTTTGAAAAAGAGCCAAAAGAGCCCAGTTCAGACCTAGAGTATGCAGTGGTTTAAAGAACTATTTTAAAAAGTTGGAAATAGTAAGGAAAACAGATATTACAGACTTCGGAGTCACAAATTGGTAGCTACACTAATGCCTAACACTGTTGCCAATAAATACCTGAGGAAGGAAGAGAGGATGAGAAGAAAGAAGTAGTGAATAACGTGTGGTTAGGCTGGAAATGGCTTGGAAAAAGAGTAAGTCAGCTGATCAACCAGTCCCCCCAAAGTCAAAGAAAGACCTGTTACGTATCCAGCACTGACACACTTCCAGCTCTGCCTTGTAAAGTTGTTGTTCTCTCACAAGTCCCAACTAGTCCTTTCATCTTTGCCTACTTCTCCAGTTGACACAGGTATTAAGTTCAAAAGGGGGATTCCTGTTTGCTTGGAGGGAATAAGACTTTGCAAGCATTGTGGAGAGATTAGTGACAACTGGGAGCTCTTCCCAAAGGAACTAGGGTCAGCCTTCACCCTGATTAGGTCACCTGAAGAAACAAAGGAACATTTAACTTAAAAAAAAAAAAATATATATATATATATATTTGTTGTTGTTGCAGTTTGGCTGGGGCTGGGTTTGAACTCGCCACCCTCAGTATAAGGGGCTGGCACCCTACCCACTGAACCAAAGGAGCTGCCTAACTTTTTTTTTTTTGAGACAGAGTCTTACTATGTCACCCTCAGTAGAGTGCAGTGACATCACAGCTCACGGCAACCTCAAACTC
>NW_003852625.1:1545332-1546365 GCF_000181295.1 Otolemur garnettii
AGTGCCATGGCATCACAGCTCACAGCAACCTCCAACTCCTGGGCTCAAGTGAGTCTCCTGCCTCAGCCTCCCAAGTAGCTGGGACTTCAGGTGCCCACCACAACGCCCGGCCATTTTTTGGTTGCAGCCATTATTGTTGTTTGGTGGGCTCGGGCTGGGGATTCGAACCCGCCACCTTAGGTATATGTGGCTGGCGCCTTAGCCACTTGAGCCACAGGCACCGAGCCGAAACATTTAACTTTTAAAAGAGAATTTGCTGAGTCAAATTTTTCTGATGAGTCGTTGCTGGAAAAATTAGGGCTTTGTTAGGTGTTCTGTTGACTTTTCTCTTAAAATCAACATTGTCATCAGAGAAAGTAGCAAATTCAGTTACTATATGTCCATTTATATTAGGTTTCTCCAGCACTTCCCAGAGAGATGTTCTGACTTCAGACAACTGGGCTCAGGTTTGGCAAGAAATATTTAGATGGTATAAGTTGTTCCTTTAGGGAGATGAAAAGACCTCTGAGAACTAGCTTAGTTCCTTTATTCTGATTTTATATCATTAAATGATACTACAATCTAAAATCTTTTAGTAAGCTGTTTCCCTGAATGGACCTCCTGACTGACAAGATAACTTGCACAGAAAACAAGCAGTTCAGGCTTGGATTGTGGTGCAGTCAAGATTAGGAACAGTATAAATCATGCTGGGACTCAATCATCCTTGGCTAAGCTGACTCTCAAGGTTTTGGACCTACACTGCTGAGAAAGAAAACACGTTACCTTTGAGAACTAATCTCTTAATCTTCTCCATGTGGACAAGTGGGACCATCCACGAAGCCTGTTCTTCTTTACATCATCGCCAACAGGACTTGCTTATGCTCTTTCTGAAGCAGCCCAGCAAACTTCACTTTGCACCTCAGATTGGTTTTCAAAATTCACTCTTGGAGGAATCTCTCTGCTGGAGTAGTCTGTTCTGTTTCTTGTGCCCAATAAGTAACTACTGATAATTATAGTCTAGGGGGCTGCTGCTCATTGTGACTATTAAAGTATT
>NW_003852625.1:1547344-1550564 GCF_000181295.1 Otolemur garnettii
AAAAAAAAAAAAAAAGAATAAGGAAGAATATGGGACCTTCTGCATGTTCACATAGCAAGTGAAAGAGAAGGAGGACATCGTGGTTTCTTTGAAACCATGGTCTTTCCCAGCCAAGGAACAGGGTGGAGCACAACAGACATACAAAATCTTTGCAGGTGTTTGGATTGGCTTTTCTTTTCAGCAGGGTCACACTGTCTTCTCTGCAAAAATAAGCTCATTTTCATGCCAGGCTCCAGGAGAGGTTTCAGGGGCCAGGGACTTGTTTCTTTTCCTTGCTACCCTTTCCACCCAGGTTTTCACCTTATGAGAGAAATAAAGAATGGCTTGAGAAATAATGAGTGGGCCAAAAGTCTGACAAAGAACCAAACATTCTCATTAAAAGAAAGAGCTTGGTAGTTGCCAATTTACCCTGGTTTTGCTGGTAGTCGGTTCCCTTTTCAGGTGCCTGATCCAAGCAAATCTTGAGACTACTGAAGCATCTAAGAGTTAAGGAGAAAGAAGTTTCATTTTCTATTTCCTGCTCTCTTGCTTAAGACTGCTTCCACCTGCCTAAGGAGTTAATGAAGACACCACCACATATTTTTAGAAATGGAGAGAGACAATAACTTTTCTTTTTTTTTTTCCAGTTTTTGGCCAGGGCTGGGTTTGAGTCCACCACCTCTGGCATATGGGGCTGGCGCCTTACTCCTTTGAGCCACGACAATAACTTTTCAATAAGAGAAATATGAACTTCTTATCAAAGGTTGAATCTTTTAAAAATAGAGACAAAACTAGGACAAAAAATAAAACCCAGATACGGAGTTTCTAGAGTCGCTGAGGCTTAGGCATATTTTATTATTAGTTATCATTTAATTGAGCACTTACTATATAGGCCAGCTGCTGCATTAACCATTTTCTGTAGTTTATCACATAGTTTATTCATCTTCATGACAGCTCTGTCAAGTAGGTACAGTTATTACCTCCATTTTATACATAGAGAAAGTGAGGTGGGTTAAGCAACTTAGCTGAGTCCAAACAACTATTAAGTGGGGAAAGTGGGATTCAAACCCCAAACTGTCCTACTAAAAAGCTGTGCTCTCACTCACTTTGCCACATGGCATATGAGAGGTATTAGCTATATACCTTCAAGGGCATAATAACAGTAATAGCTAACACTATTATGGAAGGCTTATCACGTGCTAGGCCCTATTCTAATGACTACCTATATCGCCCAGGCATGGTGGCTCACTCCTGTAATCCTAGCACTCTGGGAGGCCGAGGCAGGAGGCTCACTTGAGCTCAGGAGTTTGAGACCATTCTGAGCAAGAGTGAGACCCTGTCTGTACCAAAAATGGAAAAAAGTAGCTGGGCATTGTGGCAGGAGCCTGCAGTTTTCAGCTACTCCGGAGGCTGAAGCAAGAGGATCACTTGAGCCCGGGAGTTTGAGGGTGCTGTTTGCTATGACACTATGGCACTCTACCCAGGGCAACGGAGTGAGACTCTGTCTCAAAAATAAAATAAAATGAAGACTACACACATGTCAGTTTATTTATCCTATGCATCTCACACCCTATAAAGAAGGTATTGCAAGAAAAGTGAGACGCAGAGCGGTTACTGAATTTACCTCTGGCAGAGCTGGGCTACAAATTTAGACAGTCTGACTCCAAAGACCATCCTCTTAACTGCCAAGCTACATTGACGGTAATGTGTTCATTTCTGCATGAGAAAGTTCGGTTCACTTTGAGAGTCAACTCTCTTTGTTAGAAAGTTGTGCCTGCAGCTCAGAGGGACTCTCAGAAGCAAATAGCAGAGTTCAAGAGTCCAGCCTTCAGCTGAGTCTCTTGCTCAACTCCTTCCCCAAATGCTTGTCTCCATTACCCTTTAACCTGCATCTTTGAACAAATTGATATATAGGAGCTCAGCAATGGCAGGTCTCAGCTGTGCCTTTAATGTCTGATGAGCCTGCTTGGGCACTATGTTTTTCATTTGATGTAAAGGAGATCTAATGAGAGATCATTTCCTGATAGCACATTGTCTGCTTTCAACATCCCTACGAAAGCTCTTTGCTGCAAACAATCCCTGTTTTGGTTTAATTGCCTTTGAAAAGGGGGCACAAAAGGCAGCATAAACTCCTCAGAGTTTAGGTCTGATTTCCTGAGGTGTTCCATTTCAGAAGAGGCCCCTGACAACAGGCAGAGAATAAAAACAAGTGTGGTCTGGGGCAGACAGTGTTTTTCAAACAGTTGGCCAAATCTCTCCTGGCAGCCGAGAAGCAGCTGAATCATCAAACACTAGGCCTCTAACGAGATGGAGGCTGGGTTGTATTGAAGTGCATTCCAGACTGACTGTGAAACCCAGAGCTGCTGCTGCTTCCCAATGCTGGCTCTCTTCCAAGGGGCTGGCCTGGCTGAACTGCTCGTCAAAGCTTAATTTTGTCTCTTCTCTCTCTTTTTTTTTTCTTCCTCTTTGTGATTTCCCATACAGCATTTGCCTGCCTCTGAATGGAATATTTGGATGAATTTTGGGGTCACCTCAGGTACAGCCTCCTCTCTGCAAGCTACAGGCTAAAGTTCATGAAATATGCCTACTAGTTGAAAAGCCAGAATAGCAGAGAAGAAAGTCACAGAGATGTAGCACTCAAGGAGTGGATAAGAATGGGCAGATATTCTTGAGAAGCAGGAATGACTTTCACATTCAGAAACTGAGAGCCAGATATTTGGACAAAATTCTAGGCTCAATTTGAATTATAGAAGTGTTGATATCTTTTATGAAATCCTATGACTAAAACTTTGCAGAGTAGAAGGTAACAGAGGAGGCCTAAGTAGGGTTTTTTGTTTTTTTCTGAGACAGAGTCCCACTTACTTGCTGTCAGTAGACTGCCGTGGCATCAGATCTCACAGCAACCTCAAACTCTCTGGCTCAAGAGATCCCCTTCCCTCAGTCTCCCAAGTAGCTGGAACTACAGGTGCCTGTCACAATGCCCAACTATTATTTTAGAGATAGAGTCTTGCTCTTACTCAGGCTGTTCTCAAACTTCTCATGAGCTCAAACGATCTACCCACCTCAGCCTCCCAGAGTGCTAGGAAGACAGGTGTGAGCCATCTTGACCGGCCAAAGCCTAAGTAGGGTTATGTGTCATGAAAATAAATGGATCCTTCCATTTATATCAGAAACAAATGTTTAGGCTTAAGTGCTGTGGTCTGAATGTTTGTGTCCCCCAAATATTCATTTTTTTTTTTTT
>NW_003852625.1:1551732-1553518 GCF_000181295.1 Otolemur garnettii
TCCACAATACACTGATGGGAAAAAAGAAAAAAAACTGGATTCCCCTCTCTTCAGTCCTTCTCAACAGCAGTCCTTGCCCGGACCCCACCTCTAATAATCATAATGCATGTATGTGTGTGTTTGTAAAACTCTAAAGAACTTTGTCACACATTTACATTTGATCTACATGTATACAACCTTGACAGGATGGAAAGAAGATATGTATCCCTTTTTGCCAATGAGAACTTAAGAGTTTCATAGAAATTAATTGATTTGCCCAAAGTCACACAGGAAATAAGTTGCAGAGCCAGGTCCACTAAGTCATCTATTCCCAGGGCCATTAGTCCTTTTATACAGGACTCAAACTTTCAGGTGCCTTGTAATCACCGGGAAAGCATTTCACAAGTGCCAGTTTATGGACGCGACCCTCAGAGATACAGTAGATCTGGGATAGTTATCTGGAATCTGCATTTTTACCAAGGGTCCCAAATGCCTTTGATGCAGGTGGTCTTTGGGCAATACCTCAAATGAAAGTGAACCCATAGCCCTGATTATTCAGAGATTTCATTAAGTCTCTGTAGATGACCTCTTTATTTTACGGTTCACATAGGAAGAGCAGGAAAATAACAGGACTATCCTTAAGAGGACCATGCAATGAGGAGGTACAGGAGAGTGGGGAGAGTGGAAGTTCTGTGGTAAAGGACACTTGCTGCCACGATTCTCTCCCTCCAAAATCTCTTTTCCACATAAAGCTGGATGCAAATGAACATCAATGAAATCCTCAAGGATGACAATATCTTGGAAACTGGCCCCTGGGATAATTGGCCAATGGCCAAAAAAAGGAAATTTTCAAAGATGCCATCAGGGTGGCTGTAGGTAAATAGGATATACATTCTTGGGCTTTGGGTATTTTCATACCACATCTGGTTGGGTCTTTTTACTCTGGAACCAAACTGTCTGGGCTTGAGTCCCCCCATTACCAATTATTAACTATGTAACCTTGGGTAAGTCACCTAACTTTTCCATGCCTCAGTTTCTTCACCTGTATGATAGCAGTAACATCACAGCATATTTCTTTTTTTCTTTTTTTATTATTACTTTTATTAAATTGTAACTTTGTATATTGATGCATTTACAGGGTTCAGGGTACTGCTTCAATATACAATGTGAAATGCTTACATTGAACTAAGTAACACATCCGTCACAATTATACTCATTTCTTAATAGTTTTGATTTATTTTTTATTTTTTTATAGTTTTTGGCCAGGGCTGGGTTTGAACCCACTACCTCCAGCATATGGAGCCAGCGCCCTACCCCTTTGAGCCACAGGCACCACCCCTTCTTAATAGTTTTGAAATGTACTATTGCATCATGCACATTTAGGTGGGGTCCCCCCAAATACCCTCTCTCCTCTCACACCCCCCTCCTCTCCCCTCTCACTCTGCTTCCCTTCTATTTTCTGGAGTATAGTTATGTTTTGCCATTCATATGAGTATGTAGGTGATTATATATTGATTTCATAGTACTGAGTACATTGGATACTTATTTTTCCATTCTTGAGATACTTTACTAAGAAGAATATGTTCCAGCTCCAACCAGGTAAACATAAAAGGTGTAAAGTCTCCATCTTTTTTATGGAAGCATAGTATTCCATGGTGTTTATATACCACAATTTGTTAATCCATTCATGGGTCGATGGGCACTTAGGCTGTTTCCATGTCTTGGCTATTATGAATTGGGCTGCGGTAAACATTCTGGTGAAAATATCTTTGTTGTAAAATAATTTTTGGGCTCGGTGCCTGTGGCT
>NW_003852625.1:1554329-1557309 GCF_000181295.1 Otolemur garnettii
CGAGCCCACGTGCCTGTCTTCATCAGAGAAGTTTCTGTTCAAGTCTCTTGCCCACATAGAAATGGGATTATTTGTTCTTTTCTTATTGATTAGTTTGAGTTCTCTATAGATTCTAGTTATCAGACCTTCGTTGGAAGCAATACCTACAAAAATCTTCTTCCATTCTGAAGGTGGTCTGTTTGCTTTACTTACTGTGCTCTTGGTATCACAGCATATTTCATAGAGTTGTTAGGATTAAGTAAAATAATGCTAGGCTAAAACAATGGCTAGCATCTAGTGGGGAGTATTATCGTTACTGCTAGTTGCACTGTCCCTGAATCACTGTTGTGTTGCAATCAACAAAGGATGGTTTGGGTCCGGAATTGGCCATTTCAGTGGTGTTCCTGGCCATGCCTCATTAAGCTATGAAACTTAGTTGCTCTGAAGAGCCACATATGGCACTATTGTGGCAGCTCCCTGAGTCCCTTTCCTAGACTAAAAGGTGAATCACACTGAGACATGGGACTTTAAGCATCTTCCGTGGCAAGGTCACAGGGCAAAAAGACATTTGACCCCCAAATATTATACCCTTTCTCTCTCCATAAAAATTATATGGTGAAATTTAAAAATCACATAAAAATCTGATTAGTGTTGATGGATACCAGAGTATGCATTGAAAACACGGTCACACAAGCTATTGTTCCCCTTTTAGCTTTCTCTCTCCAGACGGCTCTAGACCAAAGATGATTGCTAATAGACACAGTAGGACGGTGAGGCTCCTCCAAGTATATTAGAAAGGCCTGTGGGAACATGGGCATTAGTCAACTGCACATTATGGCATGGTAACTGGGGTAGAAGTTATGCTCACAGATGATCTTTCCAGAATTTGCCAATGGGTAATATTTTGGGACTTTGGAAGGGTTTCAAAGTTGGCAGATTTATGGGAAGAATATTAGGTGTCTGGAAACCCTAGTGTATGGGGTGAAGGGAATGTATGAGAAAGAGGAACAAGGAGGAAGGTAAGAAGGGAGGGAGCACACAGAGTGAGAGGGAAAGTGACAGAGAATGATGTTGTAAATATATATTGGATGGTAGTGGGGGTTGAGGGTGGACAGCAAGAGGAGAAAATTTTTGGAGGGGGGATAAGATCTCACATTGTCACCCTTGGTAGAGTGCTGTGGTGTCATAGCTCACAGCAACCTCAAACTCTTGGGCTCAAGTGATTCTCTTTCCTCAGCTCCCAAGAAGCTGGGACTACAGGTGCCCACCACAACACCCAGCTATTTTTGGAGACAAAGACTCACTCTGGCTCAGCCTGGTCTCAAACCTGTGAGGTCAGACAATCCAACCACCTTGGCCTCCCAGAGTGGTAGGATTGCAGGTATTAGCCACCACGCCAGGACCCAAGAGAAGAGATTTTTGAGAAGGAATGGTGAGAGACATGGATGGATTTAGCACTGGGTCTAAAATCTCCTAGATGCTTCTAGAGTACATCATGTCTCACAGGAAAAGCAGAGCCTCATTCCAGCCCATGTCAGCCATCCTACCAACAGCTTTGCTCTCTCTGCTCTCTGTACTGTCACAAGCACATCTGTTTCAGTGGCCCAAACCATTTCATGGTATATTTATCTGTACCTTTGCTGCTCATGTGACCACCAGCCAGCAAGTGAGGAGTCAGAGTACCAATAAGTACCCTAGGTTGAAGTGCAAAGAAAACACTGACAAATATAAAATACTTACATGCATAAGTATCTGGTGCCAATGACAGCCGGTTAGCACTTAAAAAATTCGAAAGGCCAGGAACAGCGGGATCGATAATAGAGTCCAAAGGCTTGTGTCTTTGATTATGTGCATATGTGCATCTAAAGAACACACTTGCACATAGAAATTTTTCAGTAACTTGCAATCCTCAGGAAAATGATGTAAGACGGATAAGTTCATTCCTGGTTTTCTTTGAGCAGGTTCAGTTACATAGTGCAAACTGTTCACAGATCAGACCATTTATTCCCTGATGAGTGTCTGTTTGGCCAGGACCCAAGGTCTGCTAGGTTGGAGGGTGATGGCAGCTACAGAAGCAGCTTTGGCTACTGTGCTTTTTGTGCACATGCAGCTCCCAAGTTTTACCCTTGGAATTGGATAGTCTCTTGCAGAGTACATTGAACGTGAAGCATTTTTTCCATGTACTTTGCAGGCTCCAAAACACTCAAGGCTTTTCTTATAATCCCAGTTCAGTTGAACTTCGACTAGCTTTTATGCCATAGTTCAGTTTAATCACTTAAACAGAAAAGCAGCATGAAATATGTTTTCATTCTGACAATTTTGTACCTAACTGGGAGACAACCACCAAATAAAAAGGCTTTCAGGATTTTTTTCCTATTAGACTATATAACTTCTTTAATTCTTAGGTGGATGTACAGTTTGAATGAACTAAAGCCAGGGTTTATAGATGGCTAGGATAAAAGGCTAGAATTAATGGAAATTAATGGTTTTGCCTTTTAGAGACAAACTGAATAGGACAGAACTATTTATCCAGAGCCTGACTGTTTAAAATATCCAGTGAACCAGGATAAAGGCATTCCCTTTAACTCCTCTTTGAATGAATAGCTAACTAACTGGCTCTAGTGATACAGACCATTGTTAGCATTATCTTCCGCAAGTTATGTGTATCTGTATGCTTTGAAAAAGTTAATCATATATGCCTTCTGTCCAGGACATACACTTTAGATATCCTGACTGCATACATTAGGCCAATTATGAAAATATGCACTGGCCTTGGTATAAAGAACTTTAAAAATAGCTGGTGAAGCTTAATCTTGGGAAAGCCTTCCCCGAACCCCCCAAGTTGGGTGAAATGTCCATTGATAAATTTCTAAGTACTTATCTGTTTAGATTTCTGTCATTCATAGTACACTGTAAGGTCCTTGAAAGCAGAGACCACATTCTATTTTTTTTTTTTTTTTTGAGACAGGGCCTCAAGCTGTCGCCGTGGCATCACAGCTCA
>NW_003852625.1:1557993-1559304 GCF_000181295.1 Otolemur garnettii
GGGTCCGGGCTGGGGATCCGAACCCGCCACCTTAGGTGTACGTGGCTGGCGCCTTAGCCGGTTGAGCTATAGGCGCCGAGCCTATTTATTTTTTTTAAACTTTATTTTTTTATTACTTTTTGTTGTTGTTGCAGTTTTGCCAGGGTTGGGTTTGAACTCACCACCCTCGGTATATGGGGCTGACACTCTACTCACTGAGCCATAGGCACCACTCTAGATTGTAAATTTATAAGGGCAAGGACTCTAGCTTTTTGCCTTTCAATTTTCACATTCTAGCACAAATTAGATACTCAGTAAATGTTTCTTGCTGATGATTGCTTCTTATAATATAATATTTACATATTTTCATTTACTGTCCCATGATCAAATTCACAAAAGACATTTCTGCATTTTCTAAAAACTTATGTTATTAGTTATTTGATTTAATCTTTGTAATCATTGATTTTGAGAACAATATTTCACATTATATATAATTTTACATACATGCTCACATTCGTGAGCTGTGATGCCATGGCACTCTACCCAGGAGGATTGCTTGAGGCTCTGTCTCAAAAAAAAATAAAAAAATTAAAAAAAAAAAAAAGTCATGGACTAGGAGAGTTAGAGGGGTTCTTATTCTGTCCTGATGCCTGGAGAATATGGAGATACGGAAAGGTTAAGTGACTTTCCCAAGTCATATGGCTATTTCTTGGTAGAGGTAGAAATAAAACCAACAGAACTTTAATCTTTCTATGACACCAACATTTGAATTCCATTCCAGGGCTTGTTATGAAGCTATTACATGTACATATTGCTGGGAGTTCAAGTTTGTTTTATGATCCCTTACCATCATAAATTCCTCCATTTTCCTTTCTTTGAAACAAAGATGCCCTACTGTGAAGACCAAAAGTACACGAGAAATACTACCTAATTTATGCTGGGATATTGGAATTTAAAGATAATGAGTGAAATGCCTTACAGCAGATTCAAACAATGAGGGTAACAAATATAATAAAGTCAATTATAAAGAAGTAACTTCTGTCTTTGGAGTCCACTTTAACATCCCTCTCTCTAGATCCATTTGGTCATCAAGCCATATAGATTTTGATTTCATAATCGCCCCTAGGCCTACCCCTTTACATATACAGGGTGTCCAGAAAGTTTGTGTGCGATTAAAAATGGCCAACTAATTTAAATTGCACACGAACTTTATAGACACCCTGAAGAGCTTTCTTTCTTTCTCTTAGTCTGAACCCTCATCACTGCTCACAGGGACTATTACAATAGTTTCTAAATTGGTATTCTGTACTGACTTTTTCTCACCCTTCAATC
>NW_003852625.1:1560735-1581136 GCF_000181295.1 Otolemur garnettii
GCTGGGGATTCGAACCCGCCACCTTAGGTGTACGTGGCTGGCGCCTTAGCCGGTTGAGCTATGGGCGCCGAGCCCATATTCATTTTTAACAAGCCGGGAAACAAAATGTCATAGAAAAATCATTGGCTTAACAATCAGAATAACGGGGTCCCAGGCTTGGTTTTACCAGAAGTTAGTAGCATGAACTTGGAGTCACATAAATACTCGTGAATCTATTTCCACGTCTGTCTAACATGGGGGGGGGTGGATTTGGTTCATTTGTTTGACAAATTTTTGATGGTTTCCACGTATGTGATAGGCATGATGCAGGACATTTTTTAGGGAATAGAATGATGATTTGAATGGAACCCAGACATGAGTTTCTGTCTTGAGGAGCTTGAAAGTCTACAGGTTAGAAGATGTGTCTCCTTGGGGAAGACATAATGCAAGGTAGATGGGCCTGAGAACCAGGAAAGAAGTACAGAAAAAGAATGTAATGATCTCACAGATCCCTCAGTTTAAACTTTCTGTGATTTATAATTAATTTTTCATGGAAACTATCTTTCCTTCCCAAAATAGAAATATTGGATTATTTATTAAAGTGTTTTCTTTACTAGCATCACCTCTCACATCAATGGGAAAGTTAGGAAGATATAAAAGGAATGATGAGGGCCATAATCACAAGGAAGTGGAAAAAAGGACATTTGGCAGAATGTCCCCTTATTAAGGGGATTCAGCAAAAGAAAACAACAGGAACTTTTCAAATTAGCAACTTTTTTTTAAGTACTTATTTTGTAAAAGAATTTTGAAGACAAAAACAATTCATGCTTTACCAAGTCTCCCCTATACTTTTAGCCCTCCCAAGGAGGCTCAGCATATGTTGGCTCTCTTCATTCTGACTAACATGGAGGTGGGGGATAAGAATAAATATATAGGGAGGCGCCTGTGGCTCAGTGAGTAGGGCGCCGGCCCCTTATACCGAGGGTGGCGGGTTCAAACCAAGCCCCGGCCAAACTGCAACAACAACAAAAAAAATAGCCAGGCGTTGTGGAGGGTGCCTATAGTCCCAGCTACTTGGGAGGCTGAGGCAGAAGAATTGCCTAAGCCCAGGAGTTGGAGGTTGCTGGAGCAACTCCGCTGCACTCTACCGAGGGCGAAAAAGTGAGACTCTGTCTCTACAAAAAAAAAGAATAAATATATAGAGGATGATTCTGAAACAATTTGGTATAAAACTGCATAGTGCAAATTATGGTATCATAGGAGGTAAAAGAAGAGAAACATTGCTATGATAGATCTATCTTTAGAATCAGTCAAAACTGGATTTAAAACTTTGTCACTTGCTGGCTCTGTGACATTGGGGCTATCACATCAATTCCCTGTAACTAGCTTCCTCCACTGGAAAATAAGGATGACTATAGAACTTGCCTGCAGGGTTGCTGTGACGGTTAAATGAGCTAATATATATAAAGTGACAAACATCCCCTGGCCCATAGAGGTGTTTAATGGTTGTTTGTTGATTTTCATAATCATGTGAGTTCAGACCCAAGATGGGCATTTAAAAATACAGAAAGGGCTCGGCGCCTGTGGCTCAAGCGGCTAAGGTGCCAGCCACGTACACCTAAGGTGGCGGGTTCGAATCCCCAGCCCGGGCCCACCAAACAACAATGATGGCTGCAACCAAAAAATGGCCGGGCGTTGTGGCGGGCACCTGTAGTCCCAGGTACTTGGGAGGCTGAGGCAGGAGACTCGCTTGAGCCCAGGAGTTGGAGGTTGCTGTGAGTGTGATGCCATGGCACTCTACCCAGGGGGATAGCTTGAGGCTCTGTCTCACAAAAAAAAAAAAACCAATCTAGTACTTGTCTGGTTAGCATGTTTCTTCTCAATTTGGTCATTAAATTCTCCCATCAGGGGATCTTTAAATATCATAGGGCTATTGAAATTTGGTTTATGGATCATGAGAGCAAACACAAGCATAATTTATTACAATATTTGCTAAGCTCAACAAATTTTCTTTTGATCTGCTAGCTGCCCTGAATGAGTACAGCATTGAGAAATATTCCCAAGTAGCATAATACGTCTTTCTTATACTGATCTTTGTGAAGGTGTTGAAACTGGATGGAGTATTCCATCAACCTTTCACCTTTTTTCTTTTTACATGATTAATATTATGGTGACTGGTAGACCAAAAATATTTGGGGATGAAATGTATTAGAAACAGAAGGTAAAAATGGGCAAAATTAAAATTTGAAAGAAAGAAACTTGTCCACTACTGACTTCAGTTTTCAAGAAATAAAACCGAGTACCTTACTGAGAACATAAGTTGTTTTCTGTGTTGATAAGAACTATGGACATACTATTTTCCCTGAAAAATAAGCAAACAACAGTCTCACGGTCTTTGACACACTAGAGCGGTTGTGGAAACATCATGTCTCACTTTGATTCACATACCCTCAGTTAGGAAGATTAATTAGGAAAAACCAAAGTGCTCTCTATTTAACTTTCAATGAAACTGCATTCATTTTGTGTGTCCCCATTACTTGATTTCATTTATTTTTTATTAAATCATAGCTGTGTACATTAATGTAGTCATGGGGTACAATGCGCTGGTTTTATATACAATTTGAAATATTTTCATCAAACTGGTTAACATAGCTTTCATGGCATTTTCTTAGTTATTGTGTTAAGACATTTATATTCTCTACATTTAGTAATTTTCACATGTACCCTTGTAAGATGCACCGTAGGTGTGGTCCCACCAATTACCCATCCTCCCCCCTCTCCTCCCCTCCCTTTCCCCTTTCCCCATATTATTGGGCTATAATTGGGTTATAGGGTTCATATGAAAGCTATAAATTGGTTTCATAGTGGGGCTGAGTACATTGGATACTTTTTCTTCCATTCTTGAGATACTTTGCTAAGAAGAATCCATTACTTGACTTTAAATGTATGTAGCCATTTTGTCTTCCCAGGGCTTCTCCACAGGATTAGAAAAACTCACAGCAGCATCTGGCTTCTAGGTTGTCTTAGCCTGACCCAGGCAATCACTCCTAGGATCCCAGTAAGGCATATTTCCAGAGGTCAGAAGAAAGCCATTTTTACTGAGGCATTGATGGCATTTTGTAAAGTAGGAGAAAAAAACTCATAAAGCACTTGCAAAGACTGAATACTTTAGAATTAAGTTCTTCTTGGAGAGTTCATTTTTCTAAACAACAGACAATGTTTCTAAGAAGTGAACCTTACTCCACATCCCCGATAACTGAAAGACTTCTCTTTATCACTAACAGAGACTAGTCTAGAGAGGTGTATGTATTTTTAGAAGATGAAGCATAAGTCCAGTTATTCAAATCAATTGTTGAAAACCTTCAAAGTTGATCAAAGCATGCAACAATGTTTAGGGTTTAAAAATGCAAGCATCCTTAAATAGACTTGAGGTCTGAGCCATAACCAAGAGACATGTCAAGATTCTGTGAAAGACAAGTCCATTATTTCCTCCAAAAGCCTAAGAAGGAAACTTTAAAAATAGTCAAGTATATCTTATGATAAAAATAATGAGACACATTTTAAATAAACAGGTAATACGATACAGGCATGCAAAAGAAATAATAAAATTATAATGTCTTCCCAGTGTCTAACATTAGTAGATGTTTTTCCCAATTAAAGTTTCTAAGATCTTGTCTTTCCATCTGGAGATGGTTTTAACATGAAAATATGGTATATGAAATGGATAATTCAGGTTGCAAGCCTATGAATTTTATATTCCTTTCCAACTGCATGTTGTTTCCCTCCCAAGATACGTCTCAGAGGTTTGCCAATTAAAACAGTGTGACTATTTTGAAAGAATGTTCATTTGAGTTCCCAGCAAAAATAATTTCAAGGAGACGTTGCCATTCAAAACATTCACAAATGAACTCCATACTTCATTACCTCAATTGCAGGCACAAATATAAAGACAATATGACTTCCTCATTTAAAATATGTTTTTGACCGAAACAAACCAAAAAAAAAAATCATGCTTTTTGTTAAAAAAGCTGCCTGAGGAAACATAAAGGTAGACTACCTCTACTGCTAATGTGAACTCAAAAGTCTGATTTTGTTACTGACAATGTCATAATATGTTTTGTTCCCCAGAGAGCTTATTTTACTACCTCTGACCATATGATGGTTGCTTATGTTTATAGATCGTCTAATATCTATGCCCATGGCAAACCACTGGAGTTAAAAGGTACAGAGGAAAGAGTGTGGTTTATTGGATTCTAAATTAAACTGAAAGTCAGCAGACCTCAGTTCTATTTCTGGCTTGTCTTTGGACAAATCATACCTTCCTTGACCTTGAGCAAGTCATTTTCTATCACTCCACTCCAAATGGTACAATTAGGCCTCATTCTGAGAAAACTCCAAAACCACATTTTTTCCATAACAAAATTTATAAAGTAGGGAATAAATGTAAAACACATCAGTTGGAGAATTTCTCACTCAAAATGCTTCAAACTCTATTGTCTAATGGTACCATCAAAAGTACAGCTGGCTGGGCGCAGGCTCATGCCCGTAATCCTAGCACTCTGGGATGCCAAGGCGGGGGTGGGGGGGTTGCTTGAGCTCAGGAGTTTGAGACCAGCCTGAGCAAACGTGAGACCCGGTCTCTACTAAGTAGAAAAAAGTAGCCAAGCATGGTGGACAGTGCCTATAGTCCCAGCTACTGGGGAGGCTGAGTCAAGAGGATCTCTTGAGCCCAAGAGTTTGAGGTTGCTGTGAGACTCGGTCTCAAAAGAAGAAAAGTGTACAGCTAAAAACAAACTTCAGAATCGTAGTGGAAATACAAGGCTTTTTATAGCCTTGGGTGAGATCTGAGGGGCATTTATGGGGAGAAAAGGAGCAACATGGGACAAAGATTTATAGTTCTTCTTCTTCATTCCCTTCCTTTCCTCTATTTCTTCCTTCCTTGGTTTTATTGAAAATGGAGTGGGAATGCTGTCTCTTGCACTGCAGACACCTGCAGTGATGATACTACTGACCAGAGTATCTACCTGAGTAAGGCAAGGGAACAATAATTGAGAGTTTTATAGGAAAGAGAAGGGGAATGGACCATTATCTGTACCTTTGATTGATATCAAAGCTTCAGAAGGGGAAACCAGTATGATCTCCAGGATGTCTGGGATTTTTAAGCAACTAGACTATAAATCAAGCTGTTCTTTTGGGGTCACCTTTTATCCATAAATGTAACTCTCAAAAAAGCCATGTCCTAGGAATACCTCTTCAGCTATAGGACGTAAGAGAGTGGTAAAGCAGAATTCCTTTTTTTCTTTTTTTAATGAATGGTTGAGACGGGTTTATTGCAGGGAGTGATTTCTTGTTTTCCAAAATGAAAACATTTAAAGCCAAAATAAAGCAGAATTCCTTTTATTCAAGGTTGCTCTAACAAATAAAAAATCCAGAGGCACATTTATTTCATATATCGAGTGATAGTTAGACCAGGTGATTATTATTTCTCTTCTATTTTATGGCATCAAGTGAAATTAGTACAACAAAAAAACAAAATCGGAGAATTCAGAGCTGGAAGAAACATTAGAAATAACTGAGTCATTTTATAGGCAAGTCAACTGAGGCACAGATAAAGAAAACAAGTTATCCAAAGTCAACAGTTAATAAATGTTGAGACTAGAAATTGAATCTTCTGAATCGAATTACGGCAATAAATATTCCATGGCTTAGATTTGACAACAGATGACCTGACAAGTTCCTAGAAGTAGAAGCACTTGAATTTGCCCTCTTTCTATAAGAGTTCAAGCTACTAAATATGAAACCAGCTATTGAGACCATATTTGACTTTAGCTGCATGTTCCTTAGTTTTGATTTTGGCTTCAATTTCTCCACCAGTATGACATAAGTTTAATTATTATAGTTGTATTACTAGTCTCAACAGAATGAATGTAGGAGAAATATATTGAAAAGCTGAAATGTGGGCTCAGTGCCCGTAGCTCAGTGAGTAGGGCACCAGCCACATAGCCCGAGGCTGGCAGGTTGAGACCAGTCCAGGCCTGCTAAACAACAATGACAATTCCAACCAAAAAATAGCTGGGCATTGTGGCAGGCGCCCGTAGTCCTAGCTACTTAGGAGGCTGAGGTAAGAGAGTCACTTAAGCCCAAGAGTTTCAAGTTGCTGTGAGTTGTAAGGCCACAGCACTCTACTGAGGGTAACATAGTGAGACTCTGTCTCAAAAAAAAAAAAAGAAAAATACTGAAATGTGTTGTGTAACAAAGCGACAGGCTTTTCTTTTTCTTTTTCTTTTTCTTCTTCTTTCTTTCTTTCTTTTTTTTTTTTTTGTAGGGACAGAGTCTCAGTTTATCACCCTCCGTAGAGTACCATGGCGGCACACAGCTCACAGCAACCTCCAACTCCTGGGCTTAGGCAATTCTCTTGCCTCAGCCTCCCAAGTTGCTGGGACTATAGGTGCCTGCCACAACATCCAGGTATTTCTTTTGGTGTTGCAGTTTAGCCGGGGCCAGGTTTGAACCTGCCACCCTAGGTATATGGGGCCTGTGCCCTACCCACTGCTCCACAGGCACCACCCATGACAGGATTTTCCACAGAAAAGTTTTAATAGGGAAGGAAATTATTGATGGTTTTCCTGCCTACAGATAGAACACAAGCCTTTACAAAGCCATATTCTACTAGTCTATAGCAGTGCCACAGCCACTACTGGCACATACACTGCATTCTGGCAAATTACAAAATGACACTTCCTTTAAGCAAATTGGGAGGGAAAAAAACTGAGTTACATCTAAGAGGATTGATTACAAAGAGGCACAGCTTCTGGAAGCACATGTGCCAGAGAGGTTTCCCCACCTTCTGCCCATGTACCCAGAGCCTTTGTACAGAGCACAGCCTGCACAGCCTTAAGCTGTGGCTTGAGCATTATTTAATCTCTTTATTCCAAATCCTGTCACTTCTGGCTATACATAGTCTTCATTAGTAATAAGTTAAAATTCACCTATGGAAAACAACATGTCTTAAGTTTCTTTGGCTTGACTTCAATATCAAGAAAGACAGGATCCCTAAGTCTCCATAGTAGCCTAGCAATACATGTGGATTTTACATTACCAAACACACTGACCCATTCCTGCAGATTTGCAGACTGCCCTGCCCATCTCTTCTGCCTGGCCAAATCCTACCGATGCTTTAAAGCCTTATCATCTCTTCCAAACAGTCTTTGCTGACTCATTTCAATCCTCATTATTTCTTCATTACATCCCCTAAGAGTCATGGTCTGTTGAGGATTTGACATTGATTAATATGGCGTTGAGTGACATTTGGCCAGAGGACCTCGTAATGCTTAAATCGCCAGGCTGCACCAGCAATGACCTGACATTTTTGCATGAAGGTTTTGTGGGAAAGCAGTGGTCAATCCAAAGACACTAGCCCAGCTCCTGTATCGTGGAGTTAAGGGAGATTTACAGGTAGGAATACAAGCACGCCAGCACAATGCACCTAGTACCAGCACATGCTGTCCAGAATTCTGTTTCTTGGCCTTCTAGTATAGATGTCCCTCTCAGCCAGTGCTTCCTAAAACAGCACATAGATCCTTACAACTGGCTATTTTAAATAGCAATTGAAATTAACTGCCTCCTAAGTAATGGAGGCAGGGCTTTTTACCAACTCCTTTACTTTCAAAACAGGAAACTTTGGTAGCTTGTTTCAAAATGTGAGAAAAAATCAAGAATGCTACTAAATTAACTGTAATACGAATGAATTCATTTATTATAATAATTTAGCTGATCCTCTAAAATAGTTGCTACCAGATGCCCCCTTTTCTGAAATTGGTGCATGTTTGAGTGAAAACAAAAAGATAAGCAACCTCAAGTCTATCTTCTCAGCTTCAAACAAAAGGGGATTGAGCAGGGAGTGGGAGGACTAACCAGAATTGATGTGACTCCTCCTGATCCTTACCAAAGACGTATGTAGAAGTGTTTATCCTTTTCTACTAGTTTGTAGTTGTGGTTCAAGGGATGGCTACTTTTTTTTTTTTTTTTTGCAGCTTTTGCCTGGGGCTGGGTTTGAACCCACCAACTCCGGTATATGGGGCTGGCTCCCTACTCCTTTGAGCCACAGGCACTGCCCCATGGCTATCTTTTGAGGTTGCATTGAAGTAAAGTTTTCCTTTTCCTGTAAAAATAAAAAAAGAAAAAAACTAACCAAAAAGGGAAGAGGAACAAAAGCCCCTTCTCCTTCTATCCCAAAACCTGATCCTAAATCTTAACACTCCAATTGAGGAAAGCTCAAACATGGCAGTGAAATAATAGAAGGAAACGCATACTCATAAGCTCTAATGTGTATGTAGATGTATGGGGGTGTGTTTGTGTGTGTGTTGGGGGGAGTGGAGGTTTGGTGTGCCGTTCCTAGATGAGAATGCCTTGTGACCTCTTAGCCATATGCAAGTGGACAGGCACTGGCAGACAGACACATGGCTTAGCTTGCCCAAGCAGCCCCAATGCTTTCAGAGAAGGAAAAGGGCCCTCTTAACTCCAGTTACTCCATTCACCAGCAGAGCGAGCACCCCAAAGGCCATCATTGTTTGGAGGGGCATTTGTTACATATAATGTAGTACATCGAACCCAGGGTACTTTTAGATTGTTTTGTAAATGTTTGTCCTGAATCCTCAGAAAGATTAGAAACTCAATATCCTTGCTGTTTGTATTTCCAAAAAGGCTTTACTGAGACGTGGAGTTAAGTGCATGGTCAATATCTGTATGAGTGAATATAAAAATAAATCTTTATTTTTAAAACTCAATATAACCTAGTTTTACAGATATGAGAATAATGATAAGGCATTTTCTGTTCAAAGGAGGCATAAAAGAGTTACGATCTGACAAAATTGTTGAAACCATCAAGACTATCTCCACTGGATGAAAAAAAGCATAGCCCCTAAACCTTCTAATCACAGACAAGGCTCTGTGAGTTAATGACATTTCTTTATGAGACATGCGATCTGTTTTTTTTTTTTTTTCTATCTGGAAGCAACACGCATTCAGGAATTGAGGCAAACATCAATAGAACAAAAGCTGTAGCTCAGCTGTTTGGAAGAAATCAATTCAAACAACTCATAATTTGCTGGGTGACACATTATGAAACATTAAGCTAAGTGGCGGCACCTGGCTTCAGAAGCGCGATCTCTAGGACAGCTACCAATTTATTCATGCTGAAAAGGAAAATCTCCCCCTCCCCACTCCTTTCATGGAAAGCTTACAAACCAAAATGAGAATGATATCAAAGAGCTCTAAAAAAAGAGCTTCCCGGCAGAGCCTGTCTCTTTGTCAGGTTATTTCATGCAACTTCCTCAAACAAAGCAAATGATAAGCTGTACTGAGGAAATGTTTGAGATATATAAGCCATGAACAGAACTTACAAACTTATGAGGTTGGGTATGGAAGGAAAGTATGCAGTGTGGCAGGATATTAGTATAATGGAAATCTGGTTCACAATTTGGTAAGGTTGTCAGCAAAGACATTTTCTTTTAGGGGAGGTATCTAACCTGTTTTTATTACTCTTTCTTTCTTTTTTTTTTTTTGCAGTTTTTGGCCGGGGCTGGGTTTGAACCCACCACCTCCAGGATATGGGGCCGGTGCCAACTCCGGTATATGGGGCCGGTGCCCTACTCCTCTGTGCCACAGGCACTGCCCTACTCTTTCTTAAATGTACATCTAGCTTATGTTTATCTCAATATTTAGTATTGGAAGTGTTAGGGATCTTCATTTAAAAGTTTGGTGATTTTTTTAAATATAAACCTCATCTTATTTACTTAATTAGCAAAGACCTTTTCATTTATTTAGTGACTGGAGTTAGTGATTGGTGAGCATCAGCACCCTATACCTTTAAAATTGTCCTGGTCAGCTACTTACTATCTCCGAGAGAGACAAATGAAAGTGGACTTTGCAGAAGGAAAAAGTGAAGGGGGAGCTTATATCGGGTTGACTGAGAAAGATGGTCAATAGCCATATATCATTAGAGATGAAACCAGGTGTTAAGTGTCATGGTGGAGCTTTGGGGTGTATTCACTACAACATCACTGGCCATAAGTACAGATTGGAGGACGATTTACTGTAGGGCCAGTTTGAGTTAACTGAGATGGGGGATACAGAAGAAATATAGCCACTTCTCCAAAAGAACATGTAATCTGATGAAGACAAGATGAATCATGACCATTGAGTATGTACTGTGAGCCAAGTAGCACTTTACATGTTATTTTACAACATAATTCTCACAACATCCCAATAAAGCAATTACTGTTAGGTGGACAGATGAGGAGATTGCAGTCAAAATAGATTATGAATCTTATTCAACATCATTCATCCACTAAGTGTCAGAACCAAGACATGAACCACGGTCTTACTCCAGAGTCTATATGCTTAATCAGTAGAGTGAACTACAAAATTGGGGTAGAAAGGGCATCTACCACAGAGTTGATTTGAGAATAAACATGAAGGCTCGGCGCCTATAGCTCAACCGGCTAAGGCGCCAGCCACGTACACCTAAGGTGGCGGATTCAAATCCCCAGCCTGGACTCGCCAAAACAACAATGACGGCTGCAACCAAAAAATAGCCGGGCGTTGTGGCGGGCGCCTGTGGTCCCAGCTACTTGGGAGGCGGAGGCAGGAGACTCGCTTGAGCCCAGGAGTTGGAGGTTGCTGTGAGCTGAAATGCCACGGCACTCTACCCAGGGGGACAGCTTGAGGCTCTGTCTCAAAAAAAAAAAAAGAGAGAATAAACATGAAAACAACCAGGAGAGTGCCTGGCATGGAGCCCATATTCAAAAATGGTTGGCTATCATCATCTATAATATCACCAGTGTTTTTCTACATCCTAAAAGTATGAATCCTTTTTGCCACATCTTGACAGGTATTCCCAGCTCTGATTATACATCTCCCCAGGGGCAGGAAGCTGAATACTTGAGCAAGCAGCTTCATTGTGCAATAATAGCTTTTGTTGTTCAGAGGAATTTCCTTTGATCAGCTGAAGTAAACCTTCCTAAACCTTTTGCCTAGTTCTGCCACTGAGAATGATACAGAATGATCTAACACCTTCTTCCACTTGACATGACAAATTAAATTTGGTGAGAAATAGAGAATCATTGAAGATTTTTGAGTTGAATGAAGAACAACAAGGAAAAGTGAATCTAATGAAGCTGTGTCTGATGAGAATTAAGTGGAACTGGATTGGAGAGCACAAGAATAAAGACAGGGGCTGGGCACGGTGGCTCATGCATATAATCCTAGCATTCTGGGAGGCCTACACAGGTGGATTGTCTGAGCTCACATGTTCGAGATCAGCCTGAGTAAGAGTGAGACTTCATCTCTAAAAAAATAGCTGGGCATTGTAGCAGGTGCCTGTAGACCCAGGTACTCAGGAGGCTGACATAAGAGAATCACTTGAGCCCAAGAGTTTGAGGTTGCTGTGAGCTATAACACTACAGCACTCTACCCAGGGTGACAAAATGAGACTCTATTTCAAAAAAAAAAAAAAAGAATGAAGACAGGGAGGCCAATGAGGAGGGTGTGGCAGTGATCCAGGTCATATGGACAAGGACAAGAGCAGTGGCAATGAGGATGGAGAGTAAGTGCAGATAAAGGCAACTTTTCATGGGAAAATGGATAGGGACTGAGGACTGGCCAGATATGGGAGAGGGAGGTGAATAAATAAAAGAAATCTCATTGAGAGCCTTGAGTTTTCAAATCTAGCTATTGAGAGGAGCCAAGGTCTTCGGTTTTTGTTTAGATGGGGGTGTATTTGGTGGATGAGAAGATAATGACTTTGGATTGGAGTTGACAATTAAATAAATTCCCCAAATACCCAGCAAGCAGACATAGATGACTGGCAAAAGCTATCACGGGTAAGAGATAACAAATTTTAAAGTCATCAGCCAAAATGGTTGAGTAAGTAGGACAAACTGTTGATGCAGGGCTTCAGATGATAAGATGAGGATTTGACTGTGGTTCAGTTGGTAAGGCTGGCCCCATGGGAAACTCTGAAGGACCTGGGATTAGGGAGTCATGGCTGTCTTCCCACTCTCGGCTGCTGCTTTCTTTGCCTTTGGTGGTAACTGCTTCCCTACCACTTAAGCCTCCAATATCCTTACCTCCCTCCACTTGCCCTCTGTCTTAGTTCATTTGTGCTAATATAATAAATCACCACAGACTAGATAATTTATAAAGAACAGAAATTTCTTTCTCACAGTTCTGGAGCTGGGAGTCCAAGATCAAGGCACTGGCAGGTTTGGTATCTGATGAGAGCCTGGTCTTCACTTCCAAAATGGTACCCTGTTGCTATATTCTGCAGATGTGGAGGAATGCTGTGTCTCCCCATGGTGGAAGGCACAGAAGGAGCAAAAAGGGACCAAACTCCTTCTGTCAAATCCTTTTATAATGGTGTTTATCCATTATGAGAGCTCTGCCCTCATGACCTAAATACCTTCCAAAAGGCCCCACCTCTCAACTCTGTTGCATTGAGGATTGCATCTCCAAAACATAAATTTGATGTGGTGGCTTACATCTATAATCCTAGCAATTTGGGAGGTTGACATGAGAAAATTGCTTGAGGTCAGAAGTTCAAAATCAGCCTGAGCAAGAGATCCTCGTCTCTAGTTAAACAAACAAACAAAAAAATGCAACAACATAGCGTGGCGCCTGTGGCTCAAAGGAGTAGGGTGCTGGCCCCATATGCCAGAGGTATCGGGTTCAAACCCAGCTGCGGCTGAAAACTGCAAAAAACAAACAAACAAAAAAACAACATAAATTTTGGGGAACACATTCAGATCATAGCACCTTCCTAATTAATATTTTGATGAAGGCAAAGATAATTTGAGTGGGTCAGGATGGTTATATGGCAATAACATAAAGTAGGAAGCAAGAAACATGGATTCTGGTTCAGCATCTGTGGCTCAAGTGGCTAAGGCGCCAGCCACATACACCTAAGGTGATAGGTTCGAATCCAGCCCTGGCCCGCCAAAACAACAATGATAACTGCAACCAAAAAATAGCTGGGCACTGTGGTAGGCGCCTGTGATCCCAACTACTTGGGAGGCTGAGGTAGGAGACTCGCTTGAGCTCAGGAGTTGGAGGTTGCTGTGAGCTGTGATGCCACAGCACTCTACCCAGAGGGATAGCTTGAGGCTCTGTCCCAAAAAAAAAAAAAAAAGAAAAGAAAAGAAAAAAAGAAACATGGATTCTATAGTCTATCCAGGGGTCCTCAAACTTTTTAAACAGGGGGCCAGTTCACTGTCCCTCAGACCACTGGAGGGCTGGACTGCGGGCCCTGGGACAAGTCAGCTGCTAAGCAGGACAGGCAGCGGTGGCAAAAACACCCGGCAGGTGGGATAAATATCCTCAGTGGGCCACATGTGGCCCGCAGGCCATAGTTTGAGGATGCCTGGTGTATTACCACTCTTCCATTTGAATCCGAGAAGGGCCCTAAGTGTCCTTACAACTAAAAAGAAAACAAAATCAATGTATGCCCAGCTTGTCTGTACTGAACATTGTCCCAGTTGGTTAGCTCAGTGCTGTGAACCTATTTCCCAATTCTCCCTTCACCCTCAAGTGCAAAAGACAAAGAACAGCTTGGGGTGTATACTGCTGGAAAGAAGAAAGATGTGGATAACATGTTTAATGGATAATCCAGAAACTATAGGCTTTGGTCTTGAAACACAGTCTGACAGATACCCAAACACATGCCTACTAGTATAGCCACTCGTTCACCCTCACCTGAACTCAGCTGGATCGTTCACTGCTGGAACTGGGTAAGATAAAGTGAGGGAAGAAAGCAGTTACATTAAACAGACTTTTAATGGGGAAACCAGGAGTTATGTGTTGCATAAAGTTCATGCGCAAATATGTATATAACTAAGTATAAAAAGGTCTGGAGAGTTATATATGAAACAATCGGAAGAGAATGAGGGAGCCTCACAGTGCACTCTAGATCGTTCAGCAAGTGGATTTTCACCATGAGAAAGTATTCCTACATTACTTGTGTTCTATACAAAAGAACAAAAATGCTTTTCATTTTTAAAAAGGAGACAACTGCTTATTAAGTCTGAGAAGTTAAAAAGTTTAGAGTAGCAGTTCTGGTATCACAATGATAAATAACTTTATGTCCTAGTGTCCTTGTGTTTTTGAACGGAAATCAAAAACAGAATCAAGAATTTTTTTTTTTTTTTTTTGAGACAGAGCCTCAAGCTGTCCCCCTGGGTAGAGTGCCATGGCATTACAGCTCACAGCAACCTCCAACTCCTGGGCTCAAGCGAGTCTCCTGCCTCTGCCTCCCAAGTAGCCGGGCCCACGGGCGCCTGCCACAACGCCCGGCTATTTTTTGGTTGCAGCCGTCATTGTTGTTTGACGGGTCCGGGCTGGGGATTCGAACCCGCCACCTTAGGTGTACGTGGCTGGCGCCTTAGCCGGTTGAGCTATAGGCGCCGAGCCTCAAGAATTTTTTAATTCTTGAAACAGAATCAAGAAAAGGAGTCTTTAAATAGAATGCAGAGAAGACATGGAGTGTTTCAAATGACATCAGGAAGCCTGGCTGGTGGGCACTAGTCCCCAAAGATTACCCAAGCACTGTATCAGGCAATAAAACAGAGAGACCTCTTTAACCTCCTCCCACCATTTGACAAGCAAACAAGAGAAAATGTGGCTGGTGTGAGTCCACTGCAGAAGTGGGGAGTTCCTTAGTGCGGTAGTGACAATGCTCTGCCTCCCCAGACCTGGCACATTTCAGAAGCTGCTGACGTGTTGATGCCTGCTAAAACGCAACGTGGGAAGAAGAATGAATGTGGGCAAGCTCAGCTAGCCACTCAGAGGGAAATGATCTCATTTCTCCTGCTGGGCAACCCTCAGTTGATGGTAAATGGAAAAAGACAGGGTAACATTTAAATTCCATCGTTATTTTTCTCAAAAGCCACAAGTTTACAGATGATGGTTTCTATTGTCTCTTAGCTCTCTATCATCGCTATTGCCAGAAAAGGAGAAAGATTCAGAAATAGTGTCTTGGCTGGAATTTCTTTCTCCTGCTTCTCTTTGGGGGATATTTCCATTATTTTTTTCAATATATAGGGGTGGCCTTTGGCACTTATGTTCTGGCTAGTTGGAAGTCATGAATATTGCAGCCTTTAATCCATATTCTCTCTCCCAGTGCAATTTGTCTATGAGATTCCTTTCCTGTCCTGCCAGAGGGTAGTAGAGTTATAATTCATGATCCTGTGATCTTCAACATGGCTTCTGGCACAGTGAGTAAGTTCTTTGTTCTTTCAGGACAGAACTGTCACTCATCACTAAACAGCCCTTCATTTTTTTTTTTCCTGAACACTGACTCATAGAATCATAGATTCTCAGGGATGGAAGGAAGCCGAGAGGTTGTCTAATCCAACCCCTTACTAGTTGACTCCAGGCAGTGCCTAGACATGGTGAATTACTTCATGTTTCAAATAAGTAAAATTTAGCGACATGAAAAGGGTGATTTGTGAAGGTCAGAGATGGAATACCTCCAAAAGGACCCTAAAGTAACATATGTGCTTACCTTACACACGTTATGGTTTATCTTACAAGGGTACAAGTGAATCTTTCTAAAAGTAGAATATAAATGTCTTAACACAATACCTAAGAAAATAACATGAAGGCTATGTTAACCAGTTGGATGAAAATATTTCAAATTGGGCTCAGTGCCTATGGCTCAAGTGGCTGAGGCGCCAGCCACATACACCTAAGGTGGCGGGTTCGAATCCCCAGCCCGGGCCCGCCAAACAACGATGGCTGCAACCAAAAAATGGCCAGGCACTGTGGCGGGCACCTGTGGTCCCAGCTACTTGGGAGGCTGAGGCAGGAGACTCGCTTGAGCCCAGGAGTTGGAGGTTGATGTGAGCTGTGATGCCACGACACTCTACCCAGGGGGACAGCTTGGGGCTCCGTCTCAAGAAAAAAAAATTCAAATTGTATATGAAAACACCACACTGTACTGCATGATTACATTAATGTACACAGCTATGATTTAATAAAAAAAAATTTTGCCCCAAGTAATGTGTGTGCTAAAAGATACATTAAAGAAAAAAGTGATGTTTAGTAACATCTTTGTTTCTATGAGAATTACTCAGGTATAAAACCAAATTCAAAACTAAGAACCTCTAATTATGTAATGATAGTGATAATAATGATGATAATATGAGTGGTTAAAATTAGTCATGATTTTTGAAATTCTTGATATATGTCTGACACGAAGCTAAGTTATTCATGTGAATTATATAGTCATCAAATCACCCTTTCAGGTTGATATTATCCTTAATATCAGATGAGGAAACTGGGTCTTTAGAGAGTTTGAATTAGTTTGCCCAAGGTCATATACCTAATAAATGTCAAAACTAATACTGGAGCCCAGGACTGTCTTAAGTCTTTACCCCTAGGCCATCCTACCCTATTATCCTCAAAGGAAGACAGTTGCTATAGGAAATAGTTGTCTCCCAGATTTATCCTCTGCTGCCTGGCTAGCAAGAGGGATTTGTTTCATAATCTTTTTCCCTAGACCCCTTGAGGTCCTTCTCAACAAAGTCCTCATTTGAGCTGACACAGATACATTTCTTGCTTCTATCCCCTTCACACAAAAGATATTTTGGTTTAAGCCAAGAGCGAGGGAATTATTTCCCTGAGCTTTAAAATGTCTTAGTCATCCTACTGGTACATTCGGAACAGGTGATATACTTAAAGGGAAAATAACAGCCTATGGTCCTGGACAGCTGGGTTAAGAGGAATTAAAACCCTACTCAGATCCAAAGAATAAGGACCTTTCATACAAACTCTGTGCCCAGCCAGTCAACATCCATAAATCCATCAAGTAGAGCAAAGTTTTTGTCTTAAAATGCTTTGAAGATCAATTTTTCTATTAAGTGTGTCTTCCTTTGAATACCCCAATCTTTAAAAGCTGGATTGCTGTGCTGTGATTAAATAGCAAAAAAGGGTAAGAATACCACAAAAATAAACAACCAGGCTCACTTGTAAGTACTGGTGTGTACCTAACAAAGGCTTCATGCTTTTGTTTCACATTCATACTTTCCCAAGTGTTCTCCCATGCTTTATTATTATTATTATTATTATTATTTTGACACAGATCCTCAAGCTGTTGCCCTGGGTAGAGTGCTGTAGCATCACAGCTCACAGAAACCTCCAACTCCTGGGCTCAAGCGATTCCCCGCCTCCGCCTCCCAAGTAGCTGGGACCACAGGCGCCTGCCACAACGCCCAGCTATTTTTTGGTTGCAGCCATCATTGTTGTTTGGCGGGTCCAGGCTGGGGATTCGAACCCGCCACCTTAGGTGTACGTGGCTGGCGCCTTAGCCGGTTGAGCCACAGGCGCTGAGCCCCATACTTTATTTTATTTAATCATCACAACAACCCTATGAGGGAGGCAAGACATATTTTGTTTTCCCAAGTCAGAGAAAGAAAACTGAGACACAGAGTTTAAAAGAATCACTCGAAGTTTTGTGGTGAAGTGATGAAAAAGGCAGGACTAGGACTTAGGGATCTTTTTATCTTGTTCTATCTATATCAAATAATTCTATACTGATGGATAGCATGTTTACAATTTTTAATCATTATAAAATATCTCTAACAATTTTATCGTCCTCCTTTGGTCTTAAATATCTTGGAGTTAGCAATGTACTTGTTCTTTGATCTTCATGGGAAATTAATAGTGTATGTCAAAACTTTAGAAGATTAAGTCTGTGTTGGAATTTCCTGGATCACATTTTTGAAAATTCAATATATGGTCATTGTCCTCACTAAATGTTAGCACAGCAATAATACTTAATGAACTTGGAAATGTGATTGGCTGTATTTTTATAAAGAAGAGGGGAAAATAACACTTATTCACTAGCCCCTACATGCTGGGTATTTTATGTGAGTTA
The DNA here is from genome assembly GCF_000181295.1 of Otolemur garnettii. Taxonomy (NCBI): domain Eukaryota; kingdom Metazoa; phylum Chordata; class Mammalia; order Primates; family Galagidae; genus Otolemur; species Otolemur garnettii. The sequence goes on from NW_003852625.1 coordinate 1,578,644, forward strand.
CTTCATTTAAAGCTTCTCTATGCCAAAATAAGAAGATATCACAATTGTCCCACTTTACATTTAAAATTTGACTCTTAGAGATAGTGAATAACATGACCAAGGTCTCACAGATACTAAGTGGTAAAGCTAGACCTCAAACTGATGCTGTCTGACTCCAAAGTCCAGATTTTTAGCAAATGTGCACTCTGTTTTCTAGTAGCTGAAGTCAAATAAATACTATAATAGTGGTTCACCTTAAGTATTTATTACCTACTAACTACTATACTAAAGACTTTCCCTCCTTTACCCAATTATCCCCTAAACTTATGAAGTAGGTACTAAAATCATCTCCATTTTATAGAGGAGGAAACTGAGACTAACAATGTTATGTAATTTAAATCGCATAGCTAGTAAAGGAAAGAACTAGCATAATTACTATACAGCTCTAGTTTTCTGTGTGCCATTTAGACAACACAGTCCATGAATATAAAGAGGAGTAAAGAATCACTTTGCAGAAATATTTAGAGTTGGCATACGTATACACAAAATCACATATTGAAAATTCAAAGCCCATGAGAAACATTCGTCCTTTACTCTCAAGGTTACTGACTGGTTATGACAAGGTGGGGCATTTTTGATGTGCTAAGAACCTTTTAGGGAACACAGAAGCCATTAAAGAAATCAGTAAAGTTAAGGACAAAAGTATCAACTAGAGCACAGTTTAATGTTCTGGCTATGACAGTATTAGCCAATTCATGAACTTGAGCCCTGACATATATAACATTTTACTTTGTATTTATTTTGGAAATTTTACACATAAAAATTGAAATAATGATATGATGAACTACTTTTTTTTTTTTTTGAGACAGAGCCTCAAGCTGTCCCCCTGGGTAGTGTGCTATGGCATCACAGCTCACAGCAACCTCCAACTACTGGGCTCAAGCAAGTCTCCTGCCTCTGCCTCCCAAGTAGCTGGGACTACAGGCACCCGCCACAATGCCCGGCTGTTTTTTGGTTGCAGCCGTCATTGTTGTTTAGTGGGCCCAGGCTGGATTTGAACCCGCCACCTTAGGTGTATGTGGCTGGTGCCTTAGCCACTTGAGCCATAAGTACCAAGCCATGTGATGAACTAATTAATGACACATGAGCTATGTTATCAAAACATTTAAAAAATAAAGTATAGGTATACGCATATACAGACAGACAAGTATCAGCTTGGATCCCAACTCTGTGACTTCCCAACTGTGTGATCCTGGTCAAGACACTTGACCTTTCTGGGTCTTAGTCTACTAGTCTTTAAAATGAGAATAATGTTGTTGGTGGGACTGCAAACTAATACAGCCCCTTTGGAAAGAAGTGTGGAGAATCCTTAAAGAACTCAAATAAGACCTCCCATTTGATCCTACAATCCCATTACTAGGCATCTACCCAGAAGAAAAATAACCATTTTATCATAAGGACATTTGCAGTAGATAGTTTATTGGAGGTCAATTTACAATCACCAAGCTGTGGAAACAGCTTAAATTCCCATCAACCCAGGAATGGATTAATAAACTGTGGTATAATGTATACCATGGAATACTATTCAGCCATAAAGAGATGGAGACTTTATATCTTTTTTTAATTTTTTTTATTTTATTAAGTCAAATACACATACATCATGAATACATTCATGCATATGTGGGGTACAATGTGCTGATTTTTTTTATAAATCTGACATGGTTACATTAAACCAATCAACATAGCTTTCACCTCATTTACTTGATTATTGTGCCAAAACAGCTCTGTTCTACACTTCACAGATTTGGAGACGTTATATCTTTTGTATTAACCTGGATGGAAACACATTATTCTTAGCAAAGTATCACAAGAATGGAAAAGCAAGTATCTAATGTATTCAATACTAATATGAAGTCAGTAGACGATCTAATACATGCCCACATAAGAGAAAAACTCAATTCAATTCAAGATGTGGGGGGGGGGAGGGGACGGAAGGCACTTAATGGGCACAATATAAGGGTATATGGCACACCTCCTGGGTGTGGGACGCAAGTACAAGAGGGGCTTTACCTAACAAATGCAAACATTGTAACCTAATTGTTTGCACGTTACATTAATCTGAAATTTTAAAGCTAAACTAAACTAAACTAAAATTAAATTAAAATAAAATAGGGTGGTGCCTGTGGCTCAAAGGAGTAGGGCGTTGGTCCCATATACCCCAGGTGGAGGGTTCAAACCTGGCTCTGGACAAAAACTGCAAATAAATAAATGAATAAAATTAAATACCTCTTTTCAATAAAATAGAATGAGAATAATGGTACTCACCCCACACAGTTGTTCCAGGCCTCTAGTGAGTTTAAATATGTGAAGCGAAAAGTCCTGTACTTAGTACGTAGCAGTAACTCAATATATATCAGTGCCCTTTGCCTTTTCCTTAAGAATCGTTATTTAAGGCTCGGCACCTATAGCTCAACCAGCTAAGGCGCCAGCCACGTACACCTAAGGTGGCGGGTT
>NW_003852625.1:1581792-1585372 GCF_000181295.1 Otolemur garnettii
AAAAAAAAAAAAAAAAATAAGATTTGTGCAAAATTACTGCTTAAACAAATTTTAATTTGTTTACTCTTTTTTTCCTTTCATACTACTTAGAAATGGTACTTTAAAAACCAGAAATACATGGGAAAGGAAGTAAGTTATCTAAGCAGACACCCAGAATTGCTTGGAGTACTTAATGACAACTGGCAAATGAACTTTTACGCACTCTGATAACACTGCAGAATTTAGAGAGCAACTGTATGTGCCTCCATGCAGCTGTCTGGATTGCTAATGCACGTTCCAAAATAAAAAAAAAAAAAATTAAACTGCACTCACACACATATCAATTGTCTTTTTCCTTTCAACAATCCAGCTACTCAGCCTTTTTTGAAGCCCATTTTCATAAACACTGTGCTGATCAAGAAGTGTCTGAAGATGGGAGGATGGAGAAAGCTTGTATTGTTTATTGAGTAGCAGAGGATGCCTCCTTCAACCGACTTAAGGCATGTGCGAGTGCTATCCTAAGAGCCACATTTTAAAGGGGTGAAGTCATTGCTAGCGCTGCTTTAGAGAGTGTGCTAGTGCCAAAGATGATTCTCAACAGCATTTCCAGATCTGCTTTTTTAAAAAATCCAGAGACTTATTTTAAACATATAAATCAAGAGAGAAACAAGGCAAAGGTTCAGCAGTTCACTTCCATGCATTACTCCCCTTCTCCTTGGAACTCAATTTCTTAGCCAGGTTGCCTTTGGGGGCTAAAAATAAGAGAAAAAAGAAATGGGGGAGACGAATAAAGTCAAGAATTCAATAAAGAGATGAGCGACACAAAGGTAAAATAATTAATAAACCCAAGCAAGAGAAAGTTGAGGGGAAGGAAAGTTACTTAAAATCAGAGAAAGTGGAAGGTTATGTTAACCAGTTTGATGAGAGTATTTCAAAATGTATATGAACGCAGCACACTGTACCCCATGATAGCATTAATGTATACAGTTAGGCTATAAGAAATACAAAAAATAATCAGAGAAAGTGGATGGGAAGAAAAGTTTCTTCAAATTGGTTTACAGAAAAAAAAAAAAACTTCATTTTACTATTAAATGGCCTTCAGTCTGGAATTAGAATCCTATAAAGTCTAAACAAAGAGCCACATTTAATTCCCTGAGAAACTCCAATTTTAACTTGGCTTAAACAATAAAAAAAAATTTTATGTGGAAATTCAGAAAGCAGCACACACAAAAACATTGAAGAATGTAAAAGCCTCTCCTAGGTAATCTTGGAAGTCTTGCATAAAGGGAAAATGAAAATCTTTTCATGCAATTGCCCTTTAATCCCGTCCTTTCGGGTTTTGTAAAACATCAAATGCAGATTAAGTGAAAATGAAATCACTGGGCATTGGATTTTAGAGAAAGGAAAGGGCTAATCAGGAATGCTTTTTATTTGGTAAGAACGGTGCAGGTGAATATGGTGCTTGGTAATTATTCAGGCAAGTAAGTGGGTATAAATAAGCTTTCTTTCCTACCAGGAGGCTGGGTGCACACTTTGTTCTCTGAGAAAAAGCTCTATACATTGAATAAAGGCGATGTACTTACACTGGGCATTAGCAGGAGTCTGACTGATAAAAGTCTGTTCCTTTGTAGGAAACAGGAGCAATTCCCAGCGTGGAAAGTATATAAACGCACACAGAGGCATCATGCCCACTCTCTCCTTGCCTGTTCCTTTTGTCTCCAAACCTAAGGGACCACACACTATCTCCCTTTCAAAGGCCTCAGTCTGACACTCTTAGACATTTCCATTTCTCTTTTCTTTTCTTTTTTCTTTTCTTTTTTTTTTTTTTTTGAGACAGAGTCTCACTCTGTCGCCCTGGGTAGAGTGCCATGGCATCATAGCTCACAGCAACCTCAAACTCTTGGGCTCAAGTGATTCTCTTGCCTCAGCCTCCCCAGAAGCTGAGACTACAGATGCGCATCACAATATCAGTCTAGGTTTTCTATTTTTACAAAGACCAGCTCTTGCTCAGGCTGGTCTCACACTCCTGAGCTCAAGTAATCCACCTGCCTTCGCCTCCCAGAGTGCTAGGATCACAAGCATGAGCCACCCTACCGGGGCCAACACTCTTAGACATTTCAAGTTTATCCTGGCCAAACCCATATTTAATAGTCTAGATTAAAACTGAAGAATGTTAGAGCTGGAAGTTACCTTATGCATATATAGTCAGTCAGCTCTTGCAACATTGACAAGATTTAAATTATTTAATTGGCCAATTAAATTTCCTTACTTTTGTAAGAAAGAAAATCCATGGTTATTATTAAATAATAAATTAAGTAACTCCGTTATTAGGTTGGCCCCTACAAAGTATTTGTGCCTTAGCTATAATCTGGCCATTTTAGTGATCATTCGTGAAAATATACCACTATTCTGAGTCTTCTTAAGCATTTTAGAGGTGAATTGAAAGTATTTATTTCTTAGCCAGGCACAGTGGCTCATGCCTGTAAGCCCAGCACTCTGGGAAACCGAGGTGGGTGGATTGCCTGAGCTCACAGGTTCAAGACCAGCCTGAGCCAGAATGAGACCCTGCCTCTAAATATAGCTGGCATTGTGGTGGGTGCCTATAATCCCAGCTACTCTGGAGGCTGAGGCAAGAGAATCACTTGAGCCCAGGAGTCTGAGGTTGCTGTGAACTATGACACTATAGCACTCTACTGGGGGTGACAAAGTGAGATTCTGTCTCAAAAAAAAAAAGTAATTTTTTTCACCTCTATTACTTATGATCCCCTCTATCATCCATACACATAAATGGGAAAGGGGGAAAATTAGAAAAATAAATAGGTGTCAGGAGAGGTTGAAGACAGCAACTGGAAGTTGCCTGGAATGAATGAGAGTGAAAGGAGCTGAGATGCCTTTGAAATATTATTTTTCAACAAACTAAAATCACAGAATGGATGCTGCACATTTGTAGATGGATAAACACTGTTTCTGCCTACATCTTTATCTCTTTGCAATCACCTCAACATTGAACTGTACTGTGTGTGCATCAAAGATATCTAGTCATGCTTCAGTGACAGTTTATTTCCTTTAATGAAAATCATCCTGGTGTGTGGATTTCCCCTAGATTAAGACTGAGAACTGAACTGGGATTGACCCAACACCAGAGTAGAATCCATAATACTCAATACAGGTCAAGGCTGTTTCCAGGGATCAAATAGTAGAAAAACACATCAACATAATTTAGGGCAAAACAAAATACAGAACTATCCCACTTATCCAGTCATTTAGAATACAGACCCACACAGAAAGTCCTACAATTTCTCCTAGTAGTAGTACAAAGTGTGTCACCTTAATCACTCTATGGTCAGACGATCGTACAAAAAGTAAAAAAGAAGATTGGAAGGGACAAAAATGAATGCTGATAGTAAAAGAGAAAACTATGCAAATACCCAGGGTCCAAGCTTAGCACACTATGGGTAACTAGTAACAGCTAGTTAGTCCTCAAGAGCCCCAGGGCACGGCTGTTTGATATTCAGTGTGATAATTACATTTTTTTTTTGAGACAGAGCCTCAAGCTATCACCCTGGGTAGAGTGCTGTGGCATCACAGCTCACAGCAACCT
>NW_003852625.1:1586862-1591927 GCF_000181295.1 Otolemur garnettii
TTTGAGACAGAGCCTCAAGCTGTCACCCTGGGTAGAGTGCTGTGGCATCACAGCTCACAGCAACCTCCAACTCCTGGGCTCAAGCGATTCTCTTGCCTCAGCTTCCCAAGTAGCTGGGACTACAGGCGCCTGCCACAATGCCCGGCTATTTTTTGGTTGCAGCTGTTATTGTGGTTTGGTGGGCCCAGGCTGGATTCAAACCCGCCAGCTTAGGTGTATGTGGCTGACGCCTTAGCCGCTTGAGCCACAGGTGCCGAGCTGACCAAGTCTTTATGTACCTGCAAAATATGTTGGAATTTAATCCACAACGTGATGGCATTTGGAGGTGGAGCCTTTGGGAGGCGAGTAGCTCTTGAGGGCAAATCTTGCATAAATGGTATTACTGCCCCAATATAAAAGAGACCCCAGGGATACCCCTCACCCTTTCCACCATGTAAGGATATAGCAAAAAGATACTTTCTGTGAACCAGGAAACAGAGCCTCACCCAACTCTAAAGTCACCAATCTTTGATCTTGGACTTTCCAGCTTCTAGAACTGTGAGAAATAAATTTTCATTGTTCATACATCACCAAGTTTATTGTATTCTTCTATAGCAGTCCACACAAGAAAAGAAAAAGTAATTTGGATAAATACCAGGGCATTTGAGGCTTAGGTTCTGGGATTCACCAGGAGTGGTTTTCTTCTCTTTGTAATTTATACAATAAGTCAAATGGGGAACAGTTAACAGGCTAGCATCACTCTTCATAAAGGCATTAATTTAACAAAATTCTTGCTGTTGCTTTTGCATACAAAAATGATTCCTGGTTTTATGTGTATGATATAATAAGCTTTAATTTGTAACAAGAATGCTACTAGCTGTCCCAGGATGCAATAGACATTTCCAAGATCATGAACTATCTATTTACATCCTGGACAGGGGTCATTCTTAGGCTACATATGGTATTTTTAAATTTAAAAAATTTACTATTATGGTTATGAAACAATATATGCTTCTATAGAAAATCTTTGAAATATAAAAAAAGGAAATGAGGAAAACAATCACTATTAACATCTCAGTATATATCCTCCCAAACACTTTTCCTATAAATTATTACATTGCAGAATACAGCAAGTTTAGTACCCTACTAAACCAAGTAACTTTCCTTAATTCCTACAGTTCCTATGGGTCCCCTGACTCAGTGTCCCTTTAGAACCTTGAGAAACAGATTTCAAGCAGTAGAACTGACCTGGAATACCAATTGAGAGTCATCAGCCCAAGGTAGTAGCTGAAGCAGTCAGAGACGATACTATCTACCACTTACCAATAGCTTACTATGTACCAGGAGCTGTGCTAAAGTAACATTACATACATTCTCTGTAATTCCCAGAGGAATCTTTTTAATCTGTACTTATCCTCATTTTACAAATGAGAAAACCAAAACTCAAAAAAAGGTGATAGATTTCTTTTCTATTGCTGCCATAAAGAATTAACACAAACTTCCTGACTTAAAACATCACAAATTTATTAGTTACAATTCTGTAAATCAGAAGTCTAAGCACAAAGTGGCTTGTATAGTTCTCTGCTTAGAGTCTCACAAGTCCAAAATCAAGACTGGGCTGCATTCCTTTCTGAAGGCTAAGGGAATGAATCTGTTTCCAACCTCATTCAGGATGTCAGAAGACTTCTGTTCTTTCCAGTCGTAGAACTGCAGTCTGAATTTTTTTTTTTTGAGACAAACTCTCACTCTGTCACCCTGAGTAAAGTGCAGAAAAAAAATTAACAAAACTCAGTGCTTTTTAATGATAAAAACCCCCAACAAACTAGGCATAAAAGAATTTTTTTTCAAAATTATAAAAGCCATATACAGGAAACTCACAGTCAAGATCATACTGAATAAGAACTGTATTAAGACAAGGATGTCCTTTGTCACCACTTCAACATAATGCAGGAAGTCCCAGAGCAATCAGGCAAAAGAAAGAAATTAATGGCATGCAACATGGAATGGAGAGGTCAAACTATCACCTTTTGCTGATTATATGATTTTACACCTAGAAAAATCCAAAGATTACACCAAAAGACTCCTAGAATTGATAAACAAATTCAGCAAAGTCTCAGGATACAATATTAATGTATACAAACCAGTAGGATTCCTATACACCAATAACTGTCAAGCTGAAAGTCAAACCAAAGACTCAAAACCATTGCAATAACTACAAAGAAAAATAAATACCTAGGAATATACTTTAAAAAAGGAGGTGAAATATCTCTACAAACAGAACTATGAACACTAAGAAAAGAAATTGCAAAGAATACAAACAAATGGAAAAACATACCATGCTCAAGGATAAGTAAAATCAACATTGCTAAAAAGTCCATACTACCTAAAGTGATTTACAAATTCAATGCAGCCCCCATCAAAATACCAATGTTGTATCTCACAGATCTAAAAAAAAAAATAATTCACCTCTTCATTTAGAACCAGCAAATACCCTGAATAGCCAAGGCAATCTTAAACAAGAGGAATCTGGAGGCATCACATTACTAGACTTCAAACTATACTTCAAGGCTATCCTAACCAAAACAGTATGGTATTGGCACAAAAATAGAGACATGGACCAATGAAACAGAATTCCTTTTCTGTTTTTAGCAGTTTGTGTGATTACGTTGGGCCGACCTAAAAATAGAGAATTATCTCTCTATTTTAAGGTCAGCTGAATAGCAACCTTAGTTACATCTGCAAAGTCCTTCCACAGATGTACCTAGATTAGTGTATGATTAAACATGAGGAGATGAAATCATGGGGAAACATCTATAAAGTTTTACTTACCATGGGGTATTTTCCCCAAGGGCACACAGCTAATTAAGTGGGATAGAATTCAGGCTTTGTAAATCCAAAACAGTTTACTATGTGTAACTCCTGATTCCCTCTCCCAAAGCCTTACCACTATATTACCAAAGGCACATATACTGCAGTTCTTTGTACCCAGTACATTATGTGCATCTGTTTTTTGTTTTTTGTTTTTTTGCAGTTTTTGGCCAGGGTGGGTTTGAACCCACCACCTCCAGCATATGGGGCTGGCACCCTACTCCTTTGAGCCACAGGAGCTGCCCTATTATGTGCATCTTTTAACAATAAATTACAAAACATGCTAAATGGCAAAAAACACAGTTTGAAGGGATTGAACAAGTATTAGAACCAGAGTCAGATATGGTAGAAATGTTGGTATTATCAGACAAGACTTTTAAATTATGATTAATATGCTAAGAACTTGAAATGGAAAAAGTAGACAACACGCAAGAACAGATGATTAGCATAAGCAGAGAGGAGGAAATTTTAAGAAAGATTCAAAGGGAAATTCTAGAGTTCATGGGCAGTGCCTGTGGCTCAGTGAGTAGGGAGCCAGCCACATATACCAATGGTGGTGGGTTCGAACCCAGTCCCAGCCAAACTGGAACAAAAAAAAATAGCTGGGCATTGTGGTGGGCTCCTGTAGTCCCACCTACTCAGGAGGCTGAGTCAAGAGAATCGCCTAAGCCCAAGAGCTGGAGGTTGCTGTGAGCTGTGCCGCCACAGCACTCTACTGAGGGCAACAAAGTGAGACTCTGTCTCTTAAAAAAAAAAAAAAAGAAAGAAAGAAAGAAATCAACAACACTGTAATAGAAATGAGCCTTTGATGGACTCACTAAGTAGACTGAATACAACTGAGGAAAGAATCTCAGAATTTGAAGGTAAGATTAACAGAAGCTTCCAAAACTGAAAAACAAAGACAAAAAAGACTAGGAAAAAAATGCAGTCCAAGAAGTGTGAGACAACTTCAAAATTTTCTATCATGCATGTAATGAGACTACCAGAAGAAGAAAAAGAGAAAGGAACAGAAGAAATATTAGAAGCAATAATGACAGAGAATTTCCCCCAATTATCATCAGACGTCAGTCCACAGATCCAAGAAGCTCAAAGAACACTAAGCAAGATAAATGCCCAAAACTACTCTGGGGGATATTATGTTAAAACTTTAGAAAAGCAAAAGTAAAGAAAATATCTTGAAAGAAGCCAGAGGGAAACACATCTTACCTATAGAGAAATTAAGTTAAGAATTGTATCCAACTTCTCAGAAACCATGCAAGCAAGAAGACAGTGAAGTAGAATTTATTTATAATGTTAAGAGAAAAAAATCACACCAACCTAGAATTCTCAACCCTGCAAAAATTATCCTTCAAAAATGAATAATTAAAAACATTCTCACATAACAAAAATTGAGAGAATTTGTTGCCAATATGCCATGCAAGAAATGTTAAAATATCTTTCTCAGAGAGAAGGAAAATAATATAGATCAGAAACTTGAATGTACACAAAGAAAGGAAGAACATGGGGGAACAGTTATGTGAAGAAAAATAAAAGGTTTTATTTTTCTTATTTTTAATTGATCTGACAGATAACAATTTCATTAAACTAATAGCAGCAATGTATCTGATTATGTATCCTAGTGTGTGTAAATGTATATGCTTATGTATATGAAATGAATGACATCAATTAGAAAAGGGAATTAGGAATATTTAGTTGTTATAAGATACGTACATTACCTGCAAAGTTTTTTTTTTTTTTTTTTTTAAATCAGTCTCACTGTTGCTCTGGGTAGAGTGCTGTGGTGTCAGCCTAGCTCACAGCAACCTTGAACACTTGGGCTTAAAACATCCTCCTGTTTTAGCCTCCCAAGTAGCTAGGACTACAGGTGCCTGCCACAATGCCCTCCTAATTTTTCTATTTTTAGTAGAGATGGGGTCTTATTCTTACTCAGGCTAGTCTTGAACTCCCAAGCACAAGCATCCTTCTGTGCGTCCTCCTAGAGTGCTAGGATTACTGGTGTCAAGCCTGCAAAGTGTTATTGAACATGGGCTTCAGTTAGTTATAAATGTATATTGCAAACTCTAGGGCTACAAGTAAAGGGTTTTTTTGGTTTTTGTTTTGAGACAGAGTCTCACTATGCTGCTCTCGGTAGAGAGCTGTAGTATCACAGCTCACAGCAACCTCAAACTCTTGGGCTTAAGCGATTCTCTTGCCTCAGCCTCCCAAGTAGCTGGGACTA
>NW_003852625.1:1592350-1595216 GCF_000181295.1 Otolemur garnettii
AAAAAAAAAAAGAAGAAGAAAGAAAAGAAAAAAATATAATCGGCGGCCAAAGAAAAGAGACAAAATGGAATCATATAAAATACTGCACTAAAACCAGAAAATGTAAAAAAAAACAAAAAAGAAGAAGACAAAAATAGAAACAAAGAACAAAGGTGACATATAGAAAAGAATAATAAATATGGTAAATATTAATCCAACCATACCAATAATCACTTTAAGTGGCCATGGTCTAAATCAGGCATCTTCAAACTACGGCCTGCGGGCCACATGCAACCTGCCTAGGACATTTATCCGGCCTACCAGGTGTTTTTGCCGCCGCTGCCTGTCCTGCTTAGCAGCCAACTCGTCCCAGGGCTCGCAATCCGGCCCTCCAATGGTCTGAGGGACAGTGAACTGACCCCCTGTTTTAAAAGTTTGAGGACTCCTGGTCTAAATGTACCAATTAAAAGACAGAGATTGTCAAAATGGATATAAAAAAAAAACAAGATGCAACTACATGTTATCTATAAGAAACCCACTTTAAATATAAAGACACATATAGATTAAAAGTAAAGAGATGGAATTATGGCTGCCAAAGGGTGTTGTTAATTAACGGGTAAATAATTTTATTTATACCAGATAAATACATTCTAGAGATTCGCACAACAATGTACCTATACATAATGTACCTAACAGATAACAGTTTTATAAAACTAATAGCAACAATATCTAGGCTCAAGAGATCCTCCTGCCTAAGCCTACTGAATAGCTGGGGCTAAAGGTGCTAAAAAATTTGCCTAAAGGATAGATATCATGTCAAGTATTTTTAACCACAGTAAAATTAAGAATACATAAATAAATCATACAATGTCTGCTGTCAGTCCACAATGGAATTAACCTAGATAATAAAAACAAAAAGATAGCTGGAAAACCCCCCAATACTTAGAGATTAAACATAACATTTCTAAATAACATGAGGCAAAGAAAAAAATCTCAAGAGAATTTTTTAAATATTTTAAACTAAATGAAAATGAAAATACCACTTATTAAAGTTTGTGTAATACATAGACAGAAATTTATTTATTTATTTATTTATTATTTGATTTTTTGAGACAGAGCCTTACTCCATTGCCCTGGGTAGAGTGCCATGGCATCATCATAGCTCACAGCAACCTCACTCTTTTGGTCTCAAGAGACACTCTTGCCTCAGCCTCCCAAGTAGTTGGGACTACAGGTGCCTGCCACAACACCCAGCTATTTTTAGAGATAGGGTCTCATTCTTGCTCAGGCTGGTCTTGAACTCCCTAAGCTCAGGCAGCCTGCCTGCCTGGGCCTCCCAAAGTGGTAGGATTACAAGCATGAGCCACTGCAACCAGCCAAAATGTATTTATTATTTATTTATTTATTTATTTGAGACAGAGTCTCACTATGTCACCCTTGGTAGAGTGCTGTGGCATCACAGAAACCTCAAACTCTTGGGTTTAAGCGACTCTCTTGCCTCAGCCTCCCAAGTAGCTGGGACTACAGGTGCCCACCACAATGTCTGGCTATTTTTTGGTTGCAGTTATCACTGTTGTTTGGCAGGCCTGGGCCGGGCTCAAACCCGCCAGCTTCAGTGTATGTAGCCAGCACCCTACTCATTGAGATACGGGCACTGAGCCTTATTTTTCATTTTTTAAAAATTTATTTCTGGGGTGGCACATGTAGTTCAAAGGGGTAGAGCGTCAGCCCCATATGCTGGAGGTGGCAGGTTCAAACCCAGTGCAGGCCAAAAACTGCAAAAAAAAAAAAAAAAAAAATAAAAAAAAAATTCTGATTACTATGACAGTAAACTTTATTAGGTTACATTCTTTGAGCTTGTAAGGTAAAGTCCAAGTTGTAGTCATGACCTTCACCCAGGAAGTGTGCCATTTATCTGTACATCATACCCATTAGGTGGAACTACCACATCTCTTCCCCACTTCTTGATTTGAATTGAGTATTTCTCTCATGTGTGCATGTTGTTGTTAATCTACAAGCTTAAACTTAGTACTAAGTACATGGGATACTTGATTTTTCCATTCTTCTAATACTTTACTTAGAAGAATGTTCTCCAAATCCATCCAAGTTATAATAAAGGAAACAAGATCCCCATCTTTATTATGGCTGAATAGTATTCCATGGTATACATATGCCACAGTTTATTAATCTATTCGTTGGTTGAAGGGACTTGGGTTGTTTCTACATCTTTGCAATTGTGAATTAGGTTGCTATAAACATTCAGGTGCAAATGTCCTTATGACAAGATGACTTTTTTCTTTTGGGTAGATACCTAGGAATGGGGTGACAAAATTGAATGAAAGGTTTAGTTTTAGTTCTTTGAGGACTCTCCATACTTCTTTCCATAAAGAATGTACTAGTTTGCAGTCCCACCAATAGTGCAGGAGTATTCCCTTTGCTTAGAGAGAAATTATAGCATTGAATGCTTATTTCGAAAAGAGAGTCTAAAATCAATCATACCTTTTACCTTAGGAAAACTAGAAAAAAAAAGATGAAATCAAAGTAAACAGAAGAAAAGAAATAATAAAAATTACAGTAGAAAGTGATGAAATTAAAAAAAACGAAATAAAAAAAAAGAAAGAAAGTAATGAAATTGGCTTGGCGCCTGTAGCTCAAGTGGCTAAGGCGCCAGCCATATACACCAGAGCTGGTGGGTTTGAATCCAGCTCGGGCCTGCCAAACAAAAATGCCACCTACAACCAAAAAATAGATGGAAATTGTGGCGGGCTCCTGTAGTCCCAGCTACTTGGGAGGCTAAGGCAAGAAAATTGCTTAAGTCCAGGAGTTGGAGGTTGCTGTGAGTTGTGATGCTACAGCACTCTACCCAGGGCAATAGCTTAAGACTCTG
>NW_003852625.1:1595716-1599642 GCF_000181295.1 Otolemur garnettii
GCTGAGGCAAGAGAATTACATAAGCCCAAGAGTTTGAGGTTTCTGTGAGCTGTGATGTCACAGCACTCTACCAAGGGTGACATAGTAAGACTCTGTTCCCTCCCCCCCCCAAAATTGATAAGCCTCTAGCCAGGCCAACTAAGAAGAAAAATAGAGAATTCATAAATTGTTAATATGAAAAATGAAAGAGGAATATCACCACAGACTCCATGGACATTAAGAAGATAATAAAGAAATGTTATGAACCACTCTATGCCCACAAATTTGATAACTGAGATGAAATAGACCAGTTCTTTGAAAAACACAATCTGCCAAAACTCACACAAAAAGAAATTGACAGTAGGCCTATATCTATTAAAGAAATTAAAACAATAATCAGTTACCTTCCAAAACAGAAAGCCCTAAGCCCAGACGAGTTCACTGGAGAATTTTACCAAACATTTAAGGAAGTAATTAAAGCAGTACTCTACAATCTCTTCTAGAAGATAGAAGCAGAGAGAATACTTTCTAATTCAATGATACCCTAATGTCATAAGCAGACAAAGACATTACAAGGAAAGAAAATTGCAGACCCTATCTATCATGCACATAGGAACAGAAGTCCTCAACAAAACACATGGGGTATTAGCAAATTGAATCCAACGAAGTATAAAAAGAGTTACAAACTACTACTAAGTGATATTTATTCTATGTATAAAAGGCTGGTTAACATCTGAAAATCAAAGCCGGGCACAGTGGCTCACACCTACAATCTTAGCACTCTGGGAGGCCAAGGCAGGTGGATTGCTTAAGCTCACAAGTTCGATACCAGCCTGAGCAATAAGCGAGACTCTGTCTCTACTAAAAATAGAAAAACTAAGGCAAGAGAATCGCTTGAGCCCGAGTTGGAGGTTGCTGTGAGTTATAATGCCATGACACTCTACTTAGGGTGACAGCTTGAGACTCTGACTCAAAAAAAAAAAATTGAAAATCAATTAATGTAATAAGCCATCACATCATCCAGCTAAAGAAGAAAAATCACATGATCCTATCAATAGATGCAGAAAAAACATTTACCAATGCCCATTCATGATAAAAACTCTCAGTAAATTAGGAATAGAGAGGAATTTCCTCAACTTGATGGAAAATCCTACAGTTAACATCATACTCCAAGTAAATGATGCTGTGAGCGCGCAGGACAAGCAAGGTTTGTCACTGCTGCATCTCCATCTGCTCACAGGCTGTGGGCAGGCTGTGGGAGCTGTAGTCCTGAGGGCTGTGCTTTGCTTCCATCTGGCTTTGGGAAAAAAACTTATCATCTTTGATCAGATTAAGATTTCATCAAATGACTAGGTATTTACTCTCCCTTAGTCTTCTAACCTCTGATTTGCGATATATTGAAATCCAACACAGGCCTGTTGACGGTAAACAGAGGGCTAGGTAGGGGCAAGCAGATACCACAGGAAAAAAGAGCCATGAATTGGAAATAAGAAATTAGTATAGACTCAAAAAATCAGTGATTTTTTTTTCTCTTACTTTAAAATAGAAAAGATTAAAAGTCCTCTATGACATTCAGTCTCTCCATTTGTCTTCTCTGTACCATCACTCTCCGGCCCCCACCCAACACGTTCACATACTCATACATACATACACACAGGTGCACAAATGAATGCAGAACTAAGCCCAAATGTGACTCCTTGATATCAAAATATTCTTTATACCAAGGAATCATATTTTAGGGTGAAATTTCCTTAGCTCTTTCAAAAGAATATTTTGAATTAAAGGCCATTCATGATCTGGAAGCATTGGAAGAGGCCTTTCCTCTCTACATAAAACCTGACTGTTGTTGGGTTTAGGGAATCAAAAGGGGCTGCTGACATCCTTTTCTACATGCTAACAGACCTGGGTCCAAATCATTCAAAACACAATACCTGTCTCTCAGGTTAATTTACAAATCAATCTGTTTCCCCTCATCTACATATTTTCCCTAGCAACCACTTGCCGCACCTATACTTTCCATATTCTCCCCCTCCCTTCTAAAAGGCATCCATAAGGGTCTCTGACCATCACTAAGACGTTGTGGTTCCCCCTCACCATGAGCATGGTATTTGGAAATAAACCTTTCTCTTATTAATCTGCTGTAAGTGTGAGTTGATGTTTCAGCGAACCAACCAAGGTAAAAAGGCGGGTTTCGCTGTGATCCCTACATGGGCATCTGAGAGATTTGGAAACAATCAGGATTCATTCCTAGAAATAGATATCTGCTAATATCTGCTAATCAAGGTTCTGGAGTAGAAAAAAACGTTGGAACTCAGGTTATGTTAAGAAATAGGTGAGGCTGGGTATGGCGGCTCATGCCTGTAATCCTAGCACTCTGGGAGACCAGGCAGGTGGAATCCTTGAGCTCAGGAGTTGGAGACCAGCCTGAAAAAGAGCAAGTCCCTGTCTAGATTGAAAATAGAAAAACTAGCCTGGGGGTGGCGCCTGTGGTTCAGGGAGTAGGGTGCCAACCCCATATATCGGAGGTGGTAGGTTCAAACCCGACCCTGGCCAAAAATAATAAATAAATAAATAAATAATAAACTAACCTGGTATGGTTACACACACCTATAGTCTCCACTACCTGGGAGGCTGAGGCAAGAGAATTGCTTAAACCCAGGAGTTTGAGGTTGCTCTGAGCTATGATGGCCATAGCACTCTAGCTTGGGATAACAGAGTAAAATTCTGTCTCAAAAAAAAAAAAAAACCGAATAGTTGAAGGTAAATTAGCAATATAACTACAAATAGTAATGCTGCCAGCCTCCTTCAGGAAAAAAAAAAAAAAAAACCTTATAGAAAGTAGGTAAATGTATTAGGTAAGTAACAGGTCTTTTTTTTTTTTTTTTTTTGAGACAGAGCCTGAAGTTGTCACCCTGGGTAGAGTGCATGGCATCACAGCTCACAGCAACCTCCAACTCCTGGGCTCAAGAGAGTCACCTGCCTCTGCCTCCCAAGTAGCTGGGACTACAGGCCCCTGCCACAATGCCTGGCTATTTTTTTGGTTGCAGCCATCACTGTTGTTTGGCGGGCCCGGGCTGGATTTGAACCCGCCAGCTCAGGTGTATGTGGCTGGCGCCTTAGCTGCTTGAGCCACAGGTGCCGAGCCAGTAACAGGTCTTTATCTACAAAAGATGTGACCATTTAGGTTTTTTGTTTTGTGAAACTAGGACTTGAAAAGATTATAGGTTTGAAGGATAGTATAATCCACGTATGATGGTTCAGAGCAGACTTGGGAGTTGATAGCCTAGAATTAGAATTCCAGCTTCAGCAATGCTCTGTTAATACAGATTCTCTGAGCTTCAGTTTTTTTTCTCCGAATAAAATGGGCATGAATTCTGCTTGCCATGATTGCCATGACACTGCATGTAAAAAGTGCTATGTAAATAGTGGCTATTATTACCCTGTGTTTTCTAAAAATATAAAATAAAATTAAAAATGAAAAGAAGTAAGTGAAGTTTAACTTCCTTTGACTACTCTTATGCTACCTGCCCTATAAGTGGATATGGAACAACATTGAAGCACTTTTTTCTGTCCTTTGGTTGGATAGATGGGTCAATAGAAAAAAAGATAAGCCATAAAAATAATGCAATGGATGGCAGTGCCTGTGGCTCAAAGGAGTAGGCACCAGAGGTGGCAGGTTCAAACCCAGCCCCGGCCAAAACTGCAAAAAAAAAAAAAAAAAAAAAAAGCAATGGTACAGTTTAAAACTATTAAGAGTAGAGTATAAATGTATTTTTTTTTTCAGTTTCTTGCTGGGGTCAGGTTTGAACTCACCACCTCTGGTATGTGAGGCCAGCACCCTACTCCTTGAGCCACAGGTGCTGCCAAACATAAATGTCTTTTTTTTTTTTTTTTTTTTGAGACAGAGCCTCAAGCTGTCCCCCTGGGTAGAGTGCCATGGCATCCCG
>NW_003852625.1:1599752-1621061 GCF_000181295.1 Otolemur garnettii
GGTCCGGGCTGGGGATTCGAACCCGCCACCTTAGGTGTACGTGGCTGGCGCCTTAGCTGGTTGAGCTATAGGCGCCGAGCCCAAACATAAATGTCTTAACACAACAAATAAGTAAGTGAGGTGATGGTTATGTTAACCAGTTTGATGTAAGCATTCTACACTGTATATCAAATCAGCACACTGTAACCCATAAATGCATTAACATACTCAGTTATTATTTAATAAAAAAAATTTAAAAATTGAAAGTAGAATTGATTCATAAGGGATGTGCCTAGCCTTCTTGGAAGTGGCTTTCTTTGGGAGGTTTGTAAATGTGTCATAAATAGGAATCTTATCAGAAAGATTTGAGTTTTCCTCAAGGTTAACCAAGAAACCAGAGTAATTGGAATGTGACGACAGTGAAAAATTGTAATCTTTCCAATTGCATTGGAATTTCTCTGGCATGATCTGAGGTCATGGTGAAAATTATAAAGGAGGAATGGGAATGGAAAATTGGGGGAAATGGGAATTCAAGACGGGAATAATTTGTTAGTTTTCAGAGAAGAGTGGCCTCTGGCCCTTTCTGAGTTATTGAGAGACAATAGCCTTCAAGTAGTGAAAGACATCCATTTAGTCATGCTTATGTGATGAAAATAAAACTGCAGAACTCGAGAACACCCCTTCCCTTTGTTCAGATTCTGTATTCACCAAGCAATCTTCTCATTCAGAATATGGTTCCCCCCTCCATCCATCCAGAAGGAATGCCTTAAGCAAATGACAGATAAGGCATTATCCTCCCAGATTCAGCTGTAAATTAATAAAGGAAACTCCCTGGTTTCTCCTATGCCAGTCTTTTGCAAGTGCAGTTAGCGTGAAGCACTAACGTGACCCAAACTTGACCACTTTTGAACTCAACAAACTGAATGTCTGAATCTGTAAAGCCTAAACTCATGGGGAACTTTCAATCAGCCTGCATGTTGAGCTTTGATAACCTTGGCACATTTAAGCATTCTTGTTGTTACCACCTATCTCTCATATGGCCTGCAGGTCAGATTTACTTTTGTTAGAAATAAACATACAGAAAACAAGAAAGTGGAGGGGGGAGTAATAGAGCAGAGAGGTAAAGGCTCAGGGTCATAAGACTTGAATTTGGACAAAATACCCAAGCTCCCACCTGCCATTTCCTCATTTGAAAATAGGGTTAGTGGCTCGGCGCCTGTGGTTCAAGCGGCTAAGGCGCCAGCCACGTACACCTGAGCTGATGGATTTGAATCCAGCTGGGGCCTGCCAAACAACAATGCCAGCTACAACCAAAAAATAGCCAGGCGTTGTGGTGGGCGCCTGTTGTCCCAGCTACTTGGGGGGCAGAGGCAGGAAAATCACTTGAGCCCAGGAGTTGTTGGTTGTACGAACTGTGATGCCACAGCACTCTACCCAGGGTGACAGCTTGAGGCTCTGTCTCAAAAAAAAAAGAAAGAAAAGAAAATGGGGTTAGTAATGCCTACCTCTGAAAAATTTCTTGTGAGGTTAAATGAAATTATAAATAAGATATCTGGCAAATGGAGGGTGTTCGATAAGATATAAATTCTGTTACTACACCATCCTAGGCTGAGTTTATATTTTAAATATATTGTAAACTTAACCCAAAGGCCTAAATATCTGGAGCTGGTATTCTTTCACCCCTGCCAGGAAGCAAAGTGGTGTAAGGAATGTGGGGGACCAAAGAGATCAGGATCTATCAGAGCCTTTGGAAATTGCACCCCAGGAGCCCAAAACACTAGATCTTATGATTTTCCACGTAGGGGGGATGAAGTAATTAGGGAGCTGCTGCTCTCATAAATTTGGTACAGATGACACATGCTACTCCCAACAAATTGTCACAAGATACTGTCTGTTTTCATCCAGAGAAAGCTTGCTGGGAAGGAATACAAATCACAATAACTAACATTCTTTCAGCATTTACCTTGTGCCTGAAACTGTGTTAACAAAAGCGCTCTTCTAATTATTTTCTTATACATTTGTTTTGTCTCACCAAGAATATTCTAAGCCCCTTGAGGATTTGGTATCCCCCCTCATTGCCTAGCACAGTATAGGATGCAATGAAAGAACAAAGGTACTGTTGCCAAACTATTAACATTTATTAATTCCTTCCTATGAGCCAGGCAGTATGCTAAGTGATTTTTATGCATTATTTCATTCAATTCTGCTAATAACCCTATATTATCCCCATTTCATAGATGGAGGCATTGGGGCTTAAAAGGTTGGGTCATATGCCCAAGGTCACACAGCTGTAAGTGCCTGAGTATAGATTTAATTAATCCATATGAGTGATTCCAAAAACCATTCTACTACCATCCTATTACCTCCAATACCTATTTTTAAGGTATACCTGTGCTATGGTTTAAATGTTTGTGTCCACCTAAAATTCATCTGTTGACATCCTAACCTCCAAAGTGATGGTATTAGGAGGTGGAGCCTTTGGGAGGAGATTAGATCGCAAAGGCAGAGCCCTCTTGAATGGGATTATCATCCTAATTCAAAGGGATTCCAGAGTGTTAGCTCACTCCTTTCACCTCGTCAGGACACAGCAAGAAAGCACCATCTATGAACAAAGAAATGGACCTTCAACAGAGACCAAATCTGCCGGTGCCTTGATCTCAGACTTCCCAGCCTCCAGAACTGTGAGAAATGAATTTCTGTAGTTTATAAGTGACCCAGTTTATGGTGTTTTGTTGTAGCAGCCTCAACAAACTCAGACATCTTATAAAACTGAAATAAGGATTCCTACCTTCACCAAAACAGGGCATTGTGAATTCGTCATTTTGATCCTGACAATGATGAAACCCCAAATAAAGACTTTTCAGCAGAGAGGTCCTAGAATATTGAATTTCATAATCTCTCATGGATTAAATAAGAAACCAGTATAAAACATTCGCATTTACCCAATTCATTATAAATACTTGTATTACTTGTAAAAACCATCAGCACAAAATAAAGCTAGAAAAGATGACAAATGCATTTGATAATAAAAAAAATTGTAGAATAAGATGAAAACCAGGAATCACACCTTTTTTCAAAAAAACTGCAAAAATTGAGGTGATAAATTAGACTCAGTAGAGCTTATCAGGGACACAAAATGGGAAATGGATAAAAGCACACTAAGGAAAATATGTCATTAACTGGAAATGGAATGGGGAATGAAATCTTGCAATATACAGATCTATCAAATAAGACCAAGGCAAATCAGACTGCATAGAAATAATGGCTATACAAGTAAAACTACATATATATATATTTGTGTGTGTGTGTGTATTTACATATACATACAAAATAAATTTCATTATGACCTTTACAAAGAAAATTATCTTGATTAAAATAATTTAAGCAAATTAAGAGTAAAAGGGACAATTTTACAAAGTATTTTAGCTTTAATGCATAGAAAAATTGATACAAAAATATAAATAGGCTTAGTTATGTTCTCTCCAGAAAATACTTTAATGAAGAAAATGCATCAATATTGTCATAATTAAGAATCATTACAGGAAAAAGTGTGGGCTCTGGAGCCAGATCACTTTGGTTTCAGTTTCAGCGCCACCATTTACTTTACTGTAAACTTCGGCGAGTAGCTTAATCTCTGTGTATGCTTACTGACCCCATCTGTAAAATGATGATTTAAAAAAGTTTTTGGTTAGTGTAAGGGGTAAATAAGATAATGTGTACAAAGCACTTAAAAGAGTGTCTGAAACATTTTAAATGCTATCTATATAAACATTAGCTACATACAAATATTTCCTTTCCCATTACTTCCAGAGTTATGTATCACTTAATAATGGTTCCCAATCAGTGCACGACAAGGTGCTAGCAAGTCATTATATGTCTGCAATGAAAAGAACTAGTGTACAAATGACCAAAAGGCCCAGGTTTGATAAGCAAGTTCTAGGTTGTTTCATTTGCCAGAACTAGATTGTTTCATAATGATTATGGAAAAGTTGGTCATTTTTTTCAAAAGAATTTTCTGAGTTATTTAAATATAGACTATTTTGTTTTGTTCTTTAGTGCTGGCAAGGTGGGTGGGTAATGCCTATAGAAGAATTGATCTTTTCCCTTAAGCCCAGGAGTTCAAGACCAGCCTGGGTAACATAGCAAGAACCTGCCTTGAAAAAATATATATAAATAAAAATTTAAAAGAGTCAGTCTTAATCAAAAATATATGTGACTTAGGCATATATATATATTTCAAGCTATAAAGTTGCCATTTGATTCAAAGAAGCTGAGTCTTGGCCCTTTCCTTCTAGGTATTTCCATACTCTGTTAGTTTTTTCCTTTTGTTTCTAAATAGAAAGAATCTTTTTTCTCTCAATAATCTGTTCTTAAAAGAACTCATTGTGGGGAGATGTTAAGACCTGGATGCCAGGATGTAGTGGGAGAGGGGGAAATCCCCCAAAACCAAATGGGCTGGAGAAGGGGATCTTCCTTTCACCACCAGGTTTATTTTAATCCCATAATGAAAACTTTCAGATGTTTCTGTGCTTTTTACCCCTCATACCCCTGTCACTCTGCCTTTCCCCCATCCTTCTTTTGTGCCCAGTTTTCAAGTCTCAGTTGGTTTTCCATCTTCTTCCTCCTCTGCTAATTGCGAAACTCTCTTCTCTGAATTTACACTGTATTCCTTACTGGGACCACATAATAGCCTAGTGTTCTCAACAACAGCTGCCCACCGGAATTACCTGGGGAGCTTTTAAAATGCTGATGCCTGGGTCCCACCCCAGAAATTCTTATTTAATTGGTATTAGGTGCAGCCTGGAGATTGGGATTTTTAGCGCTCCCCAGGAGATTTTAAAGTACAGCCAGTGTTTAGAGCCACCATTTTAGTCCATCTTGAATGTGAGCTCTTTTACAATAGAGAATGTTTCCCATTAGCAAGCCCTCAGTCTTGTCCAGACGCTGGTATACCTAGAGGTTATGGTGCTCTTTGAAGAACACTGTAAAATATTGATGCATTTGATCGATTCCTATAAATGAAGACCAATTTTAGTGGCAAAGAAACGACTGTTGTTTGAGTATAAAATATAAAAGCACAGCCCCGAGCACATGTATCCCAGATAAGCTTTTGAACTAAACATGATTGGCTGGTTCCTAGTTTCCCCCTAATATTCCTTGGCTTCTGTTTCTGTCATCTGCTAGCATTCACTAACAGTCTAGTAGCAACAGGTATCAAAGTTTTAAACAAAAATTCTAAGCAAATAAAAAGAGGAAAAGTGACTGAATTCCATCGTTTTTGCTTTGTTTTTCCTGCACAGTGAGAAAAGCCTACTGTGATTAGCTTTTAGTGTTGGAATACATCCATCAGCTTGCGAAACATCCAACACGATGATAATTGCTATCATTTAGTAAGCCCTTATTACATAGCAGATGCTCTGCTTTATATATATTATGTATACTTTATATGCTTTATATATTTTGTATTTCTATAAATTACCATTTTCTAATCATAGTTTTTGTTAAAAAAGGATGAATGGGATACAAAAAAATATTTTATTTAGAAATAACTTGTCCAAGGTAGCCCCCTTGAATCTCTTTACAAAATACATTTGTATTTTATGAATAACAAATGGCATGTACGTTAATTTGTAAATGATAATTGTCATACATGTAACTTATTATTTATTTCCATAAAGTTTTTGGAGCCCTAGAAGTAATTTGCCAGCTGGCTAGCAATCTGAGACTTACAGGCTCTAAACTAAATGTTGAACTGCAAATTTGGAGTCTGTAGTGTGCTGATTAATGGCCCCTAAACATATCCAGGACTTAATCTCTGGAATTTTGTGAATGATAACCTTATATGGCAGAACAGACTGTGTAAATATAATTACATTAAAGACTTTGAGATTGGGAAATTATCCTAGGTTATCTGGGTAGTCTCAAGATACAATCACATTTGCCCTCGTAAGAGTGAAGCAGAGGGAGATTTTACACAAAAGAAAGGTTATATGCCAACCTCAGTGCACAGAGAGAGAAACAGAGAGAGTTTTGAAGATGCTATGTTATAGGCATTATAGATGGAGAAAGAGACCACAAACCAAGGACTCTAGATGCTAGAAAAGGTAAGGAAACAGATTCTCCCCTAGAGCTTCCAGGGAGCACAGCCCTACCAATGCCTTGATTCAGGTCACTGAAATTTATTTTGGACTTCAGGCCTCTGAAACTGCAGGAAAATAAATGCTCAGTGCTTTGAGTCACCAAGTTTGTGGTAATTTGTTACAGCAGCCATAGGAAACTAATACAGAGTTTTTCCTACTTAGATACTATCAGGAAAAAAAAATTAAGGTGAAGATTTCAAATATAGGCCATTATATCACGTAACAAAAATGGAAGGACATTGCAAAGCCGCAGAAATATTGACTGAACTTATTACTTTGTTTTTATGCAGCGTGCATAAAAATTGATGCAGTTTGCAATGGAAAAACACTCCATGTGAACAGTCTTTGAAGAAATTTGGCTCTATTTTTGGATAGCGTCCACTCAGCTGAGATGTGCCAAACCAACCACATCTGTATAGTTTACATCAGGAAGTGTACTTTTTTAAAGTATGTTTTTGGAAAAACATGAAAATCTTTGCATGATAGCTGAATTTTGACTTGAAATTCTTTTTTAAAAAATTGGAAATTCACAAATAACATATGGGTAACTAGTTGTTTACTTATAAATACTTCTAAGGAGTAGATAAGTTATTAAGACTTTAACGACTTAGGATGCCATCAGATGAACCATTTCATTGAGAATTTGAGGGTTTTCCCACTAAAGATACTATACTACATGGAAGAGTATGAGAGTGCCCTCACATCCTAATGATGATAGGATGGCACACTTATCAAAGATTTGGCTTTAAGCTCAGCACCCGTAGCATAGTGGATATGGCGCCAGCCACGTGCACCAAGGCTGGTGGGTTCGAATCCAGCCTGGGCCAGCTAAACAAAAAATAGCCAGGCGTTGTGGCAGGTGCCTGTAGTTCCAGCTACTAGGAGGCCGAGGCAAGAGAATCTCTTAAGCCCAAGAGTTTTAGGTTGATGTGAGCTGTGACACCATAGCACTCTACCAAGGGCAACATAGAGAGACTCGTTCTCAAAATCAAAAAAAAGACTTGGCTTTAGTTAAATTTTCTGGGAGATAAAGTTACTTCCTCTAAAGGTCAACATAGATGTTGATGGGTTATTTGTAATTAAAAAGGGAGGAATTTATATGAAGAAAACAAAATAAATCACTGTCTAATGAAACAGGTGTTGCCTCAGGAAGGGTTGTGGCTGTGGTGTGAAACATTGTTTTTCTTTCTTTTTTTTTTTTCTCTATTAGAGGAAACATTATTTTTCAAAAAGCCTGGATAATCCAAAAGTGACTGACCTCATAAAGGTTTACTTTTAAAGGCCACTGTAGAAGACTAATAAAAATAAACAACTATCTTTAAAAGTTATAATCCATGAACTCTGCATCAGTGACTCTATGTTTTGCAAAAGAAGCAAAAAAATTTTTTCTTAGTGAATTTTCATCTTGGAAGTTGTTTTTCTTTGTTTTGTTTTGTTTTTTAACAATGGTATGCACCCTGGAGACTAATTATCTGCTTTTCATTTCCTGATCACAAATTACTTCTAAGCTTTATCTTTGTTTGAATATCCATTCTGTGGTGGGTATTTCTGTCTTGTCATTTAGCCATGAATACAAATAATTGGAGTAAAGATGTGTAAGTAAGGATGCAAAGCAATTTGTCACACATGCAGCCAATGTTTAAGTCATTTCAAGCCATTAAAGCTTATAAAAGCAAATTATTTGCCCTTTCTAGGGCCACTAACAATCACACTCACCAAAGTGGTTTTAGAGGAGCCTAGTTACTGAATTAGATCCTGCTGAATTCGTAAGTTTATACTCCCCCAAAGAGTATTTAGTAACTCAGCACATCTGTAATTTTTAAATTACTGCCCTTACAAACAAAGGCAGGGATAACTGAAGGTTACAACCTAATAGCTCTCTAGACAGTTGTCTATTCCAGTTCATCATTGGCTGATATCTTAATGAGGATTCTCTACATCATGTAACTCAATATAGGAATAAAAAGGTGACAGTAGCAGAAGGCAGCAGCAAAATCTCTGGTTTATGTGATAGGAAGCCTGGGCTCTGTCACTCTATTGAGGATCTTAAACAGCCTATCTAGTTTCAGAAAATCTGAATCATCAGTGTTGACAATCAGAAATCCTATTTAAATTAACACCCCTCAGGCCCCTTGAGAGTAGAACAGAAGATGACCTTTTGACTGATGGTAGAGTCCCCTGACAAAGGGATTCAGACCCTCACACAAAGCAATGGGACAATAGCTGACCCCATCTGAGGGAGCATTGCGAGTAATGCCAAGAAAATTAGGGAGGCCCAATGTATAATAGGTTCAAGGAGCCTAGGCACTGTCACAGACATTGGGTTTTTTACTGGCAGGGAGAAACATTTTCCAGTAAGACCCAAGTGGCTATCGTTCAAAAGTTTATGACAGGGATTGGCCAACATTTTCTGTAAATGGCCAGATAGTAAATATTTTGGGTTTTGTGTTCCAAAACATAAAATTCGAAATATATATATATATATTCTATATATATATATATATATATAGAGAGAGAGAGAGAGAGAGAGAGAGAGGATATTATGTAGGTGTTTATACATATAACAAGGGAGAGAACAAATTTCCACACATTCAGGGTTTAGTAATAGTGATTGAGGGCACATTTTCTCATCCAGAAAAATTTCAGTCGTGGTTCTGAGCTCAAAAAAAAAAATCTCAATAAAACATTACCACTGCTGGGGCGGCACCTGTGGCTCAAAGGAATAGGGCGCTGACCGCATATGCTGGAGTTGGTGGATTCAAGCCCAGCCCTGGCCAAAAACTGCAAAAAACAAACAAACAAAAAATTACCACTGCTAAGCCATTGCACTTCAGTGTTGTAGGGCAAGTCAGTTTCTCTTTTTTACAATGATTCACAGAACTATCTGTGAGAAGTCCAGGAGAGCATGTGAAGTTCACCACTGACACTAGTATACAATAACACACGATAGAAGCAATTTTTTTTTTTTTTTTGCAGTTTTTGGTCAGGATGGGTTTGAACCTGCCACCTCCGGTATATGGGGCCGGCGCCCAACTCCTTAAGCCACAGGCACCACCCAGAAGCAAATATTTTCTACAGAGTTGCAAGGATGAATAATGCAATGAATATCCATAGGCTTTAAACACCTTACATTTTCACAAGTTTTATACATTTGACTAACCAAG
Organism: Otolemur garnettii; assembly: GCF_000181295.1. NCBI lineage: Eukaryota > Metazoa > Chordata > Mammalia > Primates > Galagidae > Otolemur > Otolemur garnettii. The sequence goes on from NW_003852625.1 coordinate 1,609,036, forward strand.
CCTTTTTCTGTTCAACACGTATTTTTTACCATCAATTGTAACACATCTTAGCAGAGTCTATTTCAGGTGCACTGAGTTGATATTTTTCTCAATTCTTTTGAAAATACTCTCTCTTCTAGCTGTTCCATGCAGACTATCATATCCATATTCAATCACTTCAAACCTAGTATTGTCTCCTCAACTGATAGACAGCTGAACAGTATTGAAAACATCTGTCAATTCAAGAACCAAGGAAAAGGCTCAGTGCCTGTGGCTCAAGTGGCTAAGGTGCCAGCCACATACACCTAAGGTGGCGGGTTCAAATCCAGCCTGGACCCGCCAAACAACAATGATGGCTGCAACCAAAAAATAGCCTGGTGTTGAGGCGGGCGCCTGTGGTCCCAGCTACTTGGGAGGCAGAGGCAGGAGACTCACTTGAGCCCAGGAGTTGGAGGTTGCTGTGAGCTGTGATGCCACAGCACTCTACCCAGGGGGACAGCTTGAGGTTCTGTCTCAAAAAAAAAAAAGAACCAAGGAAAACCACCCAGACTCATTGGCTTGTTTTTGAATTGAGTATTGATATTGCTCCCATAGTCCTCAACTCAGAGCAACTGTTCTCACCAAAAGGCTAATCGTTTTAGACAAGTTTACTTTCTCTAGGCACATTTCTTTAGCTGCTGTAATCAAATGCAATTTAATTAACTTTCCATCAGTAAAGGGCTTTCTTTGCTTGGCTAATAAATGAGCAGCTTGGAAACTTACTTTGGTGACAGCTTCATTTTCATTTTATTTATTTTTGTGGGGAAATTCCACTGTGATGAGATATTCCATCTTAAATTTTCTGATCATTGCTTTCCTGTGGGGATATTGTGAAGAATGCTTATTGTTGACATATCCTGTACCATTCTAGCACACTATAGCTGTACTGTCTGCCACTGTATTAAAAAGACAATGCTTTACCATCTCATTAGATAACCAAATATCCACACTCCAAAGTGCCTTTTAAATATAACAACCAAATTCCACTTGCTTTTTCCTTCTTTTTTTTTTTTCTTTTTTTTGAGGCAGAGTCTCACTTTGTCGCCCCTGGTAGATTGCTGTGGCATCATAGCTCACAGTAACCTCAAACTCTTGGGCTCAAGCAATTCTCTTGCCTCAGCCTCCCAAGTAGTAGCTGGGACTATAGGCACCTGCCACAACACTTGACTATTTTTAAAGACGGGGTCTTGCTTTTGCTCAGGCGATCCATCTGCCTCTGCCTCCCAGAGTGCTGGGATTACAGGCGTGAGCCACTGGGCACTTTATTTTTCTTGTTTGATGTGATGGGTATGCATTGAAAATTTTCTTTAAAGTTTACAACATGGAAACATGCATAACACTTGAATGCAGTAGAGTGCATCACTGCAATTTACAGTGCACTGAGCAGCAGTGTGAGGAGATAAGAGAACCACAGTTGGTCTCTGTTGCAACTATAGTTGACCCTTAAACAACCAGAGGGTTAGGGAGGGATAGGGCCATTCATCCTCCACAGAGTTGAAAATCTGAGTAAAACTTTTGACTCTCCCAACTGTGATAACAAAAACAGCCAATTAGCACATACTTTGTATATATATATATTTTTTTTTTTTGCAGTTTTTGACCGGGGCTGGGTTTGAACCCACCACCTCTGATATATGGGGCCGGCCCCCTACTCCTTTGAGCCACAGGCACCACCCCCATAGTTTGTATGTTATGTGTTTTATATGCTGTATTCTTATGGTAAAATACGCTAGAGAAAAAAAAAATTCACAAAGAAGAGAAAATATTGTGGCTAGTGCCTGTAGTCCCAGCTACTTGGGAGGCTGAGGCAAGAGAATCGTTTGAGTCCAAGAGTCTGAGGTTGCTGTGAGCTATGGCACCATGGCACTCTACCAGGGGCAACAAAGTGAGATTCTGCCTCAAAAAAAAAAAAAAAAGAAAGAAAGAAAGAAAAGAAAATACATTTACAGTACTGTACTGTATTTATTGATACCTTAAATTTATGTCTTCTATGTACAAGATAAAATCATTTGTCTGGAACGGTGCCAACCTCAATCTATGGAATATATAAAATAATTCAACCTCTTATAATGTCATGTCTTTTCTCTGCTTCTTGGGAGCACTTCCAGCATCACTTAGTGCCATTTTATGTGGATCCCACAATGTTATTCAAAGTTCACGGTATTCTACTAAACACAATGAAAAATACAAGCAATCGCAATTTAGTGGAGACAACTCCTCACACAGAGATGATTAGGGTCACATGGTACTTTAAGAGCACTCACTTGAGCTCACTGCAATAACAACCGGAGGTGGCTATAAAATTACTGCATAGTACAGTGTCTACTGCAGATCATTTTAAGCAGTCAGGATTTAATACCGCATCTTGTTACATTTGTTTACATTTCTCTTAACCCCAGTGGTACCGTGCATGGTCTGTGTTTGTGTGCATTAGTTTTGATAAATTTTAACTGTTAAGAATAGATTTGTGTATATTTTCTGGTAATAAAAGATTAAAAAGACTAGTATCAGCTGGGTGTGGTGGCTCATGCCTATAATCTCAGCACTTTGTGAGGCCAAGGCAGGTGGATCGCTTGAGGTCAGCAGTTTGAGACCAGCCTGGACAACATAGTAACCAAAAAGTGAAATAAAATAAATTAGCAAGGCATGGTGGCATGAGCCTATAGTCCCAGCTACATAGAAGGCTAAGGTAGGAAGATCACTTGAGCTCAGGAGTTTGAGGCTACAGTGAGCTATTATCATGCCACTGCATTTTAGCCTAGGCAAGAGAATGAGACCTTTTCTAAATAATTTTTAAAAGATTACTATCTACATATATTTTATGAATTCATGACATGCCTACCCTGACTATATAGCTTATCTGAAAAAATTTTCAAATTGGCACATATATTCAAAAAATTTCCAGTATATCTATTGAAAAAATATACATTGCATACAAATACACGTTGCAGAAGAAATATATAATTTCTTTTAATGGGTGAAAAGATCAAAAGAAAAAATATTTTCTAGCATGTGAAAACTGTGTGAGATTCAAATTTCCGGGCTCATAAATAATTTTATTAGAACATAGCCACATGTATCAATTTGAAATTTCAAAAAATTAAAAAATAGACAAATGGAATGATATCAACTCAAAAACTTTTGTGTATCAAAAGTCACAATCAAAAGAGTGACATGAAAAACTATGGAATGAGGGGCTGCTTGAGGTGGCTCACACCTGTAATCCTAGCATTATGGGAGGCCACGGTTGGTAGATTATCTGAGATCAGGAGTTCAAGACTGGCCTAAGCAAGAGCAAGACTCAGTCTCTAAGAAAAATAGCCAGGTGTTGTGGTGGGTGCCTGTAGTCCCAGCTATTCAGGAGGATGAGGCAAGAGATTCACTTGAGCCCAAGAGCTGTGAGCTATGATGCCATGGCACTCAACCCCAGGGCGACTAAGTGAAACTGTGTTTCAATAAAAAAAAAAGAAAGAAAAAGAAAAGATAAAAAAGAAAACCTAGAGAATGAGGGAAAATATGTGCAAATAATATATCTGTTAAGGAGTGATGTATAGAATATATAAAGAATCCCTACAATTCAATGACAAAAGAACAAATAATCCAATTTAGAATGAACAGAAGAAGGACTTGAATAACATTTTGCAAAGATTATATACAAATGGACAAAATGCATACAATATCACTAATCATTAGAGAAACGCAAATCAAAACCACAATGAGATACCACCTCACATTCACTAGAATGGCTTCTATAACCATAAAATAGCTAGGTGTGATGGTCTAGCGCCCAGCTACTCAGAAGGCTGAGGTGGGAGAATTACTTGGGGCCCAGGAGTTAGAGACAAGCCAGAGCAACATAGTACGACCCCATCTCAAAACAAAACAAAATAAAAAAAGTATTAAATAACAATTACTAGTAAGGATGTGAAGAAATCAAAACCCCTATGCATTATTGGTAGAACTGTAAAATGGTGCAACGGTTGTGGAAAACTGTATGATAATTCTTCAAAAAATCAAAAAGAACCACTATGTGATGGATCAAGCAAGCCCACTTCTGGGTATTTTCCAAAAGACTTGAAGGCAGGATCTCTGAGAGGACTTTCACACTGATGCTCATGGCAACATTGCATATAATAGCCAAGTGGTAGAAACAACCTAATTGTCCATGAACACATGAACGGATGAACAAAATGTGGTGTATATATACAATGGAATATTATTAAGGAATTAATATTATAAAAGGAAGGAAATCCAGTCACATGCTACGACAGAGATGAACCTTGAGGATATTGTGTTAAGTGAAATAAGCCAGTCATGAAAAGACGAATGTTGCATTATTTTATTTGTTTGAGTTAATCTAAAGTAGTAAGCCTCTCATAAAGCAGAATATTGGCTTCTCGGGGCTGGAGGGAGGAGTAAATGGGGGGTTTGCTATTCAATAGGCATAGAGTTTCAGTTTTGCAAAATTAAAAAGTTTTAGAGATCTGTTAAGCAACAATGTTTATATAGTTAAAACTACTGTACTTAAAAAAAATGGTTAAGCCAGGCACAGTGGCTCATGCCTGTAATTTTAGCACTCTGGGAGGCCAAGGTGAGTGGATTGTCTGAGTTCAAATTCCAGTCTGAGCCAGAGCAAGATCTCATCTCTAAAAAAATAGCCAGGCATTATCGTGGGCACCTGCAGTCCCAGTTACTTGGGAGGTTAAGGCAAGAGAATCACTTGAGCCCAACAAGTGATTGGGCTAAGGTTGTTGTGAACTATGATGCCACAGCACTCTAGTGAGGGTGACAAATCGAAACTCTGTCTCAGAAAAAAGGTGGTTAAGATGGCAAATTTTATGTTTTGTTTTTCTTTTCCTTTCTTACTTTCCTTCCTTCCTCCTTTTTTTTTTTTTTTTTTGAGACAGAGTCTCACTTTGTCACCCTCTGTAGAATGCTGTAGTATCATAGTTCACAGCAACCTCAGACTCTTGGGCTCAAGTGATTCTCTCACCTCAGTCTCCCAAGTAGCTAAAACTATAGACTCCCGCCACAACGCCTGGCTAGTTTTAAAGATGAGGACTTGCTCTGGCTCAAGGTGGTCTCAAACTTGTGAGCTCAGTCAATCCACCTGCCTTGGCCTCCCAGAGTGCTGGCATTACAGGTGTGAACCACTGAGCCTGCCTATGTTTTGTTTTTCATCACAGTAAAAGAAGACAAATCAGAGAAGGGGTTATATTAAAGAAGAAGTCTTGAATCTGCTGTAAATTAGTTCTTAAGCAAATCATTCCCCAATTTTGAGATTTAACTCTATTTAGTAAAAAGTGATTAGAATCAACATCTCATAAGTGGTAAAAGTCATAAGAGCAAAAAGAGTGGTGGTTACCAGGGACTGGGAGAAGAGGGAAAGGGGAGGGGAGTTGTTTAATGGGTATGAAGTTTTAGTTTTGCAAGATAAACGTATTTTGGCAGTCCTATTGCACAACAATTTGAATATACATTACTGAACTGTACACTTAAATATGATTAAGATGGTAAATTTTATCTCATGTATTTTTTTACCACAACTACCACAATTAAAAGTAAAGAAACAGGCTCGACGCCTGTGGCTCAATCGGCTAAGGCGCCAACCACATACACCTAAGGTGGCGGGTTCGAATCCCCAGCCCGGGCCCGCCAAACAACAATGATGGCTGCAACCAAAAAATGGCCGGCGCTGTGGCGGGCGCCTGTGGTCCCAGCTACTTGGGAGGCTGAGGCAGAAGACTTGCTTGAGCCCAGGAGTTGGAGGTTGCTGTGAGCTGTGAGGCCACGGCACTCTGCCCAGGGGGATAGCTTGAGGCTCCGTCTCAAAAAAAAAAAAAAAAAAGAAAAAAAAAATCCTAAAAAGGAAACCAAAAAAACTGTACCCTCATGTTAATTTGAAATAAGAAAAAAAAACCATTTCTTAGATTGCATGCTATACACAAACAGACAGGAGACCGGACTTGGGCAAACCTGCCTCTTTGGCCCAGACTTAGGAAACTTCACCTAGGTTCTATATCTGAAGGTACTCTATAAGCATCATGCTCACCTTTAGCGAATCTAATATTCTGCAATGCCAATGGGTACAAGAGTCTTTCCTCCTAAAAAATTGACAGTGAGTGCAGTGGTGGAAAAACTAGAAGAGTTAGAATGGGTGATGTTATGAGATTGGGACAATGGATGGAAGAATGGTGTGGGCCACTATAGCAAATGTGTAAATGGTGAGGAATTTGAGAGCCTGTTTGGGGAAGAAGAAGAATATAGACAGCGACATCCACAGTTCCCTTCTACCCGTGGAATTGGTGTAGTTGAGGTGAAGGAGAGTTATTCATTCACTCACTGTGTAAACTTGGGGAAGACCATTCCACTTACTTACCTTATCTGTGAAAAGGAGAGTGGGACAAGATCCCTAGTGCACCTCCCATCTGTAAAAACCATGAGATGAGACTCTAAATCACCCAGCTGATAAAGTGCCAATGATTTTATCCCCTCATTTGCACAAATTTAAAGAGAGGAAACTTTCTATGCCTCTTACTGGGTTGATATTTATTTTTTACACGAGTAAGTAGGGGTAAAAACTCATTATAGACTACAGAGTCCTAACTGCATATCCACAGCTGGTCCTTTTCTTTATACCTCAAGCTCACCTTCCCCTGGGAATGAGGAAATAGTGCAGACAAGGAAGGGAATTGGGAGCTATTGTTAACTGCAGTTTTTTAGCGGCTATCTCCTACTGTTAAAAGTCTCTGAAGTCTTCTGTTGGGGAACAGTCTTGTTTATGAAAAGAATGAAAATCTCAGTGTTCATTTTGAAAAATAATCATTATGTGTGACGGCCTTGTCAAAAACAGCAACATTCTTTTAGCTTTTTTTTTTTTTAAATCCTCTCCTTCTTCATTAGTGAGGACTCAAGAAAAACAGGAGTTCAAAGGGAGTCATAAACAGAGCTTTCTTCTGCCAGTTGTTAACCAGGTTAACCAGGCTCCTTCCAGTTGTCAACTTCCTTCCTTCCGAAGAGGAAGAGGCTGCCTCACTCTTGGCCTCTGGGGTGTTGGGGTGGGGGTGGAGGGACTTTATTAATGGATTGCTCCCGTAGCTGTCTCATTTGCTTTCCAGTTTGCAGCTGTGCCATGATCTGTTTATTTGAATTTCAGCCCCAGAACTGACTTGCCTTTGTTTCTGGTTGAAGGAAGCTCTAGTTAGAATGGGAAAGTTCAGCCTCAGTGTTCAAGCTAAACACATTGCAGTGGGAAAACATGAACTTCGAGACTGCTGTGCCCAGGTTAGAATTTTCACAGTGAATGCCTTTGCCTGTGTTGTGCTTTGGTTTACTTCTGGCCCTGGTTGTTGTTGTTAGCCTCATATTTGCTCAGAAATTTTCCTGGGGTGATTTACCATAACGTTTTCTCCAAGAAAAAGGAAATTAAAAACCCATCAGCTCTCTTTATGCATTCATTGACATGTTATAATTTAATAATAATAATAATAACATAACATTGATAGGTTGAGTAAAGTGGCCCACTCCTGTAATCCTAGCACTCTGGGACACCAAGGAGGGTGGATTGCCTTAGCTCTAGAGTTTGAGGCCAGCCGGAGCAAGAATGAGACCCCATGTCTACTAAAAATAGAAAACCTAGCTGGGTGTGGCAGCAGGGGCCTGTAGTCCCAGCTACTCAGAAGGCTGAGACAAGAGGACTGCTTGAGCCTAGGAGTTTGAGGTTGCTGTGAGCTGTGATGATTCCATGGCACTCTAGCCTGGGGCAAAACAGAGTGAGACTCTAAAAAAAATTAGTAATGCCTTGAAGGTCTAAGTTGTAATTGGTGTACAACACTTGCACATACATGTTCTTGTTGACACAACAAAGACTGTGACGTAAATAAGAATAAGAGTTTTTATCGCCATTTTATTAGTGGTCAAACTTAGGCTCAAACGGGCTGAGTAACTTGCCTAAGTTAGTGGTTAAGATGAGACTAGAGGGTGGTGCCTGTGGCTCAAGGAATAGGGCGCAGGCCCCATATACTGGAGGTCGTGGGTTCAAACCTGGCCCTGGCCAAAAAATGCAAAAAAAAAAAAAAAAAAAAGATGAGATTAGAACCTACCCCAAAGATATAATAGCTTTTGACAGAACCTTGTACTGCCATCCTTCCTTCAGAAAAGCAAGGATGTTGCTTAGGAGGGGGCTTAGATTCAGCCTTTAGGCAAGAGCAGTGGTTAAAGTCATGAAACACTTATGCACTGGTTGGTGAAAAGTTGCTGCCTGGAGCCCTTCAAGTGGCTGCCCTGGTTGTACCAGCACTGGAGAATCTCTCTGGGGTGGGGCTAACTTGGTGCCAGCCTACCAGCAGGCTCCCATCCAAGTGACTCCAGATGACCAGAGTTGAGGTGGAACCAGCGAGAGGGAAAGCAGCACCTTTGGCAGGACTGGTCCCTTAGTGTACAAACTGTGTGCTGAGCCCACAGCTGGCCAGCATGTCCATAGAGAGCCTTCAGTTATACAGCAATGAGAACACCAGCCTCCCCAACAAGTCCTACTGCTTCTTAAATATTTTTAATATCATCCAGACATGTACAACCAAGGCGCGCCAACAGCAAAACTGTGAAAGAGATTTCTCTCATTTGTCTTTCCCCACAGTGTGTGCTCTGCCCCTGATTAGGTGTCTGGTTCCTGAAGTTTCCGCGGTCCTCCCCCATCACCTACAAGAGGCCTTCACTTCAGGGTGACGTCTGGGCTAGGTCTTTCCAGGCAGTTTCCTCCCTTCCTTATACCATCCCCACATACCTAAGCTGTCAGAGCCTGATTTTTGAAAGTGTTAGTGACTGGGGAAGGTAATTTATGATGCTTAAAGATACAAGGTCTTAGGGACATCTTTACAGATGGAACTTCAAGCCCTATGAGGGGTGGGATAAGAGATCATTTTTTTGAGAACTGGCTTTTCTGCTCTCAAGCTATATCCTTTAATAAACACCTACAAAACAAAGTGGTTTTTTTGATTTGTTCAATGTTCCCAATGAATATTGAGACCTTTACAAGATGCATTTTTTACTATTTGATCATATTCTCTCCTATAGGAAAAATAGGAAGTCACATTTAGGCTCGGTGCCTGTGGCTCAAGTGGCTAAGGCGCCAGCCACATACACCTAAGGTGATGGGTTCGAATCCAGCCCGGACCTGCCAAACAACAATAATGGCTGCAACCAAAAAATAGCCTGGCATTGTGGCGGGCGCCTGTGGTCCCAGCTACTTGGGAGGTGGAGGCAGGAGACTCGCTTGAGCCCAGGAGTTGGAGGTTGCTGTGAGCTGTGATGCTACAGCACTCTACCCAGGGGGACAGCTTGAAGCTCTGTCTCAAAAAAAAAAAAAAAAAAGGAAGTCACATTTAATACAAGAAATATGTTGAGGAGGAGGGTATTTCCTCCTAAGGCATAACTCTTAAAATAGACACAGATGCCATATTATATAGCTAAGAGCACAGGCTTTCAATTTCTTTTTACACATGGCAAGAAAAGAGGGTGAAGCCTATAGATTAAAAGGGACTTAAAGGACAAGATATCAATCAAATGCCATTATATATCATGAACTTTGTTTGGACCATGATTCATATAGCCTAATGTAAACAAAAAGAAAGCAAAAAAAAATGAGACAATTGGGGAAACATGACAATAGACTGGATATGTGATAATATTAAGAAATGATTCAGGCCAGGCATGGTGGCTCACACCTAACCCTAGCACTCTGGGAGGTTGAGGGGAGTGGATTGCTATTGTAGTTAGGCTATTGTGGTAGGTGCCTATAGTTCCAGCTGCTCAGGAGGCTGAGACAAGAGGATCACTTGAACCCAGGAGTTTGAGGTTGCTGTGAGCTAGGCTGTCACCACGGCATGCTAGCCTGGGCAGCAAAGTGAGACCGTCTCAAAAAAAAAAAAAAAAAAGCCAAATGATTCATTTTTGTAGGTTTTACAGTTATGTATTCTAAGAGTCTGTTTCTTCTCAAGATATATATTGAAATATTTACAATGAAAAAATATGAAAACCTGTGCGTATCTTATAAATACCTTGGCAGTACACCAGATGCCTACGGTTGCTCTCCAGGTGGGGAGCAGGCGTGGGAAAGACAGGCTGACGTAGCAACACAAGTGGAAGTAATGGTGAAGAATCAGTCAAGCCTGAGGAGTACAAAAGTCTTGCTTTGCAGCCCTGAGCCTTCCAAAGCATCCTTGAGAACAAACAGAGCATTTGCTATTTATCTGCTTCCTCCTTTCTCTCCCTCTCACACACTGCCCTACAGCAAACGTTGCGAACCATCTATTGTACTTATCCTTGGAGTTCTTCAGAATACAGATGGGAGAAAGCCTGGTTGCCACTGAAACAGAAATATGGGTCCCTTCCTGAGATCGTCTTTATGCCTCTTATAGGACTGGAGAATTCTGCCATAGCACTTTAACTCTTTTTTTCTTCTTTTTTAAAACAGGATCTCACTCTGTCACCCTGGGTAGAGTGCTCTGGCATCATTGTAGTTCACAACAACCTCAATCTCTTGGGCTTAGGTGATCATTTTGCCTCAGCCTTCTGAGTAGCTAGGACTATAGGTGGCTGCCACAAAACCCGGTTAGTTTTTCTATATTTTTTAGTAGAGATGGGGTCTTGCTCTTGCTCAGGCTGGTCTGGAACTGAGCTCAGGCAATCTGCCCACTTTGACTTCCCAGAACGCTAGGATTACAGATGTGAGCCACCTGGCCAGGCATTTACCAAAGGCTTGCTATGTGCTAGACACCTAGCACACATGATCTCAACAGTCTGACCCAGGCCCATTTTACATATGAATAGATTGAGATTTGAAGAGAATAAGTGGCTTGCCCAGGGTTATACTGCTAATGTAATCTTGAGCCATCAATGTTTCCACTTGGCCTGTGAAGAGGAGAAAGTTACAGAACAAAGAGGCCCTCTATATTTAAGTTCCATACTGAGCCCATGGTGCACCTGAAGTTCAGGGTGAGGGACACTGAGCTTGGTTGTAAGGTGTAGGGGCAAGACCCTTGGTAGCCCTGAGCCCTTACAAGCCTAGCCAACTTAACCTGCTTCTCAGTGGAAGCAGGGGAGGAGGGTAAGGGGAGAGGGGAGGAGGAAGAGGAATGGGTAAGCTCTCACCTAATGGGCACAATCTGTGTGTATATGGCACACTCCCTGGTTAAAGAGCTCAACTACAACTTGACAATGTAACCTAAGCATTTGTACCCTCATATTAATTGGAAAAATTTTTTTAAAAGATCTTTATTTGTCCTTCTATTCTTGTCTAAAGCTGTTGTCATTTCCTTTTCTGTCTGGCGACACTGGAAGCTGCCTCCAGGCGGTAGGATCACACTGGCCCCTTGTGTGACCCCCCCCCACCTCACCAGGATGAAACACATCTTAGAATTGCCTTTTGTTTGGCCTTTTCTTCCTTATTCAGCAGAAAGCATCTTGTCGCTCACATTTCTAGAACTTCAACTATTCCCATTCGTTATTGAATGGGCAAGCAGCTCAGGGTTTGAGGTAAATGGAAAGTGCTGTCCTTAGCAGCTCTGGTTTCATTATTAAGTGGTTGCGTTGGGAGACATATGGATTCACAGGATCAGGGCCTCTTAGATCTGCCAAGCCCTCAGAAACTGTAAAGCTGAGGCCAATCTGGGATGATTGCAACTTGGCTGCTAAAGTTTCATTTGTGAGCTCATTCATCTCTTCCTTCATTCTTTTATTCCAGAAATACTTTTTAACTGCCTACTAGATATTAGTGCCTTCGCCTCACCATCAGGAAGCTCTCATTTTGAGGGTGAGGGCAGATGGACCAGTAAACCGAGGATCACATTCTGTGAAGGAAAGGCAGTGTCCGATAGTGGTTTAGAAAGTACACTTTAGGGGTGGCGCCTGTGGCTCAAAAGAGTAGGGCGCCAGCCTCATATGCCAGAGGTGGTGGGTTCAAACCCAGCCTCGGCCAAAAAAAAAACTGCAAAAAAAAAAAAAAAAAAAAA
>NW_003852625.1:1621292-1626102 GCF_000181295.1 Otolemur garnettii
CGGCACTCTACCCAGGGGGACAGCTTGAGGCTCTGTCTCAAAAAAAAAAAAAAAGAAAGAAAGAAAGAAAGAAAGAAAGTACATTTTAAAAATTGCAGTCCAGGGCTGGGCATGGTGGCTCATACCGATAATCCAAGTATTCTAGGAGGCTGAGATGGGTAGATTGCCTGAGCTCAGGAGTTGAAGACCAGCCTGAGCAAGAGCAAGACCCCCGTCTCTGCTAAAAATAGAAAAACTATCCTGGCATGGTGGCAAGGACCTATAGTCTCAGCTACTTGGGAGGTTTGGGCAGGAGGATCCATTGAACCCAGGAGTTTGAGGTTGCTGTGAGCTGTGATGCCATGACACTCAGCCTGGTGCAACAGAATGAGACTTTGTCTCCAAAATAAAATAAATAAAATAAAAATAAAACAATAAAAATCATAGTCCAGGGTGGCTTCAGCAGCACATATACCAAAACTGGAGCGATACAGTGAAGATTAGCATAATTTAAAAAATTATACAGTCTTGGCTTAATACTCAACCTTGCCACTCATCTTTGCTGTGTGGTTATGGGTGAGCTATGAAACCTCCTTAGTTCTAGAGTGTGGGGATAATGTATATACCTACCACACCAGGGGGAGGCAGCTGGTCCTAGAGCAGTGTAGATAGCCAGCAAAACGTCTCTATCTGACTAGTGAGATTCTAGAAAATGAGTTAACAAGGTAGACTTTTATCCTTAAAAATATCAGGCAAGAGGCAGGTAGACAGTTGGGGCAAGGGACATTTGTCCATTGGGATTGAAGAGCTAGCATGGGAGCTCTGGCTCAGGGTCAAATCCTGACTTAGGAAGCAAGACAGACCTCAGTTCCACAGGAAATATATGTCTGGGTTTATAGAATAAAGGTATAAATTAGCATGAGGAGACAGGGATGGAGCCAAGAACAGACCTCATTAACTCGAATATGGTGAAGACACTGAGAGGGACAGGAGCCCTGCTGACCATGCTGGGCTTGGCAGCTTTGGCCGCCTTGAGAATGTGAGCCTCAAATCTCTGCAGAGGAGTGGCCAGACCTCCCCTGTGCTCTGAAAGCATCACTGCATTTTCACTAAGGCCCTGAACACAGCAGGGATCCTAGATAGGCCTGTCCATGGGAGACTCCTTTGACTAGTAACCTTTTTGAGGATTCCCTGATGGCCTTGCTAAACTTCCTTTAGAACTACGGGGCAGGGTAAGACCCTCCCTCTCTTCCTTCCTTCCTTCTCTTTCTTCTTCACTCAGGATCAGACTTGCACTGCATTGTAATGCATGCTGGTGGCTCTCAGAGGTTTTCCTGGCACCCTCCTTGTTTTCTATCACAAAGATGGCCCCTAATAAATTTCTTGTGTTTTTAATTCTATCATTTCATCTTAGAGGATCTGGACTAACACAGGCAGTCGCCTATTGTATGGTTAAGTGACCTCAGCTTCAATGATAAAGAGTTGCAATAACAAAGAGAATTGGACCTCTAGTGCAATGGTTTTTACACTTCATTTTATGAAGAAGACAGATTCATTGAGGAGGTCTCAGGCATAGGGGCAGGCTCCAGGAATACAGTAATAAACAAGATGCCCTCATAATATTTATCAGGAAAGATGACAGAAATTAAGTAAGTAATTGAGAAAATATTTGTGTTATTTTTCGTTTCATTTAAATAATAATGATATAGTCCAAACTCCTTACCACAGTTTACAAGTCTTCATGATCTGGTCCCCAGCTGTCTCTCTAGCACTTTTTCTCATCATATCCATATTGTACTCTGTATCAGCCAGTGTGAAATGCCTGCAATTCTCAGAACCTTCCATCTCCTTTTTAGTCTGGGTCTTTGCCAAAACTACCCTTTGCCTACCAACCTTAGACCATATCCATCTACCAGGCATGTCTGCTCTGGGAAGTCTCCCTGAGCAACAGAAGGTGCTCTTCCTATAGCACCTTCTATCCTGACCACAGATTTCATTGCAGGCAAGTACATGGAAAATTATACAAAAACAAAACTGATATCAGGCACAAAATGTCTACATTTCTTTCCAAATCGTTTGGCTCATATTCAAGAAATAGTATCTCTACTCTTTTGTGTGTGTGTGTGTGTCGGGGCTGGATTTAAACCAGCCACCTCCAGCATATGGGGCCGGTGCCTCACCCTTTTGAGCCACAGGTGCCTTCCAGTAGCTCCACTCTTTATGCTCACACCAAACTTGACTTCTGTTTTGCTATAGAAACTGCTGCCTACCCATTATTTGCTCTCTCCTGCCTCCACTGTAATAATGTGTCCAGCTAAAAATATCTATGTTTCCCAGTCTTTCTTGTAGATGGAGATGAATAATGAGAAACAAGCAGAAGTCATGGGGTGAGGCTTCTGGGAAGCCCTTTTTGCCTTTTGACCCTCCCTTCTACCCACTGCCTGGTATTTGAATGATGCTTAAAGTTCCAGCAAACATCTTGGGACCACGGAGGAAAGGTCAAGAGAATTACAAACAGCCCTGACATTCTTGAACTGCTAAACCAACACCACCAACCGCCTACCTTTGGACTTCTCATTACATGAGACAAATAAACCCTCATGTGTTTCAGCCACTGTAATCAAATTTCTTTCGTTCACAGTTAATACAATTCTGAACCAATCCACTTCAACAAGTTCTGTTCCGTTCTCCTTCTCCTTTACTCGTGCTCAGAATGCCTCCCTTCCTCCCCACCATCCTTTCCCCTAAATCTCTGCCTACCAAATAGTATCCATCACTGAAGACACAGTTCAAATGATACCCATCTAATGGGATCTTATTTTATCCCCTCCTACTCTACATATGCTTGTTCCTTCCTATGACTCATCCCTATTCTCCTTTATCTGGACCCCTGTTGTGGAATACGTAGACACAATATCCTGCCCTATGGAATGGTATTAATGCTCACGTTTGTATTGCATACATCTTTGTACTTTCTGCAATAAATAGCAGAGACACACATAGTAGACATTCAGCAAATCATTGAATTAAGCATGAAATTTCAATATGAACATGATTTCTCTTACACCCGCACACACATTTCACAACTGACTGCTGTATTTTTTAGAGCGAAGTTAGGCAGAATGCAAGCAAATAGATAAAATATGCCACCAAATGACATCTTCTTTAATTGATTTGGAAAATGGAATTATTCATATGCCCATGGGAGTTTTACTTCTGTTTATTTTTAGATTGAACATTCTTTCAACATTTATATGTATTGAATGTCTCCTCCATGAAGTCACAGTGCTATAAACAAGGTTATATTAAGATGAATGGGGGTTTTAGCTGGGAATGTTATGATCAGAGCTAAAATATGGAGCCTATGAAAAGCCCATGTGGATGTGATGAGATTCTGGACTGAGCCGAGGCCAGGGCGAATCCAAAGGAGAAGCAAGGCTATTCTATGTAGCTTGGACTCTAAGAATAGATACATAAAAGTTATTTAAAGGTCTGTTACTCACACTCGTTAGAGATACTGGAATTTTATTGAATGTTATATGCCTCAAAATGATGCCGATGTAGACAGAGAAAGAGCTGATGGGGATATTTCAGTGAATGATAAATGCCTATTCAGAATTCTAAAAAAAAAAAAAAAAAACAACCATGAGATAAACAGCTGAGGAGAGCTCATCAGACAGAAAGATCCTCACACAAGAAGAAAACCTCCTTTGCGCTGCTCATAAAGCACTTTGTTTGCATCCCTCATTTGCATTTCTTCCATCATTTTGAGAATAAGATCACATCTCATTCATCTTGGATCTACCTAGCACTATGCCAGATGCATAGTCAGCCTTAGCAACTGTCATCTTTCTTGACTTGTCTGCAACATTTAAAATTATCAGCTATGGTCTTCTTGAAACGCTCCTTCTGTGCTTTTAGGACACTGGGTTCTCTTGACTCTTCTTTCTCCTCCCTAATAAGTCATTTTCAGTTTCCTTTGCTGAGTCCTTTCCTCCAACTACCCTTTCAGTGATGGTATTCTTCAAGGGACTTTGTTCTTTTCTCATCCTCTTTTCTTTTCATTTATATTAACCCCTCCTGAACTTTTAGCACACTATCTCTGTGAATATATCATTCCTTTAACATTCTTTCTCCTCTTGCCCTCTAAAACTTCAATTCGATAGATTTTAGACTCTCTTATGCCATCCTCGATGTCTTTTAAACTATTTCAGATTTATTTTTCTTACCTTTGTCTCCTTGTGCTTCTTACTTGGTATTATCATTTGGCCTGTTATCCAATTCACAAATTCTCTTCAGCTCTCTGTTTAAGCCATTCAAAGAAGTTTGATTTTGTACTTAAATTGTATTTTTCACTTCTCAAAGTTCCATTTGGGTCTTTTTGTCAAATCTACCTGCTCAGTTTTCATAGTTTCTTATTTCTTTATTCTTCTTTTCTTTTCTTTTTTTTTTGAGACAGAGTCTCACTTTGTCATCTTTGGTAGAGTGCCATGGTGTCATAGCTCACAACAACCTCAAACTCTTGGGCTCAAGCGATTCTCTTGTCACAGCCTCCCAAGTAGTTGGGAGTACAGGTGCCTGCCACAACACCTGGTTGTTTTTTAGAGATGGGGTCTCACACTTGCTCAGACTGGTCTCGAACCTGTGAGCTCAAGCGATCTACTTGTCTCGGCCTTCCAGAGTGCTAGGATTACAGGCATGAGCCACTGCTCTTGGCATAGTTTCTTATTTCTGAATCATCTTTAATGTTCATTTTCTTTCTTTTAGTGTATCACACATACTTATTTTATATCTAATAACCCATTTTTGTGGGTCTTTTTCTGCAGACTCC
>NW_003852625.1:1626122-1628555 GCF_000181295.1 Otolemur garnettii
TTTTTTTTTCCCATTATGACCTCATACTCTTTGGAATTTTATCTGTGAAAATTCTTTGAGGCCACTTTAAAATTCTTCCAGAGAAAAATTTTCACTTGCTACTGCAACGTGCCTAGGGGTGCTATTAACCAAGCACCACCCTAAACTAACTTTTCTGCAGGGTAGTTCTAAAGACTCAGAGATAAAATTCTGCTCCCAAAAGGGCTTGAGTGTGCATATGTGGTTGGGAATTCTCAGGGGAAATAATTTTTCCCAGACTCTCCTACCTAACCCTTAGGCAGGTAAGCATCTTTAATGTAGGGATGGGGTAATTTCTAGGTCACTCACTGAGGTAGTCACTGTGAGAGGATTTTAGCATTATAACAGGGTCTCTGGTTGGCCTGGCTGCTTGTTACTACCACATGCTCCTTTAATTCTGACTCTAGGCCACCAAGGATAAGCAGATAGTCCCAAGATGAACTCTGGCTTGATTGCCTCCAGAAAACCGGGCTTTACTGTCTGGCCTCTGATTGTTTTCCTTACTTAACTTCAGCTCAGCTCCTCTTTAAAAATAACATTTTAAATATTCTACTCGGATTTTTAGGCATTCTTTACTGGGAAGGGTTTTTCCACACACCTATCCTATTGCCTGAAGCAGAAAATGTTCTCATTTAATAATAATATCCCTGAGTAGTTTCATCCCCTTTTGACTATATTTTCTGTCTGGATGACACTCAAATCTATATTCTGGCTTTTTCTCTGAGCTTTTGATATGACTAGCAACTGCCCTCTCCCCTCAAGTGTACTCTTTGTCCTATGCCCACTACCTAACAGTCTACCTAATCAATTAGGCTAGAAATATTGATATCCTTCCAGATCATTCTCCTCTCTCCCACGCAGATGCCAATTACTGTCATTACCAATTCTGAAATTGTTTCAGGTTAGCTGCTGCTTCTCCGGTCCCCCTGGAAATGCCCTAGTTCAGGCTCTTATCTGTCTGTTACCTAGACAATATCCCAATGCACTCGAATGATCTTTGACCTCTAATCTATGAGCGTCTCTTTCCATAATAATAATTATTATTATTATTTGAGACAGCATCTCACTATGTGGACCTTGGTAGAGTACTGTGGTGTCACAGCTCACAGCAACCTCAAACTCTTGGGCATAAACAATTCTCTTGCCTCAGCCTCCCAAGTAGCTGGGACTACAGGTGCCCACCACAATGCCTGGCTATTTTTTTTTTTTTATTTTTGCTGTAGTTGTCATTGTTGTTTAGCTATCCCGGGCTGGGCTCGAACCTGCCAGCCTCAGTGTATGTGGCTGGTGCCATAACCACTGTGCTATGGGCGCAGAGCCTTGCCTTTCCATTATTGAAGCTGCCACCTGAATTTTCTTATCAAATCACAGATCTGATCATGTCACTTGCCTGCATAAAACCATAACTGACTTCCCTTTGCCTATTACAGGAGGAATAAAATCCTAAGGCCGGGCATGGAGGCTCATGTCTGTAATCTCAAGGAGGCCGAGGTAGGTGGATTGCCTGAGCTCACAGGTTCAAGACCAGCCTGAGCTAGAGCAAGACTCTGTCTCTAAAAATAGCCAGGTGTTGTGGCAGGTGCCTTGGGAGGCTGAGGCAAGAGAATCACTTGAGCCCAAGAGTCTGAGGTTGCTGTGAGCTATGACACCATGGCTACCAGGGGTGACAAAATGAGACTCTGTCTCAAAAAAAGAAAAATCCAGCTATCTTGACTTGATGTTCAAGGTACGTGGCAAGGGGGTGCCAATCTCTATAGCCTTTTCATTGTGATCCCTTATCCTGTGAACACATAATGCTGCATTTACACTTGTCAGTCTGTGATTTAACTTCTTTATTTGAAAAATCCTTTCCCTCATTTCCATCTACCATAATCCAGTTTATCATTTAAGGCCCAGTTCAATTTTTCCTCCCTCCATGAAGCCTTCCTAGAGATTAATTACTCCTTAATCTGTAGTTCCATAGTGTTTCTTTCTAACTTTTGTGGCACTTACCATATTTTGCCTTTTAGCGGAGATTGTTGAGTATATTTCTTCCCCCCTACCAGTCATTGTAGGAATGAGAGTACATTGATTACACCCTCTGACTTTGAAGTTGAATAGATCAAGCTCCAACACTGATGCCATCACTAAGTTGTGTGACTTTGGGTTTAACCTCTGAGTCTCAGTTTCCTCACTTACGAAAGGGAATGCAGTAGTCTTGTAAAGTTTAAATTATCTAATTCAAGTAAAGCCATTAGCCTAGTGCCTGGTGCTGAGTAACTAGTCAATAAATATTCACTATTTTTTTCTTTTTTGAGACAGAGCCTCAAGCTGAGCCCCTGGGTAGAGTGCCCTGGCTTCACTGTTCACAGCAACCTCCAACTCCTGGACTCAAGTGAGTCTCCTGCCTCAGCCTCCCAAGTAGCTGGGACCACA
>NW_003852625.1:1629114-1633870 GCF_000181295.1 Otolemur garnettii
GAGGTAAAGTCTCCATCTTTCTTTAGGGCTTCATAATAAATATTCACTATTATTATGAAATGCAGCCACTACATTTGTTGATCTTTCCATCTCTTCACCAATTTCTCCAGCTTCACCTATTCCTGTTGCCCTCGTTTTGTTCCAGGGCTTAACCCAGACTAAGTGATCACGAAATTCTTCTTGAGCAAATGCCAAAAACATCACACAGTTTTTATATAAAACATTTAATTCAGTCTGGGCAGAAACAGTTCGCGTTTGTATGAGCCACCAACAGATGAATGCTTATGGGCTGTCCCAGCAAGATATATCAATGGGACATCCTGTGTGAGCACCAAAGAGCAGCCCCTTTCAGTATTGTCTGAACAAGCTGGCTTTACGAGGAGCCTGAAAGGGAAGGGGGAGGTTTCATATCCTAAGGAAGTGTTTGGAACTTAATGAGAAGTGTAGGCTGAGAAAATGACCCTGCTCTTTGAAAACCAAATGCAGCTACTGAATGTGAGGCTCCCACACAGCCAAGGCCATGTGTGAGCAACAGGGGCCAGAGTTTTGCAAAATCTTTTTCCTGGCCTGTGGTGAATTTTGAATCAAACCCACTCAGCATTTTGCTCTCTATAGACACAGCACATTTTTTCTCTAAATCCTCACTCTCAGCATGCTTACTAACCAACATTCCTGATAAAAACCAATGAAACCAAACGAATTATTTGGGGTTAGATATGAAGTTGGGCTTTCCCCCGTTTTTTCTTCCAGCACCAAAATGTTTATGCTATTACTTCACATTCCCTTACACTACCAATAATCCAAAGTTATCAGTGTTTCCTTGGATTATATGGGTTTTTTTTCCTGTCCTATTTTAAAGATGATCACACCATATTTTATGTCATACCTGTTCTAATGTTATCAGTAAGACTCCCATGAAGGTGAAAGGTGTTCAAGTCTAAGTTTTGCTTTTTAACTCTTCCTGAATTCTATCTTACATAGCTGCATATCCATCAAAATGTTCTAACGATTCTATATGTGTTTCCAAGTTTGCTTGTTTTATGAATTGGAGGAAGATTTAGACTGTTGGTACTTTAAGCTAACTATTTTAGGAATGTTGAACTTTATCATTCAGAGATAATAAAAATGGAATTTTCCTTTCGTCTCATCGCACAGACTCCTTAGTGGTATTCCTGAGATCTGATTATTTTCCCTTGGGTAAAGAGGTATGTAGCAGCTCTATCTGATGCTATACTTTAGGTGACCCTCTGCACCTCTCCCCCTCTGAAATTCAATTAAAAGACTTTGTTGAAAAAGAAAAGAAAAAAAAAAGACTTTGTTTTTGAAACTAAAGGTTATACAGGGCTGGTTGACTGATCTTTATTTGTGTATATAACCCTTCATTCCTCACCTTTCCTTTCTATTGGAAAAATCGATGGCCCCAGGTACAGTCAACATTATTCAGTTCTGTCCTCTAAATAGTGTTTCTTTCATGGCATCTGCTCTTTCCTCCCCAGTGTGGGTCTTGTGCTCAGCTGGCTGTCAAGTTATTGCTGACAAGGTCTGGCTGATAAGGTTTGAGCTAGGTGTTTTCAACAGGTGAGAGAGAGAGAGAGAGAGAGAGAGAGAGAGAGAGAATCTGAATAAGAATATGAATAAGAATATGAATAAGAGAGAATATGAATACTGAAAGGAGAGGTAGAGGAAGAGAAGGGAGACTCCAAAAAGTAGAAAATAATGGAGCATAGCTGAAGCAACCAGCTTGGAGACCTAGAAAATGAAGAACTGAAGCCAGGTATTGTTTGGTTTTCAGCTAAGAAAATCCCAGGCTAAGGGCCGGGCGCAGTGCCTCATGCCTGTAATCCTAGCACTCTGGGAGGCCAAGATGGGTAGATTGCCTGATCTCATGAGTTCGAGACCAGCCTGAGCAAGAACCAGACCCCGTCTCTGAAAAACAGACAGGCATTTTGGTGGGTGCCTTATAGTCCCAGCTACTTGAGAGGATGAGGCAAGAGAATCGCTTGAGCCCAAGAGTATGAGGTCGCTGTGAGCTGCGATGCCAGAGCACTCTACCAGGGGCCACAAAGTGAGACTCTGTCTCAAAAAACAAAACAAAACAAAACAAAAAAAATGGCTAAGGTGTTACTATTTCAGTTAATAAGAAAACTTTAATTCCAACCAGTTTTCAACACTTGAAGGAATGCTTTTCTCATGGCAGCACTTCAGGCTACTTGACAACTGCTGGGGAAGACAGTTTGAGGACAGCTTTAGGAGTCAGAGAGATCATCACGGTGGTATCATCTGTAGAGTACTAAGCAGAATCCCTGGTTCAAATCACAACCTGGGCTTTATTGAATCAGCATAGCAAAGAGTGGGAAACTCTGTTTCTTGCCATACCTTATGACCTGCACTAAGCACTATTTTGCTTATTTTTGCTTTAAGGGCTGAAAGTTTTCCAAGTTCTCCTTTTCCTATTCCAGTCCTACTCACCTGAATGTCATTGAAGAGGTAAAATGTGAGGCATACGAAGTTGGACAATTAAGTTTGTGAACTCATCCTAGAAAAAGTACTGCATACCTCTTTCTGAATATCACTACAGTCACCTTAGAAATACTTCCCTTGGGAAGCTACGCACTGATTCCAGCGTCTAGTCCACCCTTCAAAGCACTTTTGGAACTCTATTTCTGGAATGACCATCAGCACTGTCATTATAAGAGGGTCTGACAACTGAGTTCATGCACTTGCCATCAGGCGCTTACGTTGGCGGCACTGTACAAAGAACTCAGTAAGGTTTCATAATCTTGGTGTATCAGTGCCTCACAGCTGTGTTCATGTTGACATGTAGCAGTGCCTTGCTGATGGTGTTCATTATTGTTGCATGTTTCTGTGTGCCATATAGCGACTGCTCTGATGGTCATTACAGAAAAAGAGTTTCAAAATTGCTTTGAAGGGTGAACTAGGTGCTGACATCAGTGTGTAGCTTCCCAAGGGGAGGACTTCAGAGGTGACCATCCATAGTGATATTCAGCAAAGAGACACGCAGCACTTTTTCTAGGATGAGTTCATGAACTTAATTGTCAGCCTTCATATGCAAACCTAGTTGTACACTCTCAAATAGGCTACCTAGGAATAAGTGGACATACAGTCTTCTCTAGAAAAGAAGCTGGATTTTATTATTATTATTATTATTTTTTGCAGTTTTTGGCTGGGGCTGGGTTTGAACGCACCACCTCTGGTAATATGGAGCCAGCGCCCTACTCCTTGAGCCACAGGCACAGCCCAAGAAGCTGGATATTTTAGACTGTGCTTAGATAAAGCCTGATCTCATTTCCATGTCTCACAGGTGGGCACCCTTGAGAGGTAGGTGAAGCTTTTGGTTGCTTTCCTCTTGTCCTCTCATGTAGTACCTACCCTAATGCTCTAGGCTCACCCAACCCCAGCTACTTACTTAATTCCCTTAGGGCCTTAGTTTCATCCAACCTATTATAAAAGCACCTTTACTAAAAAAAAAAAAAAGAAAGAAAAAAAGTCACCTTTTCTTTATGTGTTAGGCTTGCTTTGTTATTATAATACTCTTCATCATGTAGTCTTTCATCTTGTGGGACAGTCACAAATATAAAGATAGGTGACTCCAAATAGTTATACCAGGGCCTCTTGAGACAGAAGAGGTAGAATCCAGAAAGTAGAAAATAATGGGGCATAGCGGAAGCAACCAGATATTTTTTTCCTGCTCCTGCCTGCTTTTACTCTTATGTCACCAGAGGAATATTGTTGGTCTTCAATGGTGCATTTTTTTTTTTATTTTGAGAGAGAGAATCTCACTCTGCCACCCTGGATAGAGTGCCGTGGTGTCATCATAGCTCATAACAACCTCAAACTCTGGCTGGGACTACACTCACCTGCCACAACACCCGGCTAGTTTTTCTATTTTTAGTGGAGACAGGGTCTCGCACTTGCTCAGGCTGATCTCTAATTCCTCTTCTCAAGCAATCCACCCACCTCAACCTCCCAAAGTGCTAGGATTACAGTGGTGAGCCATCATGCCTGGCTCAATGGTGCATTTTGGATACTGTAACATGTGATGGGGAGAGACAGCAAGAACCCCTCTTGGGATCCTTCAATCCATCACACAAACTTGGCACAACCTAGGCAGATAACAGGCCATCTCCTTGGCAGCCCAATCATAGGCACAAGGAAGAAAAGGGAAGCATCATTCTTGTCATAGTCTGTGCAGGCTGCTGTAATAAAATGCCATGAACTGGGTGGCTTATAAACAACAGAAATTTATTTCTCATATTTCTGGAGGTTGGGGGTCCAAGGTCAGGGCCCTGGCAGATTTGGTGTCTGATGAGGCCTGCCTTCTGGTTTAGATGGCACCTTTTCACTGTGTTCCACATGGTGAAAGAGGCAAAGCAGTTTGTTGGGGTCTGTTTTATAAAGGCACTCGTGCCATTCATAAGGGCTCTGTCCTCATGATCTAATCAACTCCCAAAGGCTCTATCTCCTAATACCATCAGATTGGTGATTAAGTTTCAACATATGAATTTAGGGGAGACATACATGTTCAGACGATAGCAATGCTCCAGCTATGGTTATCAGCCTTGCCTGTATATTAGAACCATTGCAGTTATTTTAAAAACACTGCTGCCAAGTAATAAACAAAATAAAAACACTAACGCCTAGGTTCCACTCCAAGAGAATCAGATTTAACTGGTCTTGTACACAGCCTGGGAAGTCAGATTTTTTTAAGTTCCCCAGGTAATTTTTTTTTTTTTTT
>NW_003852625.1:1635789-1674275 GCF_000181295.1 Otolemur garnettii
ATTCACTTGTACCCTTGTAAGATAAACCTCAGAAGTGATCCCTCCAATCCCCTCCCTCCACCCATTGCCCCCTCCCCTCCAGTCCGTTTTCAATAGCCGACTGCAATTTTGTTGTTCTCCCATGGAGAAGGTTAGAGTTGAGCCAAGAGCCCTTGGTAAATTTAGATTAGGAGGAATGCAGACCTTAAGGTGTTAATAAACGCACTTTTAGAAAAATGATTTACAAGAGATATAAAAGTTTATGGTAATTGTGTACCTTTAAGATGAAGTGGCAGTTGCAAGGGTACAAGTGAATCTTTCTATGAGTAGAATATGAATGTTTTGACATAATAACTAAGAAAGTTACATGAAGGCTATGTTAACCAGTTTGATGGAAGTGGCTCAGATTGTGTGTGAAACCACCACACTGTACCCCCAAAGTGCATCAGTGTACACAGTTACCATTCAATAAAAAAAAAAAAAGATGAAGTGGCAGTATATATGTAGTAATTAAAAAATTGACTTTAGAATCAGACAGATGGCTTCAAAATTTGGCTCTGTTTCTTGGGACTTTGTGGTATGACCTTGGGAAAGTGACTTAACCTTCCCAATTCTCGGTTTCATTATCTATATACTACATACTAGATATAATTATATTTCCCCATGCTACGTGTATAGTTGTTCTAAAAAAAATTAAAAATAATTACATTTCCCTTGTTAGCTTGTTATGAGAATTACATGAAGTAATTGATATAAAATAGTGCTTTTCACCCTGACTAATAGTGATACATGGGGCAGCATATGCTCTATTGTGAAGGGTTGTCCTGTGCATCTTAGGATATATAGGAGTATCCCTGACCTTTATTCATAACTGACCCTCCAGCATGTGACAACCAAAAATGTCCCCAGACATTGCCAAAAGTCCCCTGAGGGGAGGGAAGAATTGCTTCTGCTTGAGAGCCACTGGATATAAAGTGATTAGTGTGCCTTGGCACCTGTATCTCAGTGGTTAGGGTGCCAGACACATATACCAAGGCTGGCAAGTTCAAACCCGGACCGGGGCCTGTTAAACAACAATGACAACTGTAACAAAAAAAAATAGCTGGGCATTGTAGCACGTGCCTGTAGTCCCAGCTACTTGGGAGGCTGAGACAAGAGAATCACTTAATCCCAAGAGTTTGAGGTTGCTGTGAGCTGTAACACCATGGCACTCTATCAAGGGTGACATAGTGAGACTTTGTCTCGAAAAAAATAATAAATAAAGTGATTAGTGTGATACCTTTTTTTTTTTGAAACAGAGCCTCAAGCTGTCCCCCTGGACAGAGTGCCGTGGCATTACAGCTCACAGCAACCTCCAACTCCTGGGCTCAAGCGAGTCTCTTGCCTCTGCCTCCCAAGTAGCTGGGACCACAGGCGCCCGCCACAATGCCCGGCTATTTTTTTTTTTGGTTGCAGCCGTCATTGTTGTTTTGGCGGGGCCGGGCTGGGGGTTCGAACCCCCCACCTTAAGGGGTAGTGGGTAGGCGCTTTGGTTGTTTGGTTTATGGGGGCGGAGCCAGTGTGATACCTTGAAAATAGCTTGTATCCATTAAGTGATAGCAATTATAATTAATTATTAATACTATATCAAAATTATAACCTTTCTTACTGATACCAAACCTTGAAGATGTATAAATATATTTAATTCTACTTAAGGACAAACTCTCAGACTTATTCTTTTAGGCGGAGAGTAATATCAGAAAATAACACTTGACTGCCTCACATCTCCTGCAACTACTGGTTCTGTAACATACACATGTTGAACTCATCCTATTCTATTCTTAAAACTACCCACTCAACCAGGGCTGGGCAAGGTGGCTCATACCTGTAATCCTAGCAGTATGGGAGGCTGAGGCTAATGAATTGCCTGAGCTCACAGGTTCAAGACCAGCCTCGTCTCTAAAAGACCTTGTCTCTAAAAATAGCCAGGTGCTGTGGCAGGCAACTGCAGTCCCAGCTACTCGGGAGGCCGAGGCAAGAGAATCACTTGAGCCCAAGAGTCCGAGGTTGCTATGATGCCACAGCATTCTACTAGGAGCGAAGAAGTGAGACTCTCTCTCAAAAAAACAAACAACAACAACAAAAAACTACCCTTCAACCAATGTTTCCTGTATGTATTGGCATCCACTGGTGTCCAGGTCAAAAATCTTCATGTCATTCTTGACTATTCTTTCTCCTTAAACCTCCTACTACCAACTAATTATGAAGCACTGTCAATTCTACCTCCTACATATTTATTGAGTCCACCCAACTCCTCTC
The DNA here is from genome assembly GCF_000181295.1 of Otolemur garnettii. NCBI lineage: Eukaryota > Metazoa > Chordata > Mammalia > Primates > Galagidae > Otolemur > Otolemur garnettii. The sequence goes on from NW_003852625.1 coordinate 1,638,067, forward strand.
CACCTCTACTGACACCATCATTTCTCTCCTAAACTACAACAGCCCCATAAGTCATCAGCCTGACCTCACTTTACCTTATCCATGTGCATGTGGATGTTCTACCCATGTGGATGTTTCTAAAGTATACACCTGATTTTATTACTCTGCTACTTAAACCCTTCAGCAACTTCAATTTGGATTGAATTCAAAGCCCTTGACAAATCTCTGGACGGTTTTTCATTAGCTGACCTCTGGTTACCTCTTCAGCAATAGCTCTACAAAATCATTCACTTAGACCACTGCTTCTTCCAGTTGCTTGAGTTATCTTGCTGTCTTTTTTGTTTGGATCTCTACACAGCGTGTTCCCTGCTTGGATCACTCCCTTTGCCCCCCATTTAGTTAATCCAAACTTATCTTGTACATTTCCTTTTAAATATTACCTCCTTTGGCAAGCCGTCCAGATCTCTCAAGTCTGGGCTAGATGGCCCTCCTCTCGTGTTACATTAGTGTCTATCTCTCCTGTGTCAGTGCTTATCAGATTGTCTTGTAACCAACAATTTACTTGTTTTTCTTCTCCAGTAGACAACAATCTCCATGAGTGTGTTTCTAGCCCTTTAGTGCTAAGCACATGATAAGTACTCAAGAAATAATTATAGAATAGAGTGGAATTAAATGTCACCAAGATTTGTCACCAAATGAAAGGCTATTATTCTTATTTTTAATCTTTCTGAATACCCAAATGAATACCCAAATTGTTTGATCCTTCTCTATCTTAAAATTATTCTCCTTCGTTTTCAGAGACAACACAGTATGCAACTTATCTTTCTACTTTTTTGAGAATTTCTTGTCCTTCCTGTTTTCTGACCCCTTACCTATTCCTTACCTTCAGACTATCCCCAAGGACTCTACTCCTCACTTTTCTGTATTTTTTTTTCTTTTCTTTTCTTTTCTTTTTTTTTTTTTTTTTTTGAGACAGAGTCTCACTGTTTTACCCTCTGTAGAGTGCTATGGCATCACAGTTCACAGCAACTTCTAACTCTTGGCCTTAAGTGATTCTCTTGCCTCAGCCTCCCAAGTAGCTAGGACTACAGGCACCTGCCACAATGCCTGGCTATTTTTTTGTTGCAGTTGTCATTGTTGTTTAGCTGGCCCAGTCTGGGCTGGAACCCGCCAGCCTCTGTAACCACTGTACTATGGGCGCCAAGCCACTCTTCTGTATTTTCTCTCCACACTCAGTATCTAGACAGCAGTTCTCAACATGTGGATTGCGACCCACAGGGACTGTATTAAAGGGTTGCGGCATTAGGAAGGTTGAGAACCACTGGTCTAGAAGGAAATAAACATTTAGACATTAAAAAACGTTTGTTTCCTTCCTTCCCCCATTCTCTGGAGTTTTATTTCATCTCAAGGCTTCGATTATCTCCAGATCCAGGTCTTAATCTGAGTGATGCTATGGAATCCTGGTCATCTAATATCTCACATGAACTTTAGATAAAAACCATGGCAGTCAACCATCCCCATTCAATTTATTCTTGCAACATAACTTCTATATTTGCCAGATTGTAACCCAAATTGGAACTCCCTACATCAGGCATGTCAAGCTCCCCTAACTACTTTATACGCTGTGTGCAATTAGCCACCAAATGTAGCACATTTTCCTTTGAAATAATCCCATCTGTGGATTCCTTTCTCATTTTTCACCCTTCCATTAACTTGCCCTCATCTTTCTACTCTTTGATTACTGTAACAGATGTCTTTCTCATTGACCTTCCTGATCTCAATATCATCCACCTTTAGATCTGTTTTCTAGACTGCTGTTGAACTTCTCACCCATACACACCCCTTTCATGGCCAAAGGCTTTTCACACAGTAGATTCAATAAATATGACAGAAAACCAATTCATTCTCCCCTCAGAAACTTACAGTGGCTACAAATCTTCTGCTAAGTTCAAACTCCCCTTTCTGACTTTGTTCCTTCTCTCTGTTCCTCCATGCATCCTACTTTTCTGACCTGCTGAACTCCTTGCCTTTTCCAAAACACATCCTGCCTCATTCCCTTGCCTCTGTTGGTTCCCCTACCATGAGCAAACTCACTCCCATATCACTGTTAAAAACCTAATATTTTTAATATGGAATTCAAATGTCATTTCTTCTGTTACCCGGGTAGAATTAATGCCCATTCTATGACTCTTCGGTACCCTGCTTGTGCTTTCTACTTAAAATATCCATTATTTTCTTTCTGGTATCATAGTAATGTGCATATCTAGACTTAAACTCCATGAGGTCAGGGACTCTCACTTGTTCATCTTTATAATCCCTGAAGCATCCAAACAAGTGCCTAGAATGCACATGGGAGGCACTTGAAAATGAGTCTTTTGTTGTTGTTGTTGTTGATACAGAGTCTTACTCTGTCTTCCTGGAGTTAAGTGCCGTGGCATCATAGCTCACAGCAACCTCAAACTCCTGGCTCAGTCAAATCTGAGTTAAGAGGAGGTAACCTCTTACCTCCTCTTGCCTCAGATTCCCAAGTAGCTGGGACTACAGGTTCCCAGCACAACACTCAGCTATTTTTTTTTTTTTATTAGTAGAGATGGGGTCTTGATCTTGCCTGGGCTGGTCTTGAACTCCTGAGCTTATGGGCAGCGCCTGTGTCTCAGTGAGTAGGGTGCTGGCCCCATATACTGAGGGTGGTGGGTTCAAACCTAGCCCTGGCCAAACAACAACAAAAAAATAGCTAGGTGTTGTGGTGGGCGTCTGTAGTCCCAGCTACTTGGGAGGCTGAGGCAAGAGAATCATTTAAGCCCAAGAGCTGGAGGTTGCTATGAGCTGTGATGCCACAGCACTCTACTGAGAGCAGCAAAGTGAACTCCTGAGCTCAAGTGATCCACCTGCCTCGGCCTCCCAGAGTGCTAGGATTGCAGGCGTGAGTCGCCAGGCCAGCCCCAGCAATGAGTCTTCAAATTGACTAAGCCACTTTGCCACTTCTGCAAGGTCCTTACCCACCCTCTTCTCTATAGCCCTACTCTTGGTCTCTACTATTTAATAGTCACTCAGGCAGCTCTTTTTGAATAAAATCCAGCTGGTCATATCCAGCTCTGGTGAGACACTCCTAGCTTTGGCAGGAATAGCTTCTGATTGTCTGCCCAGCTTCCGACATTCACCATAATCTGCCCTGTCCAGCATCTCGCTCTCATCTGTGTCTAAGCATATGTCCTCCACTCCACATCGTGTCAAATCTTTCAGCTCAGCCTTTGTTCACACTATTGCCCATGCCACAAGTACTCTTCCCTTATCCTGATCAAATCCTCCCCAAACTTCAGGCCCAGATTAAGTCTTACTTTATTCATGCATGATGTCACCTTTAACTATTTTTGCCCATGTTTATCTTGTCTGTGTCTGAATTCCTTTGGTAGAGATTGTGTAATATATTATGGTAGTCTCAGTTTCTTTCATCCATATGTTTTGCTTTTCTGAGCAAGAGTATTGACTCTTTGGGGCAAAGATCATGTCTTAATCTCCTTTGGTATTGTGCTGCTGATCATTAAATTTATAAATCAACAGAGTTATTTCCTTCCTCATTACTAATTTCTCATAAATTGATAAAAGATACCCATGGCCTACTTCTGCCTCGAAAACAACTGTATAACCAGGCCTGAGATATTACCTAAGGATGGCCAGTATTATTAAAAATAGAGCTATTTCAAAATCAATGTGATTTTTTTGCAACTAAATTGGTTTCTTTGTAGTCAATCTAGCCAACTGTCTTATGTGGAGGATAGGTTAAGGCAGGTGGGAGAATGAGTGAATTAAAAATGGTTGATTTTTGTAACTATTTATGATATGCAGTTGAACAAGACTCTGATAAATCAAATTCACTACCTTTTTTTTATTATAGGGAAAATAATAAAGCCTATGTTCCCAGTGATTATAATCATTCTGTGACTAAAATCTTTACGGATGATATTTGGCCGTCATCATAGATTCAGTCTATTCAAGCATTTAAGGGGTTGTTTGCAAAATTAAAAAACTAGACATAGTCTGATCCAGAGAGGTATGTATAAGCTCTGCGTATTGCATGATGAAGAATTGAAGGGCAGAGTTGAAGAAAAGGCACAGTGTAGCTTAGACTTTCTGTGAGTTGCACACTGTGTATTCGGGACATGCAGAGAGGAGAAAAGATAACACCATTTCTCCTCTTACTTCTTTATATTAGGGTTCATTTCTTGTTCTAAGGGATCAGTTTCCCCTTAAATATTTTGATATTTTTCTAACACAATAAACTTGTTAATTTGGTTGCATTTCGATGTGTCAACCATGGCTTTAAACCCACTGTAATAAATGATGCTATTGACCATGCCCAAAGGAACACGAGATCAGACGTTCTGTGGAGGTCTGTTTTGCTTCTTACTGTCACTCATTTCTATATTTTTATATTAATGAGTTGCATTCTTTCTTTAGTCTCTGTTTTCCCTTTCTAGCTGCCAATGAATGCTATCTATCCTATGATCAAAGTTCCCCTGAAACCCTTTAAGTCTCACCAGTCACTAGTCAATGCTTTACTGGGTCGCTCTGGTCACTACCATGTTTCCCTGAAAATAAGACACGGTCTTATGTTAATTTTTTCTCAGGAAGACATACTAAGGCTTATTTTCAGGGGATGTCTTCCTCTCCAGGCTGAAATGCATGGCGCAGCTATACAGATACGCTGCATAGCCACACTCATCACTAGGTCTTATTATCAGGGTAGGACTTGTATTTAACAAATGCATAGAAATCCTACCAGGGCTTATTTTGAGGGTAGGTCTTATTTTCGGGGAAACACAGTATTTTCTTACAGCTCACCAATAGCTAATTACAAGAGCATTTGATTAGAAATGTTCCTTGAACTCAATAAAGCCCTCTAGTTAAAAAAATACAATTAGAAACAATGTCCACACAGAAACTTGGACATAGATGTACATAATTACATTTTTCATAGTAGTGAAAAACGTGGAAACAACTTTAATATCCATCAATGGAGGATTGGGTAAATAAAACGTGGCATATCCATAGAATGAGGTGTTATTTATCACTGAAAGGAATGAAGTACTGATACATCTACAGCATGGGTGATATTTGAAAGCACAATGTTAAGTAAAAGACTCAAATACGAAAAGCCACATATAATAACTGAAAATGAAATATTACATTCTGTGATCTCATTTATACGAAATGTCCAGAATAGGCAAATCTACAGAGACAGAAAGCAGATTAGTGTTTGTTAGGAACTTTGAGTATGTGTGTGAGACAGAGATGAACAGTACCACAGTACCTGCTAATGGGTATGGATATTTTGGGGGGACTGATGAAAATATTCAAAATTAGATTGTGGCAATGGTTGCAAAACTCTGTGAATGTACTAAAAAATTTGAATTGTATGTTTTTGTTTTTTTGAGTCTCATTCTGTTGCCCCAGAGTGCCTTGGGATCAGCTTAGCTCATAGCAACCTCAAACTTAATATAAACTAAACTTGAAATTTAAATGAAGAAAAGATTGAAGTTTAATTGAGTATAATTACCTGAAATCTGATTTTTCACATGTGAAAAATTAGAAGCACCTAATGTTCATTTAGTCAATAAAATTCAATAAATGTTCATTGATCACCTCCTGTGGTGCCAGGAAGTACACTAGGTAGGAATCATGATATTAGATGAATAAAACATGGCTCTTGGCCATAAGGAGCTCAGCAAAGAAAGTACATAGCTTTAGTTATTCATAAACTATATCTGTGATAATAGACTATGGTTCTAGGTACCGAAAAAATAACTGACAATGAAATATTACATTAGGTATTTGAACTTGGCAAAATGAAAAGCTAAAAATCTTATCTTTTCATAAAAGTCATAATGATATATGGGCTTGAAAATAGCATGAAATTCTAAATGCTATGTACTAAATAATGTTGATTCTTGAATTAATTTCCTAATCATTTTTATAGGTTAGGCAATACAGCTTGGGACACGGACTGCTACTCCTAGAGTTTGGCATATTTCCTGCATTTTCATGAGTTTATAATCTTGGCACTTTGTTATTACAGTGCTTGACATTTAATTACAGAAGGCTGGAAAAAGAAAAAAATAAGGAAAATACAAGAAGATTCTAAAAGGCGTTATCATTCAAGAAGCGTGTGCTGAAAACAGGGAGATATTTCATATCCTTGAGGCTATTCCTGGTCTATTGGAAACAACTTTTGTAGATCATGCTACTCTTTACTTGGTGAATGGAATTTTGGCTATGCTAGATAGTATTGACTATCCTTCCCAGTAAATCTAGGAGGTTAACTTTTACTAGCACTCTTTTTTTCCCCTTCCTGCATCACAGAAATTTTTTGAATCTGCTCCTGGATACAAGTAAAGTTAGAACTGCTCTCACGTAACATTGTAAAAAGCTGTCTACTGAAAGCTCCTTTTTACCTCTCCCTTGTTAGTAGTAAGGAAGGAAAATTAAAGACTCCTAAACCTGCTTAGAAGCTCAATTTCAGCAACCTATCATGGGATCAGGCCCTGAGTAGGGACAATCCTACATTTGAGAGTACCATAAGTAACAGTGTGAAATTGGTTCTAATTAAGGTGGTCAGTGAAAATAATTTCTCTTTTAAAAAGCACATGAAAAGAAAAGCTAAAGAAAACATGTTGCATGACAACATGGCATTTTTAAAAAATTTTTATTTCTTTTTATTTTTTTGAGACAGACTCACTTTGTCGGCCTCGGTAGAGTGCTGTGGCGTCATAGCTCTCGGCAACCTCAAACTCTTCAACTCAAGTGATTCTCTTGCCTCAACCTCCCAAGTAGCTGGGACTACAGGCACCTACCACAGCTGGCTATTTTTAGAGACAAGGTCTTGCTCTTGCTCTTGCTGAAGCTGAGCTCAAACGATCCACCCGCCTCAGCCTCCCAGAGTGCTAGGATTACAGGCATGAGCCACTGTGCCCAGCCCAACATATGTCATTTTGAAGCATAAAGTAAATCCTTCAGTATGAGTCTTCAGTTTCCTCCAAAATATTTTAGAATAGAGACGATCTAAATTTTGAAAACCAAAATTCTATTTTGAGTTATTACATCTCCTTTAAAGAAAAAAAAAACTTTTTATTTAAAGAAGACTTATGTTCATGGCAAAATTGAACAGAAAGTACAAAGAGTTCCCATATACCTCATGCCCATTGAGCCTCACCAGTCTCAGCCTCCTCCATTATCAACATCTGGAACCAGAGTGGTACAATTGCTATAATCAACAAGCCTACCCTGACTCATCATTACATCCCAGAGTTCACACCGGACATTAGCATTCACTCTTGGTGCTGTGTATTCTATGGGTTTTGCCAAATGTGTAATGACATACCCACCATCATAGTATCATACAGAGTAGTTTCGCTGTCCGTAAGCTCTGCCTATTCACCCTTCCTCATCTACTCGTAAAAAGCCAAACTACTGCATATCTTTTATCTGCCTACTCTGGGGCTTCTCAAACACTTGACGTTTTGGACTAGATAATTCTTTTTAAGGGGGTGTCCTGTGCATTTTAGATGTTCAGCAGCATCCCTCTCTTCTACCGCACAGATGCCAGAAGCATTCTCATTCTCAGTATTGACAACCAAAAATGTCTCCAGACATTGCCAAATGCCCCCTGGGAGTGACTAGCAAAATCATTCCCTGTTAAGAATTACTGATCTAATCTAAGGCATGCTCTGCTTCCAAAACAATGTCTGTATTATTCTAATGCAACTTGTACAGTTAGCGACTACATGCTAGTCAACAAATATTTATTGTGCCTACTATGTGCTGGACATTGTGCATTTATTTCGTACTAGCCAGTCAAGAGTTATTAAACTCTTCATATATTAAGAAGTGATTTTGAAAGGCATGAAATGCTATAATAAATACAAAAAAAAATCTATGTATGGCAGCTACATTGAACCTTGAGGCATGGTTGATCAAATTGATTCAGCCATCTTCATAGAGATCTAGTGACTGTTCACAGCAGAATGAACTCAGAAGGAAAAAGCACTGATTGTTAAGATTGCTTAACTGATTGGACCTGCTACACTGTGATCTGCTTCAGCAGTCACACACAAGAGATAGTGCCCCTCCAGGGAAACAATTCTGAATACTTAGCCAGAGGTGGTGGACTCTATACAAATCCCTGCTCCCACCCCACCTCCACCACCGCTCTCCTGTGATTTTTGCCTGATGCTCTTGGGAAATTGCCATAAGTACTCAGTTCTTTTTTTCATTTTATCTCTGAAGACAAAGACAGGCTGAATGATAAGTGGGAATCCTTCCTGATTGGTCACTACCTGTGCTGTTCTGGTCATTAAATCAGAATGTAACTGAGCAAGTATAATTTCAGATTTTAACTCATTGGTTTTATGTGTAAATATTTAGGCATTAAAGGAGTCACGAGTCCATGAGACAACATGCAGAATGGAAAAAGGGAATTGGAGAGGTAGGCCACAGGACAGCTTAGCAAAATGAATTTTATTTACATATGGCCTCAAATTATGGGTTTCCTCCTCTTTCTCCTTTTCCTTTTCTGGACAGGCTTATTATAGTCATTTTGATTTCTCTTCCTTTTTGTTTCTTTAGCTTTTTTTATAATCGGCCAAAAATAAATAAATTCAGAATTGACTCATTGAAGACAGTTATATATACATACATATACAGCTCACAGCAACCTCAAACTCTTGGGCATAAACAATTCTCTTGTCTCAGCCTGTCAAGTAGCTGAGACTACAGGTGGCCAGTACAAGTCCTGGCTATTTTGTTGTTGCAGTTGTCATTGTTGTTTTAGCTGGCCTGGGCCAGGTTCAAACCCACTAGCCTCAGTGTACGTGGCTGGCACCCTACCCACTGAGCTACAGGCACTGCCTAACAGTTAACTATATTTAACTTTTATTTCCAAAGTACCTTTTAGAGGATATGGAGCTCCTTATTCCTTAGTTACTAGAGTGAATTGATATGTGTATTCCTGTCCCCCATATGGACCTCTAAACTGTTCTTCTCATCTGTAACTTGTCAGATGCCTTGTCTATGATCTGCTGGCTGTTATTATTTTTTTTAATATTTTTATTCCTTTTTTTTTTTTTGGCTGGGGCTGGGTTTGAACCCGCCACCTCCGGCATATGGGGCTGGCACCCCACCCATTTGAATCACAGGCGCCACCCTTCTGGCTGTTATTATTAATACCTACTGGACCATGATTTATGCCAGGACCTCAGCAGAAGGAAGAAGAGGAAAGAGGTAGCAAAAAATCTTGGAAAAGGCTGGGGTGAAATTTTTTGTTTTTTGAGACAGAGTCTAACCATGTTGCCCTCTGTAGAGTGCTCTGTGTCACAGCTCACAGCAACCTCCAACTCTTGGGCTTAAGTGATTCTCTTGCCTCAGCCTCCCAGGTAGCTGGGACTATAGGCACCTGCCATGACGCCTGGCTATTTTTTGTTGCACTTGTTGTTGTTTAGCTGGCTCAGTCTGGGTTTGAACCCACCAGTCTTGGTATGTGGCCGGTACCATAACCACTGAGCTACAGGCACCGCTGCTGGGATGAAATTTTATTGATTAACTTACCTTATAGGAATTATACCTTCAAGACTGTGTTTGGCATGTCAATCAGAGTTCAAAGGATGAGGCGACCTTGGACTTTATTCAAAGTATGATCAGGTCCTGGGATTGGGGTAAGGAAAAGCAATAGGACTAAACAGTTGCTGGCAAGAATTGGCCCCAGATGATCACATGGATGAAAGCAGGATGCTAGGTAAAAGAGGATATGCAGAGGAGGATTCAGCTTCTAGGGGCAATGAGAGTAGGAAGGATTAGAGAATCCGGCTGCAACTCAAGATAAGTTCTAGCTTCAAGGTAGGAATTATAATCCTAATCAGAAAGCGAAGGCAAAAATCAATTACAGAAGTAGCTTGACACAGGGGTGGAGGGAGACAGGTCAGAGAAGATGAGCAGTTCAGTGAGCACACACCAGACAAAGAGGACCTCAGGCAGCAATGTGTATTCTACCACACCCACTGTCAAGAGGGAGTGCCTAATGTCCTGTTGGTTTTAGGCTGGATTTGGTTCACTAGATGTAAGAATGCTCCTAGCCTCTGTCAAAACAGGAAAGCCACCTCATATATTTTTTCGTCAATGCTTAAATAGTCACAAAAACATCACACACATCAATTGCTATGATTTTTACTTCTACCTGAGTTGCAACATTAAGTGCAACTCCTTAAAGAATTAAATATGATCAGAGCCTAAATATTGTGCTGTGAGATTTCTGTGTATCTGTGGCCTTTATAAACTAAACCCAGATTGGCAAACTTTTTCTGTAAGGGTCCAGATAGTAAATACTTGAGGCTTTCAGGCCATACAGTGTTGACAGGAGTTAGAAGGCTTTAAGCTGGGAATAGGAAACAGGCACGGAGAAGAAGTAGGAGGGACTGCTTTAGAGTAACCCGTGCAGCCATTGGTTATTGGATGTTGCTAGGCTGGCCAATGCCAGGGGAGGGACTTCCCTCAGTAATTGGGTGGAAAAAGTGCACCTGCACAAATAAAGGACCAATCAACAGAGGCCAGTCAGTTAATGTTTAAAGAAACCAATCATTGTAAACCAGGTAGGTTTGAAGGACCCAACCAGGGTTTGCCAGCAGGTTTGGGCAGGCAGACAAGGCATAAAAGCCCAACCCTATTGAGCTGTAGCCACAAAGTGGTCCGGACGCCTTAGATTGCGTTTGAAACTTTCCTACCTCCTAGTAAACTATTGCTCTATCACATCTGCTTGCCTGTTGTCTGTGAATTCATTCTTCGGATTCCCGAGACCAAGAACTCGACCAGGAGAAGAAAAATCTGGTATCAGTATCAGTCATGAGTATTCTGCCATTGTAGCATGAAAGCAGTCACTACGTAGACAAATAGCCATGGCTCTCTTCGAATGAGTCCTTATTTATGGGCCCTAAAATTTGAATTCTATAAAATTGTTATGTGTCATGAAACATTATTATTCAATTGATTTTTAAAAAACAATTTAAATGTGTACAAATCATTCTTAGCTCATTAGCCATACAAAAAGAGACAGTAGACCATAGTTTGTATCCCCTGTACTAAACTTAAACAGATGATATTTTATTCAATGAGCGATGATCTGATTATGCCTAGCAAGCCTCCAACAATATAATCGGGGCCACGTAATTCTCCTGATAGGATTAACCTTGTTCCAAGTTCTGGTAAAAATCACACTGCAAACATGTAAGAAACTCTGCCTGTTATCCATTCTCTATAGAAGTCAGTCTGTTTGATGGTCCTTCTCTATTTCTGTACTTTGTTCTGATAATAGTGTTCTGATGTGGTTATTATTGACAAAGCCACTGAGTTGCACTCTAATTCCTCCAAATATTCTTTCTTGTATGTCCGAGTTTCTGTTTGACACAGTTCCTACAGATCTAGAGTTTACCCTAACTCCCAATCCAAAATTGTAGTCTTGGAGATGGAGGTGTTCTATACTAACCTTAGTGCCTATGGCTGGGTTCCTGTGACCTACTGCCTCATCTTCCTGATGTTGACTCTACCTTTCTGAATCAGCTTCCTGTGGTGGATCTGTTCCAGCTCTTGCTGACCTGGCCAATCTCATCAAGTCTGATGAAGGCAGTTATTAACATCTGAGCAAAGGGACCTGAAGAAAAAGAAGATGGAAAATAATGAACACAAAAAGACTGTCTGAATAGCTTTTATCATAACAAGAAACCAATAGGGCACAAATTTCATTGTTTTATTCTCTCCTTGAAGAAGCAAAAGTATTGAGAACTGAATTTCTTCCCAGAACAATGGCTGCTCAATACTAAAGTAAAAATTACATAGTAAAACTTTTAATAACTGCATAAGAGACAAGAAAATTTTTTCTTTTTTGGCCTTTACAAACTCTGAGTTTCAAGTCTCTGAGTTTATTTTTCAAGATTTTGGTTCATTCTTGATTAATTAAGGCTATTCCAGATTTTTATGTAATATGCAATGTGGTGGATTCAATCACATAACTTTAGTATTTTTTTTTCCTAATTCTCTTTTCCACATACAAAATTCTATCCTGTGACAGATAGCTATCCCCATTTGTCAATGTATAAGCTACTTCTCCATTATGAAATTACATTATAACACAGATGATACTATATTCAACTTTCCATAAGTATTTCATACAACTTGGCAGAGGCAATTGGAGGAAAACAGAAGCTGCAGTTTCATGTATTTTCTGGGGTCAAACCTGGGAATATGTATTCCTAACCTGTATTGCACCTGATATTTCATCAAGAAGAAAATAGGTCATCTACTCTGCACCAAGGTTTTCAAAATGGCTAGTTATGAAGAATATGCCTGCAATTTAGTGACACTTGAGGATGGAGAGAGCATGACATAATAATTTAGAGTAATCATTATTATGTCAAAGACCTAACTGGGATATATTTGTAAAGCTCACAGATATGTAAGCCATAGGCCACTGCTTTTGATTTCCAGGTAGAAGTGTGGATTTGCAGTTATTAATGGTTAATAACAAAGTACACCTGTTATTCTCCACAATTAGGATGTGCCTTTATGAGGTCATAAAATTGACTTTTTAAAAATTAAATCATAAAGAGGTAGATCATGTATACTTTAATGCATTTACGGGGTACAATGTGCTGATTTCATATACAATTTGGAACGTTTACATCTTACTGGTTAATATATCCCTCACCTTATTTGCTTAGCTGTTGTGATAAGATATTTATACTCTATAGTTAATAGAGCTGACATGTACCCTTGCAATATGCACCATAGGTGTGATCAAATTGACTTTTTTTTGATTACTCCAGTTAAGTTTATTCAGCTATCTCATTTGTCACAGACTAACATATTGACACTACTCCAGGTCTTTTATTGTACAAATATTAATACAGAGCAACGCATAAAAACTGCTCAGTGAATGTGTCTGTTTTATGGGAAAATGTGTCATTACTTATTTCCATGAACCATACCTTCTTTTTTTTTTTTTTTTTGAGGCAGAGCCTCAAGCTGTCCCCCTGGATAGAGTGCTGTGACTTCACAGCTCACAGCAACCTCCAACTCCTGGGCTCAAGCGAGTCTCCTGCCTCCGCCTCCCAAGTAGCTGGGACCACAGGCGCCCGCCACAACGCCCAGCTGTTTTTTGGTTGCAGCATCATTGTTATTTGGCGGGCTCGGGCTGGATTCGAACCCATCACCCTAGGTGTATGTGGCTGGCGCCTTAGCCACTTGAGCCACAGGCGCCGAGCCAAACCATACATTCTTAATCATACAGCAAAGAAAACATACTTTTACCCACCAAAGAAACATGGGGAAATACAGATAAAACTAAGGGTAGTGCTAATCTAACTAGTTCCACCTTCCAACTTTGACACTGCTTTCATTGGTTTAAAATGATGTAGGTGGTTCTTTGGTCACTGCTTGGAGTTTGGAGTTACAATGAAGGAACAGGAAGTCTTCCCTTCTATCCATTCTTCAGATATCTGATAGGAACTTTTCATTCTCACATTCAGATTTAGGACTACCAGGTTTTTACTTAATCTCATTTATCTTAGATTTATCTTCTATCTGTATCATCTTTCTCCCATGCTGAACATTCCAGTGATACGGAAGGGGCATGTGGGATCCTGGCAGGATTTATTGAGAGAAGAGAGACTGGAGTCTATTTAAATGGCAATGGGAATGAGCCAGCAGCTCAGGGGAAATTGAAAATACAAGGGAAGGGGGAGGGAATAAATACTGTGAGATTCCTAATAAAGTGGGAATCCCTGGACCCTTCACCCATATAACACTACTAGGCAACCAGTCGGATATAAGTACAGGAATCAGGCAAGGTCTTTGTCATGTGGATGGCTCCCATCTCTGGATTCTGTGAGGATGCAGGTTTTTCTCTATTTAGGCTTAGGAGGTGGCATCACAGGTCAGTTCTTGGTTGTGCTTGGCACTAGTACACTTTGGAATAGAACTGGCTGGGATCCCCAGGCCACTGTTCTTTCCCCACACCATATTGTTGTTGTTGAAAACAATGTTTCTAAAAATTAATTCATGAGGCTCGGCGCCTGTGGCTCAAGTGGCTAAGGCACCGGCCACATACACCTGAGCTGGTGGGTTCGAATCCAGCCCGAACCCGTCAAACGACAATGACGGCTGCAACCAAAAAATAGCTGGGTGTTGTAGCGGGAGCCTGTAGTCCCAGCTACTTGGGAGGCAAAGGCAGGAGACTTGCTTGAGCCCAGGAGTTGGAGGTTGCTGTGAGCTGTGATGCGCACTCTACCCAGGGTGACAGCTTGAGGCTCTGTCTCAAAAAAAAAAAAACTAATTTCATGAGTTTGGATCGCTGATTAACAACTTTCTCTGCACTTCAGTACATGCCATCTGACTGATTTGGAGCTGATTTCTGCATATCAAATAAACCCGATGGACAGGATCTTCCCCGTGTAGGTGTCATGATTCCACTGCCCCCTCATGTCCCTTTCAACAGCACTAACTCATAGGAAAATAGGGAAGAAATCAAGGATAATGTTAATCTAACCAGCTTCACCTCCCAACTTTGGCACTGCTTTCCCTGGAATCAGTGAAACCATTTCTGTGGGTCCTAGTTCACTGCTTAGAACTATGACTAAAGAACAAGCTGTCTTTTCCTTTATTATAAAGATTTATATTTCTACATTTCCCAGTAACAAACTCAATGATAAGCCCATAGTCAATGTGTTAAGATTCCTCATTAGGTCAGTAATCTCCAGTATTCTATTTATCTTCTGACTGCTTCATCTATCATTTTTCAAGGATGGGAGTCACCCATTCAAGTGCTTGTCTTTTTTCGTTGCTCAAATTATGATTTTTTTTTTTAAATCTTTGAGCTTTATACCTTCACTCCATTTTAACAGGACTATGTAAACTCTTATTATGGTTATTTAGTTGCTCTTTATTTTTTTCTCTCCTAACGTTGGTGGAAAAGGGATCTTGTGTGACTCTTTGTGAACTCGTGTTGCTATATGGACTGGTGGTAGATTGGAAGCTAAACTTATTAGCTGTCTTTTACTTCCTTAAACTCAAAGCACTAAAACCTGAAAACATCCAATAATTTTGTATTAATCACGTCCAGCCTTCCTTTCTCTTATGGAGATCTGCCTTCTGACTATTCCTGAGGGTCATACCAGGGGTCCGCACTGGCAGGCCTAATGCTAGAAAGGAAGCCATACAGTGAACAGGTAGCTGGCCATAGAACTTTCTTAATCAATCCTATAAATTCCTGATAACACATTCCCCAAACTTCCAGATGGTGCTTTCCTTTCCTGATGTCTTGATTTCCATGAACCAATTTCTTTTAGCATCATCTTCCTCTGCAAACAATAGTCAAAAACTCTGACTGGATCTTCTTCCACCCTTTCATCTCACGTTTTGACACGTCTCACTCAAGCCACCATATTGATAGTTTGATGCTTTATTTCATCAAGTTTGCCTCCTGCTTCTTAAACCTATTCTTTATATATTGTGAAACCATTCTGCCTTTTTTTTTTTTAACTTGTATGCCATTCTGCCTTTCTTCTGTCACTCTGCCAGCACAATATTACACAGCACCTGTGACTGGTGTGGTCAACCATGGCCAGATGTGGCTAGAGAGGTCTCAGTGAGTACCAAAATGGAAAACTTCTGGATCCTATAATTCAGGCACAAAAGAGCAGAGATTGCCTCAGGGCCAGCACAGCAAAAACATTAAGGTCCCAGCACACAAAATGGGCTTGGGTGATATGACTTCCTGGAAAGGAAAATTGTCTTTTATAGTAGTGCAAGTTGTCTCTGGGTGCTCGACATGAGGCTAGGTAGGGGGTAGGGAGTGTTGAAAATATAGCAAACTCAAAGTTCTTAACTCTCAGATGTGGTATATATTTCCTCTGTGTGGGATATCAAGCCTAAAGAACTTAGGGCAGGCCTCAGAGATGCAAACAAGGCTGTGGGCAGCCAAGTCAACACTGCTGTCTTTATCTCATTGTATCATTTGGGCTGTGGATCTGCTCCTTTTACTTTGAAAGTAAACCAAATAACAGTGACCTCAACACCTGGACCAGACTTCCTGACCAGGCCTCATGTAACTGGAAATCAACTGTTCCACTCGAGATTGCCAAGGATCTGCAGACTTTATCAGTGAGTCTATGGGCAACACATAGAGAAGAAGGAGCTCTGTGGGAGGCTTCACCTCACTCCTCGTTTCACATTCTTATTAACTATCCCCCACTTTATTCTAAATTTTTTGACGATTGATCCTGGGCATGTGACTCCACTGATATGGAACAAAATCATTTGTTCTTTTCAGGAATATTTTTGAGCACATACACTGTGCCAGATACTGTTTGGAACACTAAGGATACTGCCCAGTAAAAGTAAAAACCCTGCCCTTCCTGAGCTGATGTTAGACAGTATGTTATATGTTATTAATAGATGGGGAAAGGTGATGAGAAGGGAATAATGTAAACAAGAAAGAGAAGGAGGTAAGGAGTGCAAGGGGCTTCTTTAAATGGCGTAGTCAGGGAAAACATCACTGAGGTGGTGACATTGGAGGGAAGGAGGGGAGTCACATGCTGTCTCAAAGAAGAGAGTTCTGGATGAACAAGTCCTGAGGAGGAAACAGGCTTAAGATGTTTGAGAAACAGTGAGGAGGTCAGTGTGGCTATGGAGATACTGGAGATGGTGTCAACTAGGACGCTCCCACGTGCCCACATGCAATTGCAAGATACCTTTTATATAATTTACCATGACTCAAAAAGAAAGTCATGTTTTCTGGAAATCAAATGTAATTTTTTTTGTAGTTCACCCATAATGCATATCCTTTATAGTGCTTCCTGGGAACATATTCTGTAATATATCAGGCCCACGTCTGAAAGTTATCTTCTGGATGAGGTGCACTCTTGGTCTTGCCTGTCTTGGGTATTAGTTAGTTACTAACTTTATGAAATGCAAATTCAGAAATGCCAGTGGAACCTAGTTTCTTACATGTCTCATCTTCCTTCTAAATACATTATTGTTACACCCAATAATAGTAACAATATGTATCATGTATTGAGTGCCTGGTGTGTGCTGCATGCTTTACAGATGTTATATAGTTTAATCACCCAATGACACTCTGGAGTAAATATTATTATCCCCATTTTACAGATAAGGATACTGAAGTTCAGGAAGTACTAAGGTTATATAGCTTAGTAGGTGGCAGAGCCAGGCCTTGAAACTGTGCTTCAATCAAAAAGTCAATCTCCTTTCACTATACTATGCCACTGGTCTCCCTAGATATGTTGTTTACCCCCCAAAAATAGTGGCTTAGACCTAAGCTTTTGGACCATGTTTTGGGCTGCATTTCTGGAGAACTATGGCTTCTGTAGTAGGTCTTATTACTATCTTATCTGCCATCTTAGAAGGCAGCAAGCCTTCCCTTTATTTATCCTTTCTGTAGCCTTAATTTAAATTAATTTAAATTCTCTCTGTGCTAATAAGACTTTACTTAGCCCTCCTATGTCTGCATCAAATGTCTATACTTTGAGAAAGTGATTTTAGCTACTGTCTGAGCAGGATCAAAGAAGTCTGTCTCTTTTCCTTTGATTATGCAGCACCCATTGCTCTAGTGCTTACTTTGTAGCAATCCCGCCAACCTACTTTTCTGTTACTTTTTTTTTTCCCCAGAGGACCTTGATAAATGGCCTTCTGTTCAATGTTCTTCTGGGTCATTTGTAAATATTGGGCATATTTTTGCTGCCTCCATATGGTCATCCTTTTTCCTTGATGCAGTTGACATCACCTCCCACCACCACTCATTGGTCAAATAATCATTGACATCTTTTCTCATTTATGCCCCCCTATTGTTTTAGGGGTCATATCCAGTGTTTAGCTTCCTTTCTTCTCAATCTACCATCAAGAACAAATATATGACAAATGATAGTTTTGAAAACATCCAACTGGTTCTTCTTAAATCATATTGCCTTAGGATGCCCCCTATTACAGTCAGCATTAACTCATTGTGTTTCAGTGCTCCAAGGAATGGTCGAACCATGTAGAAAAAAAAATATAGTCCTTACTGGGATTTTGTCATCAAATTAAATGCTCTTAAATCCTTAGAGAAATGGCAGTCTCGGTGTCAGAGATTTTAAAATATTTTTATGTAGCAAGAGGCAAGCCCATCACACCCAACAGAACGGCTATAATCAAAAAGACAGGCTACAACAGGTGTTGGTGAGGATGTGAAGAAATTGGAATCCTCATATTCTGCTGGTAGGAATGTAAAATGGTGCAGTCGCTATAGAAAACAGTTTGGCAGTTCCTCAAAAAGTGAAACATAGAATTACCATATGACCCAGCAATTCCATTTCTAAGTATATACCCCAAAGAATTAAAAGTAGATATTCAAAAAAATTGCACATTGGTGTTCAAAGAAACACTATTCACAATAGCCAAAAGGTGAAAGCAACCCAAATGGTCACCAATGGATGAATGGATAAGCAAAATGTGGTATATATATCCAGTTAATGGAATATTATTCAGTCTTAAAAAGGAATGAGGTACTGATACATTACATGCAATATGAATGAATCTCAAAAACAGTATACTAACATTCTTCTTAGTATAGTATCACAAGAATGGAGAAGCAAGAATACAATGTACTCAATTCTAATATGAAACCAGTAGACAATCTGAGTAATACCCTCCCACATAAGAGAAAAACTAAAATCACTTCATGGTGGGGGGTAGGGGAACAAGGGAGCAAGGAGAAGGAAGGAGAAAGGGGGATGGGTGTGCTCCCACTTAATGAGCACAATGTTAGGATATATGGCACACCTCTTGGGGGCAGGATACAATTATATAAGAGGGACTTTACCTAACAAATGCGAACATTGTAACCTAATTTTTTGTAACTTCAATTAACCTGAAACAGTAAAAAAAAAAAAAAAGAAAGAAAAAAAAAGAAAAAACAGTATACTGGGTGGTGCCTGTGGCTCAAGGAGTAGGGTGCCGGCCCCATATGCCAAAGGTGGTAGGTTCAAACCCAATCTTGGCCAAAACAACAATAACAGTATACTAAGTAAAAGCGACCAGACATAAAATGACACATATCATATGATTACATTGATATGAAATGCCCAGAATAGGCAACTCCATAAAGACTGAAAGCAGATTAGTAGTGACCTGGAGCTGGAGGTGGGAAAATATGCATAAGCATGAATGATGATGTCACTGAAGTAATGAAAATCTTCTAAAACTGAAACTAGGGTGATAATTATAGAACTCCATAAACTTACTAAAGAGTGATTGAACTATACATTTAAAATGGGTGAATTTTATGGTATGTAAATTATACTGCAAAGAAGCCATTGTGAAAAGAAAGAGAAGGAGCTGAGCATAGTGGCTCGCACTTGTAGTCCCAGTGACTCAGGAAGCTGAGGTGGGAGGATGGCAGGTGTTCAAGGCTACATTGAGCTATAATCACACCACTGTACTCCAGCCTGAGCAACAGAGCAAGAGAGAGCAAGAGCATGAGTCAGACAGAGGGAGAGAGAAAGAGAGAAGAAAGCCTGGTCAACTGGCATTCCAGAGCTTTACTAGATTGGGAGAACTCAAGATATGAGGCAAATGCAAGGTACACTATCCAGAAACAAAAGTGGAGCACTCTGAGAGATGGGAGAGAGAGAAAAGTTAAGAGGCCTGGTCCAGACATCCTTGTTCCTCTCTCCCCTACCTACCCCAACGCATAAGGGTGAACCTGAGGACATTATCTAACAGGTTTAGGAGAAAAATTGAAAATAAGATAGAATTAGGTCCAATTCCATCTTTGAAACTCAGGGACATCACTGATATGGTTTGAATGTTTGATATTTATTTATTTATTTATTTGTGTGTGTGTGTGTGAGAGAGAGACAGAGTCTCACATTCTCACCCTCGGTAGAGTGCTATGGTGTCACAGCTTACAGCAACCTCAAAATCTTGGGCTTAAGCAATTATCTTGTCTCAGCCTCCCAAGTAGCTGGGACTACAGGTGCCTGCCACAACACCCGGCTATTTTTGGAGACAAGATCTCCTTCTGGCTCAGGCTAGTCTTGAACTTGTGAGCTCAGGCAATCCACCTGCCTCGGCCTCCCAGAGTGCTAGGATTACAGGTGTGAGCCACAGCACTTGGCTAACGTGTTGAGATTTAATTGATGTGGGATCTTTAAGAGGTGATTAGGTGACAGTAGATCTGTCATGAATGGATTAATGCATGAGTGTGTTATCTGAGACTGGGTTATGAAAGCCAGTGTGGCCTGATTTCTTCATTGTCTCCTTTGCTTGATACCACCTTCCATCCTTGGGTCAAGGGATGCCCCTTGTCAGATGCTGGTGCCATGCTCTTAGACTTCTCAGCCTACAGAACTGTGAGAAATATATTTCTTTAAAAAATAAATTATCTGTTATACTCTATTATAGCAATAGAAAATCTACTAGGACAACTACCTTCCTGAGTGACTCTAATTAACAAGAGGTGATAATAACAGAAGAAAAATGGATATAAGGCATATTTGGGCAGTGAAAGGGCCATATCTCCCTCAGTTCCCACCTTACATAGATGGGTCCAGAAGTTTCCACCTGCTCCCAGTGGAAGATATGGAAAATAGCTGAATATTGAGAGTCAGCAGGCCTCCCATGAGGCCACTACCACAAGGAACAAGGTGACCCTATTGCAAAGGCTGCAGGTGGGACTGGATGGAAGGGTGTGGCTGAGATTCAGAGAGCCTAAAAGGCCTCTGAGACAGGGAGAGACATGGGGCTAAGGTAGGAGGGTGGTGAACAAGTCTGGGCCCTGATGGGCTAAAAGAATAAACCTTATATTTCACATGTCCTGTACTTCTTCACTGGATGCCAGCAGAGTTCCCAATGATGGGGGGGGGCACTGCTGAGGACATCACTGTAGAGGCCAATAATGACCCACACAAGGATGCCTATATCAACTAATTGCCCCTTCTCTGTCAACATCTAAAGAAGGAATGGGGTGGAGAATTGAAACTCCGAAACAATGAGACTGAGTTAATAGACTACTCTTAATGGAAAGAGACTGTGTTTCCCTCATGATATAGTAGAGTAAAAAACCAAATTGATTGAGCACAGTGGACCAAGCCCTATACCTAGCTGCTCACTACAGCAGAGTCTGGGGGACTATACTGGGCTACTCAGAGTTCCATGTGAGCCACCAGCATTTTCAATACTGGGGACTTGACCAGAACTTCCATACTAAAGCTCAAAACCAGGAAGATGCGAGTCATCATGTAGTTCTAAAAAAAAAAAAAAAAAAAAAAAAAACCTCAAACCTTGTTTCTACTAACCACTGGAATAGATTTAAAAACCAAATAAAAGTGCCAAATGCCTTAATCCACTTCAAAAATGGAGATCTGATTGCCTCTAATCCAGGTGTTCCTAATCTTGCACCTATCGATGGACTTTGAGCGGCCCATAAATAGTATAATACTGAGAAGTTATATATGTATGTGCATGTTTGTGGATAGAGGTTTTATAACTTTCATGGGATTCCCCATGAGGGAGAAAAAAAGGTGATATTCATAGAGAAGTTAGTTGAAGCCTGGGGTATGTGTAAGCTCACCCAAAGGGCATGAGACAAAGGAAGGTCCCAGGCAGAACATTAGGAAATTAACCCACTGTAAGATATGTCAGACATTGTAACAAAATGCTTCTCAAATCTGTGTCACATGAATTGCAGATGGTGTGATTGAATTTCATGATGGGAGGTCATTATTGTAGGCTATTGAGCTTGGGCTTACGACTGCACTTAATGAGGTACATAAACTCTCTGAAATGGGATGCAAAATTTCCTAGGTATGTACACATGGGCCTATCTCCGAGGAAAGAAGCCATAGCTTTCATAGAATCTTATAGGAGGTCCTTGATTTCCAGAACGTTACAAACTAGCAGTTCTCAACCTGTGGGTCGCAACCCATAGGAACTGTATTAAAGGGTTGCAGCATTTAGGAAGATTGAGAACCACTGTTATAAACCATTCACTTTAACTTCTGGCAATGACAGTGATTCAGGTTCTTTCCTCTGTCCAACTCCCATTTTCCCATCTTTATTTAGTCTCCCTCTCGCTCCTCATTTCCTCCCCTTCTTCCTTCGCTTCCTTGTCACCTTCTCTCTCTTCCTAGCAAAGCAGTGCACAGTAATGTAGTCTGATCTGAATATGAGAGCTGAGAGGAGTCAGCTCACAGGGGTGGTTCTGAGGGAATCAACAACCCTTCTGGGGTTAAGTCCTCAAGGTCTGCTCACCACTGAATTCTGATCTGGCGTACAGGAAGAAGACTGCTTGGGCAAAGAGGCCATGGACAGGAAGACTTGGGCTGACCACATACTTAGTATCAAATTAACACATAAGATGAGGCAGTTACTTCTTCGAATGTATAAGAAACTATAAATGAGAAAGGCCATTGCCAGAAGGAACACTTCATGGGCTATTTATCATTACTTTAAAGAAGACAGAAGGAATTGACTGATCTAACATGTTAATTAGTAGTCTAAACAGTAAAATTTTGGGGGCTACCCCCTTAACAGCAAAGAAAACATTGCAGAAGAAAAGATCTGTAAACTTGAAGACATTGAAATAGCAGCTATCCAAACTAAAGCACAGAGATTTTTTTTTTCTTTTTTGGGACCGAGTCTTGCTCTGTCACCCAGGCTAGAGTGCCATGACATCAGTGTAACTCACAACAACTTCAAACTCCTGAGTTCAAGCTATCCCCCCTACTTAGTCACCCAAGTGGCTGGGGCTACAGGTGCCCACCATGATGCCCAGCTAATTTTTCTATTTTTAGTGGAGACAGGGTCTCCCTCTTGTTTAGGGTGTTTTCAAACTCTTGAGCTCAAGGAATCCGCCTGCCTTGGCCTCCCAGAGTGCTAGGATTACACATGAGAGCCATGGCACCCAGTCAATGGTAGTAAATTTTAATTATTTGAGGGAAGATTGGGTTTTGGAATCTGGCAAAAGTCATTTTACTGATTTAAATGTGATTAATCTCAAATACAATTTGAACAAAAATAAATTGTGTTTAAAATGTAACATGTTTATTTTCTTGTGTGGTTCATACACTGGCTCAGTAGCTAAAAATTGCATCAGTTAATGATTAGTTGCGTATCTTACTCCATTTGGGCCTCTATAGCAGAATAGCATAGACTGGGTAGCTTAAACAATAGAAATCCATTTCTTACAGTTCTAGATCCTGAGAAATCCAAAATGAAGACACTAGCAGATTCAGTGTCTGGTGAGGGTCTGCTTTCTGGTTCACAGAGGGTATCTTTTCACTGTCTTCACATGGTAAAAGGGTGAAAATGCTCTGTGGGGTCTCTTTTGTAAGGGCACTAATCACCTATCAAGGGGTCCACTTCCTAATATCATTTCACTGTGGGTTAGGATTTCAACATATAAATTTTGGGAGTCACAAGCATTCAGTTTTTATCAATGCATAAACAAATCTCCCCAGTCACACTTTGGCTTTAAGGGTCAGCACTCATTAGAAAACCTAGGTTCACATAAATCTATTTTGTTCAAAATTTTTAGTTACTCAGTTACACCATGTATCCCCTAGCAAGAATATTGGCTGGATTGACTCAAAAGTAACATAGGTGGTGGCTGGGTGCAGTGACTCATGCCTGTAATCCTAGCACTCTGGGTGGCCAAGGCAGGTAGATTGCTTGAGCTCAGGAGTTCCAGACCAGTCTGAGCAAGAGTGAGAGCCCCATCTCTACTAAAAATGAGAAACTGAGGCAAGAGGATCTCTTGAGCCCAAGAGTTTGAGGTTGCTGTGAGCTATGATGCCATGGCACTCTACCAAGGATGACAAACTGAGACTCTGTCTCAAAAAAAAAAAAAAATTAACATGGTGGTCCTCTCAATATTAAGTTTCATTTTTATGCCCCAGAACTAAATCTCAATCTGCCATCCCTCCAGGAGATAAAAGGTTTTTAAAAGAAACCAACCATCAACCAGGAAGATTCGTGACAGCAATGGGCAGAGTGAATACACAAAACTAATACAATTTAGGAGGAGTTCCTCACCTTATCTGAAAAATGTAAGAACCTCTGAATCTTTGCACATTTTTATAACCTAGTCTCTTTACAAAAGTAAACTTTGGGATGCATCAATTGGGTAATACATTTATTTTGTCACTTTTATACCAAATGCTTGGCCTATAGATGTACAACTTCCTGCTAATTTTAGAATCATCAGATTTTTAGAGGTGTGAGAAATCTATAATTAGGCTATAAAAGATTGACTACAGGTGATATTTATGCAATATTATGTACTGAATGAGAGAATAGGCTAGCACCAAACATAATGGTTAAATATAGTTATATTGAATCCAACTAAATCATGCACTTGATTAAAACCGAATGCTTGGTTCTAGTCGCAGTATGCCCTTCTTTTTCAATACACATTCTCTATGTATTGTCTACCACTACCTATTGAAGTCTAAGCCAACATTTCCTAGGAATACTCTTTCCCAAATACCGGACTCATATCCAACTGTCTTACAGACATTTCCACTTGGATGTCCGGGATCCTGGTTCCCAGTCAAGACTGTTGTGTGTAGCAGTGCAGACTGTAAGTATACTACATAACTCCTGATGTGAGGGGAGTCATTTACATAGACCACCATATACTATCTTCTGGAGCTGTACAATATAACTGTCTTATCCACAAACAAAACAATATACAATGTACAATATAACTGTCTTATCCACAATCCAAAACAAAACTTATCGAGTCCTTCCTCCAAAATGAGCTTATCTTGTTGAGTTCCATTTTCCTTAAAATGATAAGCATTGCCTTTCTCTCTCATCCAGCTTTGAAGTTTGGAAGTCTTTTTGAGTGTCTATTGGGTTCAAACAGGGGTTGAGTGAAATAGATTCTTATCAAGATATCTATCAGATATTCTGTCTTCCTTTCCCATTGGGGGGAAAAACCTGACTGTTCCCTCATCGTTTGGAATTATAAACTTGCACATTAGAAAGCAATATTGAATTTCACAGATCCAGGCCAAGTCATTTCACAAATGAGGTAACTGAAGTCAGGAAAAGTTAAATGACTTGCTGCTGGTTACACATAGTAATATAACAAGTTTACTGATAGAAATGGGATTGATGTAAGACTTTCCTAGTTCTCCTGACCCCCAACCCTTTCAGAATAAAATGAAAGACATGGTGGCTCACACTTATAATTCCAGAACTTTGGGAGGCTGAAGCAGGAGGATCTCTTAAGGCCAAGAGTTTGAAAGTAGACTGGGCAATATAGTGAGGCCTGTCTCTACAAAAAAAAAAAAAAATAGAAAAATGGGCAGTGCCTGTGGCTCAGTGGGTAGGGCACTGGCCCCATATACCAAGGATGGCGGATTCAAAACCGGCCCGACCAAACTACAACAACAACAAAAAAATAGCTGGGTGTTGCGGTGGGTACCTGTAGTCCCAGGTACTCAGGAGGCTAAGGCAAGAGAATCACCTATGCCCAAGAGTTGGAGGTTGCTATGAGTGATGTGATGCCATGGCACTCTACCAAGGGCAATAAAGTGAGACTCTGGCTCTACCAAAAAAAAAAAAAAAATAGAAAAATTAGGTGGCACATACCTATAGTCCCAGCTACTCAGGAGGCTGAGACAGGAGATCATTTGAGCCCAAGAGTTGAAGGATGAAGTGAACTATGATCTCGTCATTGTACTCCAGCCTGGGTGACAGAACAAGACATTGTCTTATAAATAAATAAATAAATAAATAAATAAAATGATTGTCCTTTGCTCACCTGACCCCATCATCTATCCCCTGTTTTTTCTACTTCAATTTATCCTAAACCCTATGGCCACATCAATCTATATAAAATGTTACTTTCCTCATAAACCTCTTATGGCTCCACATTGATTTATAAAGTAAGCATGAATTCCTTCTCCAATGACTCAATATTGATGCAACCTACATTTCTAGTCCAGTGTAAAAGTAGAAAATATATCAATATAATTTTCCACATTAAGGGACCAAAGGAGAAGGGGTTTCAATATTTATGAATAATGGAAAAGAAACCCAATTGGACTTGTTCATGTTTCCCAAAAAAATGAAAACTATCTTTACACAAAAATCTATGCACTAATATTTATATCAACTTTACTCATAATCGCCCCAAACTAGAAACAACCCATATGTACTTCAACAGGTGAATGATTAAAATGTGGTACATCAGGCCAGGGATGGTGGCTCATACCTGCAATCCTAGCACTCTGGAAGGCAGAGGCGGGTGGATCGCTTCAGCTTAGGAGTTTGAGACCAGCCTGAGCAAAAGCAAGATTCTGTCTCTACTAAAGATAGAAAAACTAGGCCGGGCATGGTGGCTCATGCCTGTTGTCCCAGCATTGTGGGAGGCCGAGGCGGGTGGATCACCTGTGCTCAGAGGTTCAAGACCAGCTGAAGACCCACCTGAGGCAGAGTGAGCCAGAGTGAGACCCCCGTCTCTACAACAACAACCAGACAGCTGGACCTTGTGATCCCAGCTACATGGGGGGCAAGAGAACACTACAGGAGGAAGAAGTAATAAAAAAAAATTAAAAAAAAACTTCAAAGTAATAAGTTGAAATTAAAAAAATTTTAAAAAAAGATAGAAAAACTAGCTGGGAGTTATGGCTGGTGCCTAAAGTCCCAACTACTTGGGAGGCTGAGGCAGGAGGATTGCTTGAGCACAGGAGTTTGAGATTGCTGTGAGCTATGAAGTCATAACACTCTAGCCTGGGGCAACAAAGTGAGACTCTGTTTTAAAAAATAAAAAATAAGGCTTGGCGCCCATATCTCAGTGACTAGGGCGCTGGCCACATACACTGAGGCTGGCAGGTTCGAACCTGGCCCAGGCTGCTAAACAACAGTGATGACAACTGCAACCTAAAAATAGCCTGGCACCTGTAGTTCCAGCTATTTGGGAGGCTGAGGCAAGAGAATCGCTTAAATTCAAGAGTTTGAGGTTGCTGTGAGCTGTGATGCTACAGCACTCTACCGAAGGTGACATAAGGAGGCTCTGTCTTGAAAAGATAATAATAAAAATAAATTAAAAATAAATTAAATGTAGTGCATCTATATCATAAGATGACGTTCAGAATAAAAAGGAATGAACTATTGATACACACCACCACCTGGAATTCCTCTCTAGGGAATTACACTCAGTGAAAAAACTCAATCCAAAGATCAAACACTGTATGATTCCATTTAAATAACATGGAGATAAGAATATTAGAAATGGGGTGGAGTCTGTGGCTCAAAGGAGTAGGGTGTCGGCCCCATATACCAGAGGTGGTGGGTTCAAACTCAGCCCCAGCCAAAAACTGCAAAAAAAAGAAAAAAAAAAGAAAATTAGAAATGAAGAACAGATTAGTGATTGTTAGAGTTTAGGGATGGGGTGGCAGGGTAGATGTGGCTATAACGGGGTACAATAAAGGGAACACTGAAAGAGTTTTGTATCTAGACTGTAGTGGTGGTCATGCCAATCTACACAAAACCCAAATGAATGCATGGAAAGCTGGTAACATTCAGACAATCTCTGTATATTGTACCAATTTCAGTTTCCGAGTTTGATACAATCATTGTGCTGGAGGTTACCACTGGGAGAAACTGGGTGAAGGATACACAGGACTTTTCCTGTACTTTTTTTCAATTTGCTGCCAAAATAAAATTACAAAATAAAAAAGTTTTTAAAATATTAAAATATAAAGAGATTTTAAGTAAAAAAAAAAAATCCTGACTTACTAAGTTCCTTTGGTTTTAACCATGAAAAGTTGTTTGAGGTGTCTGGCTCCAGCTCTCAGCCATTGCAGTACATTGAGCTCCATAGAGACAGCGCTGGATCAAGTGAGAGCCGGACCAGCACTGGGAGACTGACTCTGTGCCTTGCTGAGGAAAAATAACTAAACATGGGCAAAGGAGATCCTAAGAAGCTCAGAAGCAAAGTGTCATCATGTGCATTCTTTGTGCAAGCTTGTCAGGAGAAACACAAGAAGAAGCACCCAGATGCTTCAGTCAACCTCTCAGAGTTTTCTAAGTGCTCCGAGAGGTGGAAGACCATGTCTGCTAAAGAGAAAGGAAAATGTGAAGATATGGCAAAGGCGGACAAGGCCTGTTGTGAAAGAGAAATGAAAACCTATATCCCTCCTAAAGGAGAAACAGGGCAGTGCCTGTGGCTCAAAGGAGTAGGGTGCTGGCCCCATATACCGGAGGTGGCGAGGTCAAGCCCAGCCCTGGCCAAAAACTGCAAAAATAAATGAATAAATAAATAAATGGAAAACAAAAAAGAAGTTCAAGGATCCCAATGCACCCAAGAGGCTTCCTTCGGCCTTTTTCTTGTTCTGTTCTGAGTATCGCCCAAAAATCAAAGGAGAACATCCCGGCCTATCCATTGGTGATGTTGCAAAGAAGCTGGGAGAGATGTGGAATAACACTGGACAATGCGGACGACAAGCAGCCTTATGAAAAGAAGGCTGCAAAGCTGAAGGAAAAATACAAAAAGGATATTGCTGCATACCGAGCTAAAGGAAAGCCTGATGCAGCGAAAAAGGGGGTCATCAAGGCTGAAAAAAGTAAGAAAAAGAAGGAAGAGGAGGAAGCTGAGGAAGCTGAAGAGGATGAAGAGGAGGAGGAAGATGAAGATAAAGATGAGTAAGTTGGTTGTAGCACAGTTTTTTTCTTGTCCATAAAACATTTAACCCCCCCAGTACACAACTCACTCCTTTTAAAGAAAAAAATTGAAATGTAAGGCTGTGTAAGATTTGTGTTTAAACTGTACAGTGTCTTTTTTTGTATAGTTAACACACTACCAAATGTGTCTTTAGATAGCCCTGTCCTGGTGGTATTTTCAATCGCCACTAACCTTGCCTGGTACAGTCTGGGGGTTGTACATTGGCATGGAAATTTAAAGCAGGTTTTTTTTTTTTTTGAGACAGAGCCTCAAGCTGTCCCCCTGGGTAGAGTGCCGTGGCATTACAGCTCACAGCAACCTCCAACTCCTGGGCTCAAGCGAGTCTCCTGCCTCTGCCTCCCAAGTTGCTGGGACCACAGGCACCTGCCACAACACCTGGCTATTTTTTGGTTGCAGCCGTCATTGTTGTTTGGCGGGTCCGGGCTGGGGATTCGAACCCGCCACCTTAGGTGTATGTGGCTGGCGCCTTACCCGGTTGAGCTATAGGCGCCGAGCCTAAAGCAGGTTCTTGTTGGTGCACAGCACAAATTAGTTATATATGGGGATGGTAGTTTTTTCATCTTCAGTTGTCTCTGCTGCAGCTTATATGAAATAATTGTTGTTCTATTAACTGAATACCACTCTGTAATTGCAAAAAAAAAAAAAAAATTGTAGCTGTTTTGTTGACATTCTGAATGCTTCTAAGTAAATACAATTTTTTTAATAAAAAAAAGAAAAGTTATTTGATTCTGCCAAGTGTGAGAAATTATAAATGAGGTGATTTAATGCCATCTCTTCAATCACTGCACAGATAACTGTAACTATTTAAGGATTTTTTAAAAAGGTACTTAATAATAGGTCAGTGTTTGTATTTCATTAAAATTCTGCCTTTGAAGTCAGTCTGACCCAGGTTTCAGTACCAGCTTTCCATCATTCTTTGGATAATGTATTATGATTTTAATTTCTTTGAGGTTCTATTTCCTCACAGGTAAAATGGGAATAATAATAGTATTTACATTTTAGGGGTAGCTGTGAGAATATAGGAGAACAATGCATGTAAGATGCATAGCACAGTTCTGGGAATACAAGTGCACAATAAAGGCTAGATACTAACTTTTTGCCTTCATTAAAAAGAAAGAAAGAAACTTTTTAGCAAACTAGAAATAGAAAGTTCTTTAACTTGTGAAAGGTTATATATATATATATATATATGTATGTATATGTATATATATATATTTTTCAGACAGAGTCTAACACTGTCACCCTGGATAGTGTACCCTGGTGTCATAGCTCATAGCACCCTCAAACCCTTGGACTCAAGCAATCCTCTTGCCTCAGTCTCCCAAGTAGCTGGTACTCTAGGTGCCTGCCATAATGCTGGGCTAATTTATCTATTTTTTCAGTAGAGATGGGGTCTAGCTCTTGCTCAGGCTGGTCTGGAACTTCTGAGTTCAAGCAATCTACCTGCCTTGGCCTCCCAAAATTCTAGGATTATTGGAGTGAGCCAATACACCCAGCCTAAAGATTACATATTTTTTAAATTATAGTAAATATTATTTTAAAAATGAAGAAACTTTAGATTTATTCTCTTTAAGATTAGTAACAAGACCACAATTTCTATCTATTATTATTACCATGGAACATATTATTGTCAGCCTGGCCAATTAAGAAAAAAAAATAATTAATTAAAAATGTAAGGACTGGAGCCAGGCAAGGTGGAACATGCCTATAATCCCAACTACTTGGGAAGCTGAGGTAGGAGAATCACTTGACAATTCTGGACCATTTAAGAAATACTTGTCTTTTCCTTTCTTTCTTCCTTCCTTTCTTTCTTTCTTTCTTTCTTTCTTTCTTTCTTTCTTTCTTTTTTTGAGACAGACTCTCACTTTGTTGCCCTCAGTAGAGTGCTGTGGTGTCATAGTTCACAGCAACAAACTCTTGGGCTCAAGCGATTGTCTTGCCTTAACCTCCCCAGTAGTTGGGACTACAGGTGCCCACCACAATGCCTAGCTACTTTTAGAGATGGAGTCTCGCTCTGCCTCAGGCTGGTCTTGAACTCATGAACTCAGACAATTCACCTGCCTTGGTCTCCCAGAGTGCTAGGATTACAGTCATGATCCACCACTCCCGGTCCTAATAAATACTTTTCTTAAATGTAAGGATAGAAAGAGATAAAGAGATAAAACTGCCATTATTTGCAAAAATATGAAAATATGCCTAAATGAACAACAGATTCAATCAACCAAGTTCAATATTAGAATTAATAAGAGAGTTCAGCATGGTTGCCAGACAAAATATCAACCTGCAAAAATCATTTCCATTTCTTTACACCAAGAATAACCTGCTAGAAGAGATAATCAAATGTGAGACTAATAACAGCAAAAGGAAATTACGAATAATATAAAGGTGAAAGTAACAAATGCCTTCATGGAGAAAAGACCCCAATAAAAGACACAGAAGAACAGAATATCATTTAAATAAATGGAGAAGCAGTCCATCCTTATTCTTGGAAGGGAGAACTCATTATAAAGATGCCAGTTCTCACCAACTTTAATCCATTTAATGCAATACAAATCAAAATTGCAGTTGGGTTATTTGAGGAATTTGATAAACTTGATCTGAAAGAATATAAGTTTGAAAAATTAATATCTATGAATCAATCTTATAAAGGAAACAATGGAGCTCCCATGAGAATAATGGACCAGCCAATATGGTGGCACATGCCTACAATCCTAGTTACTCAAGAGGCTGAGGCAAGAGGATGTCTTGAACCTAGGAGTTTGAGTCTAGCCTTGGTGGCATAATAAGAACTTCATGTCTAACAAAAAAAAAATAGACAAATGGAGCAGAAGAACAAATAAATACAAGAAAAAAGATAGATTATTTAATACTTGGTGTCAGGTAAACAGGCTCACCATATCTAGAAAAATATATAGGAGAACAACAGATCTGTTAGTAGGAGTGCACATTGTCCCAGCCATTATAGAGAGCAATTGACCTTTACTTACTCAACTCATAGATATGGTCCAACAGTTTCACTCAGAATATAAACCAAACATTCTTACAAAGGCAGATAAGATGACACAAAGTATTAACTTCAGAATTGTTTGTGGCAGCAAGAACATGAAGGTAACCAGAAGGTTCCTCACTATGATAGGTAAAATGTGCATACAAACCATGGCGGTCCAATGCAGCAGTTAGAAGCAATGTACCAGATTCACTCACTGCAACTTGAACAGATCTTAGAAACAAACATTTCTGAGTAGAAAAGTAGGGCCCAGAATGAGATACAATGTCTTTCGAATTTGTGAGGATAAAAATAATTAATTACCAACCAAAACTGATTAAGAAGAAATAGAAAACCTAAATAAACTGGTAATCATTAAAATATTGAATGTGTGAACAAGTCTCCTCCCTTAGCACACTCAAAACAGATATCAGGACCTTTTGTACATCTAAGTTCTGCTAAAACTATTAGGACGAGAGTGGCTCGGCGCCTGTGGCTCAAGCGGCTAAGGCGCCAGCCACATACACCTAAGGTGGCAGGTTCGAATCCCCAGCCCGGGCCCTCCAAACAACAATGATGGCTGCAACCAAAAAATGGCCAGGCATTGTGGCGGGCGCCTGTGGTCCCAGCTGCTTGGGAGGCTGAGGCGGGAGACTCGCTTGAGCCCAGGAGTTGGAGGTTGCTGTGAGCGTGATGCCATGGCACTCTACCCAGGGGGACAGCTTGAGGCTCCGTCTCAAAAAAAAAACAAAACAAAACAAAACAAAAAAAACTATTAGGACGAGATAGATAACCCTTACTTATAGAAACTGAATTAGAGACTAAAATGAGAGGAAACTACTCAGCTCTAAGACCCATATATCACTTTGATACCAAATCCAGACAATTACAGTATTAGAAATATATATACAGTATAAGATATAATTCTCAGGTGCATGAATGCAAACTATTCTAAATAGAATACAAGAATATCAAATTGAGGAGTGTATAAAAACCTGATTATAATACAATGTACCAGCATTTTCCTCAAGAAAGACAGAATAGTTCAGAATTGAAATATCTAATAGTATAATTTACTGTATTAACAAATTCAAGGAAACTACATCTTATCATTATTTATAGAAGATGCTATGGTGTGGATATGCTTTGTTTGTCCCCACCAAAACTCATGTTGACATTTGATCCCCAATGTGGCAGTGTTAGGAGGCAGGGCATAGTGGGAGGTGTTTGGGTCATGGGAGTGGATCCCTCATGAACGGCTGGGTGCCTTTCTGTTGTAGTGAGTTCTCACTCTCAGCAGACAGGATTAGCTCTTCAGAAATGCATTAGTTCCCATGAGAATAGACTGTCACAAACCCGAGATGCCCTTAGGTTTTGTCTCTTCACCTGTATCCACTTCCCTTTGACTTTTTCTGTGATATTATGATGAAGCACAGAAGCCTTTTTCTGTGATGTTACGATGCAGGCCAGAAGCTAAGACCAGGCCCTTAAATTTCCCAGCATGCAGAACCATGAGCTAAATAACTTTTTTCTTTATAAATTACCCAGTCTTATGCTCTCAGGTACTGTGTTGTGTTATAGCAACACAAAAAGGACTAAGACAGAAGCCTAAAAACCATGCAATCAAATTCAAAGAGACCAAGAACTGTTAGGAAATCAGAAATAGAAGTAAACAACTTTAATATGATTTTTAAAAATCCATGTGAATCTTAAGATGTTTAAGTATATTTACTATGCCAGCCTGTCCTATAGTAGTAATTAGTGCAAAGCTTCAGTACTATTTCCCCTTAAAATAAGAAAAAAACAAAGGATCTTACTTTGAATCCACAGAAAGCCCATGTTAAATACAATGAAAAAGATAAATTAAGTACAAAATAATGGAAAATGATATACTACAAAAGCGTTAATAAAAAGAAATCTTGACTGGCCATATTACCAGACAAAGTAGACTTCAGAATAAGGAATATTACTAAAAAATAAAGAAAGTCTTTACAAAATGATAAATGGGTTGATTCACCTAGAAAATATAATAATCCGGCTTGGCGCCTGTGGCTCAAGCGGCTAAGGCGCCAGCCACATACACCTAAGGTGGCGGGTTTGAATCCCCAGCCCGGGCCCGCCAAACAACAATGACGGCTGCAACCAAAAAACGGCCAGGCGTTGTGGTGGGCGCCTGTGGTCCCAGCTACTTGGGAGGCGGAGGCAAGAGACTCGCTTGAGCCCAGGAGTTGGAGGTTGCTGTGAGTGTGATGCCATGGCACTCTACCCAGGGGGATAGCTTGAGGCTCCGTCTCAAAAAAAAAAAAAGAAAATATAATATTCCTAATGTGTGTAAATACATATATATACATACCTATCACAAGAGAGCTATAAAGTACATAAAGCAAAAATTGATAGAACTGAAAAAAATAGATAAATTGACAAAAATATAATTGCAGACAACTCCTTTCTCAGTAATAGAAGTAGCAGACAGAAAGCCAGCAAGACTATTGAAGAGCTGAATAATACATCAGCGAACTAGATGTAATTGAAATTTATAGAACACAGTACTGAACAACAGCAGAATACACATTCTTTGAAAGCAAATACGAAACATGAAACAGCCACCAAGATAAACTGTTTTTTGAGCCATTAACCACGCCTTAAAAAATTTAAAAGGATAGGAACTACAGATAAGTATGTTCTCTGACAAAACAGAATTGAATTAGAAATTGATAAAATAAATGTATCTGGAAAATTCCCAAATGTTTAGAAATTAAACAACCCACTTCTGTAAAACTCATGAGTCAAATAGGAAGTCTCCAGGAAGCTGCAAACAACTCTAGAAATAATAAGGGAATTTAGTATGTTTACAATATACAGGTCAATATATAAAATTCATTTTTTTCTATATACCAGCAATGAACAATTAGACCCAATTTTTTTTTTTTTTTTTAGAGACAGAGTCTCACTTTATCGCCCTCTATAGAGTGCCGTGGCAGCATCACACAGCTCACAGCAACCTCCAACTCCTGGGCTTAGGTGATTCTCTTGTCCCAGCCTCCCAAGTAGCTGGGACTACAGGTGCCCGCCACAATGCCTGGCTATTTTTTTGTTGTGGTTTGGCTGGGGCTAGGTTTGAACCTATCCCCCTCAGTATATGGGGCCGGTGCCCTACTCACTGAGCCACAGGAGCCACCCTAGATCCAATTTTTAAAATTTATATGTATTCATGGGGTATATGTGCAATTTGTTACATTGTTATATTGCATTTTGCTGAAGTCAGGGCGTTCAGTGCTTATATCACTGGAGGAACACACATTGTACCTCCTCAAGATAAATTCAAAATTTTTTTCCTTTCCTTCCCTTCCCTTCCTTTCCCTTCCCTCCCCTCCCCTCACCTCTCCTCCCCTCCCTGTCCCTTCCCTTTCCTTTCCTTTCCTTTATTGTTTTGAAACAGAGTTTGACTCTGTCACCCTGGATAGAGTGCTGTGGCATCATAGCTCACAGCAACCTCAAACTCTTGGGCTTTAGCAATCCTCTTGCCTCAGCCTTCCAGACTACAGGCACCCACCACAACGCCCAGCTAGTTTTTCCATATGGTAGAGATGAGGTCTCACTCTTGTTCAGGCTGGTCTTGAACTCCTGCGTTCAAGCAATCCACCCACCTTGGCCTCCCAAAGTGCTAGGATTATAGGTATGAGCCACTGCGCCTGGACGCACAAATTTTGCAAGCACATACGAGTGGTTCAGGCTAGCACACCTACAATGACAGATTCTACACAAGCCCTCAACTTGCTGAAGAATTGCATAAAATGAAAATGTATATAACAGGAACAGTTATGGCTTCTACGAAGGATTTTCCAAGTGATCTGAAAAAGAAGAAACTTCAGTTATTTTAGAATACACAAAGTTTATGAGAAGAGTGGACAGAGCGGATCAGTATTGTGGATGTTACAGATTTACAAGGAGGTCATACAAATGGTGAAAAAATTCTTCTTCTGGCTGGTGGAAGTTGCAGCTCTGAACAGCTATATTCTTTACTCATTAGATAAGGAGAGTGGAGAAAAAATGCAGATGCACCTTTTTTGCAATAGAAATCTTGTCGCTCAGCTTATAAGCAATGTGAGGAACAGAAATTCAAGAAAGAAGGGAAGACCGTCATCTTCTGACACTGAAGAAAGGCTAAATGGGAAGATACATTTTATGATCATGCAAAATGAAAAAATATCAACAGAGGATTCCATGGTTTGCAGCAGAAGAAATGAGAAAGGTGGGAGGTAAACCATTTGCTACTATGAGACATGCAAGAGGAAGCCCAGACTTCATCCTGGAGATTGCTTCAAGAAGTATCACACCCCAAAAATTTAGAAACAAAAATAAACAAAAACACTTTAATTATTTTACACAACCTAAAAGAGATAATAAAATCCTCAGGTGAGTTCATATTTATGTTTTTCTCCTTTATTTTTTTTT